>NW_027423699.1:75000-675000 GCF_048934315.1 Petromyzon marinus | reverse complement strand
ACTGATTAACAATTAACCCTATGGGAGTCTCACTGATTAACACTGAACCCTGTGGGAGTCTCAGTGATTAACACTGAACCCTATGGGAGTCTCACTGATTAACACTGAACCCTGTGGGAGTCTCACTGATTAACACTGAACCCTGTGGGAGTCTCACTGATTAACACTGAACCCTATGGGAGTCTCACTGATTAACACTGAACCCTGTGGGAGTCTCCCTGATTAAGACTGAACCCTATGGGAGTCTCACTGATTAACACTGAACCCTATGGGAGTTTCACTGATTAACACTTAACCCTATGGGAGTTTCAATGATTAACACTGAACCCTGAGGGAGTCTCACTGATTAACACTGAACCCTATGGGAGTCTCACTGATTAACACTGAACCCTATGGGAGTCCCACTGATTAACACTGAAACCTATGGGAGTCTCACTGATTAACACTGAACCCTATGGGAGTCTCACTGATTAACAATTAACCCTATGGGAGTCTCACTGATTAACACCGAACTCTATGGGATTCTCAATGATTAACACTGAACCCTATGGGAGTCTCACTGATTAACACTGAACAGTGTGGGAGTCTCACTGATTAACACTGAACACTGTGGGAGTCTCACTGATTAACACTGAACCCTATGGGAGTCTCACTGATTAACACCTGAACCCTGAGGGAGTCTCACTGATTTACACTGAACCCTGTGGGAGTCTCACTGATTAACACTGAACCCTGTGGGAGTCTCACTGATTAACACTGAACCCTATGGGAGTCTCATTGATTAACACTGAACCCTGTGGGAGTCTCACTGATTAACACTGAACCCTATGGGAGTCCCACTGATTAACACTGAAACCTATGGGAGTCTCACTGATTAACACTGAACCCTATGGGAGTCTCACTGATTAACAATTAACCCTATGGGAGTCTCACTGATTAACACCGAACTCTATGGGATTCTCAATGATTAACACTGAACCCTATGGGAGTCTCACTGATTAACACTGAACAGTGTGGGAGTCTCACTGATTAACACTGAACACTGTGGGAGTCTCACTGATTAACACTGAACCCTGTGGGAGTCTCACTGATTAACACTGAACCCTATGGGAGTCTCACTGATTAACACTGAACCCTATGGGAGTCTCACTGTTTAACACTGAACCCTGTGGGAGTCTCACTGATTAACACTGAACCCAGTGGGACACTCACTGATTAACAATGAACCCTGTGGGAGTCTCACTGATTAACACTGAACCCTGTGGGAGTCTCACTGATTAACACTGAACCCTGTGGGAGTCTCATTGATTACCCCTGAACCCTGTGGGAGTTTCACTGATTAACACTGAACCATGTGGGAGTCTCACGGATTAACACTGAACCCTGTGGGAGTCTCACTGATTAACACTGAACCCTGTGGGAGTCTCACTGATTAACACTGAAACCTATGGGAGTCTCACTGATGAACACTGAACCCTATGGGAGTCTCACTGATTAACAATTAACCCTATGGGAGTCTCACTGATTAACACTGAACCCTGTGGGAGTCTCACTGATTAACACTGAACCCTATGGGAGTCTCACTGATTAACACTGAACCCTGTGGGAGTCTCACTGATTTACACTGAGCCCTGTGGGAGTCTCACTGATTAACACTGAAACCCTGTGCGAGTCTCACTGATTAACACTGTACACTATGGGAGTCTCATTGATTAACACTGAACCCTGTGGGAGTCTCACTGATTAACACATGAACCTTGTGAGAGACTCACTGATTTACACTGAACCCTATGGGAGTCTCACTGATTAACACTGAACCCTATGGGAGTCTCACTGATTAACACTGAACCCTGTCGGATTCTCACTGATTAACACTGAACCCTATGGGAGTCTCACTGATTAACACTGAACCCTGTGGGAGTCTCACTGATTAACACTGAACCCTATGGGAGTTTCACTGATTAACACTGAACCCTGTGGGAGTCTCACTGATTAACACTGAACCCAGTGGGACATTCACTGATTAACAATGAACCCTGTGGGAGTCTCACTGATTAAAACTGAACCCCATGGGAGTCTCACTGATTAACACTGAACCCTGTGGGAGTCTCACTGATTAACACTGAACCCTGTGGGAGTCTCACTGATTAACACTGAACCCTGTGGGAGTCTCACTGATTACCCCTGATCCCTGTGGGAGTTTCATTGATTAACACTGAACCATGTGGGAGTCTCACGGGTTAACACTGAACCCTGTGGGAGTCTCACTGATTAACACTGAACCCTGTGGGAGTCTTACTGATTAACACTGAAACCTATGGGAGTCTCACTGATGAACACTGAACCCTATGGGAGTCTCACTGATTAACAATTAACCCTATGGGAGTCTCACTGATTAACACTGAACCCTGTGGGAGTCTCAGTGATTAACACTGAACCCTATGGGAGTCTCACTGATTAACACTGAACCCTGTGGGAGTCTCACTGATTAACACTGAACCCTGTGGGAGTCTCACTGATTAACACTGAACCCTATGGGAGTCTCACTGATTAACACTGAACCCTGTGGGAGTCTCCCTGATTAAGACTGAACCCTATGGGAGTCTCACTGATTAACACTGAACCCTATGGGAGTTTCACTGATTAACACTTAACCCTATGGGAGTTTCAATGATTAACACTGAACCCTGAGGGAGTCTCACTGATTAACACTGAACCCTATGGGAGTCTCACTGATTAACACTGAACCCTATGGGAGTCCCACTGATTAACACTGAAACCTATGGGAGTCTCACTGATTAACACTGAACCCTATGGGAGTCTCACTGATTAACAATTAACCCTATGGGAGTCTCACTGATTAACACCGAACTCTATGGGATTCTCAATGATTAACACTGAACCCTATGGGAGTCTCACTGATTAACACTGAACAGTGTGGGAGTCTCACTGATTAACACTGAACACTGTGGGAGTCTCACTGATTAACACTGAACCCTATGGGAGTCTCACTGATTAACACCTGAACCCTGAGGGAGTCTCACTGATTTACACTGAACCCTGTGGGAGTCTCACTGATTAACACTGAACCCTGTGGGAGTCTCACTGATTAACACTGAACCCTATGGGAGTCTCATTGATTAACACTGAACCCTGTGGGAGTCTCACTGATTAACACATGAACCTTGTGGGAGACCCTCTGATTTACACTGAACCCTATGGGAGTCTCACTGATTAACACTGAACCCTATGGGAGTCTCACTGATTAACACTGAACCCTGTGGGAGTCTCACTGATTAACACTGAACCCAGTGGGACACTCACTGATTAACAATGAACCCTATGGGAGTCTCACTGATTAACACATGAACCCTGAGGGAGTCTCACTGATTTACACTGAACCCTGTGGGAGTCTCACTGATTAACACTGAACCCTGTGGGAGTCTCACTGATTAACACTGAACCCTATGGGAGTCTCATTGATTAACACTGAACCCTGTGGGAGTCTCACTGATTAACACATGAACCTTGTGGGAGACTCACTGATTTACACTGAACCCTATGGGAGTCTCACTGATTAACACTGAACCCTATGGGAGTCTCACTGATTAACACTGAACCCTGTGGGAGTCTCACTGATTAACACTGAACCCAGTGGGACACTCACTGATTAACAATGAACCCTATGGGAGTCTCACTGATTAAAACTGAACCCTATGGGAGTCTCACTGATTAACACTGAACCCTGTGGGAGTCTCACTGATTAACACTGAACCCTGTGGGAGTCTCACTGATTAACACTGAACCCTGTTCGAGTCTCATTGATTACCCCTGAACCCTGTGGGAGTTTCACTGATTAACACATGAACCATGTGGGAGACTCACGGATTTACACTGAACCCTATGGGAGTCTCACTGATTAACACTGAACCCTGTGGGAGTCTCACTGATTAACACTGAAACCTATGGGAGTCTCACTGATGAACACTGAACCCTATGGGAGTCTCACTGATTAACAATTAACCCTATGGGAGTCTCAGTGATTAACACTGAACCCTGTGGGAGTCTCACTGATTAACACTGAACCCTATGGGAGTCTCACTGATTAACACTGAACCCTATGGGAGTCCCACTGATTAACACTGAAACCTATGGGAGTCTCACTGATGAACACTGAACCCTATGGGAGTCTCACTGATTAACAATTAACCCTATGGGAGTCTCACTGATTAACACTGAACCCTGTGGGAGTCTCAGTGATTAACACTGAACCCTATGGGAGTCTCACTGATTAACACTGAACCCTGTGGGAGTCTCACTGATTAACACTGAACCCTGTGGGAGTCTCACTGATTAACACTGAACCCTATGGGAGTCTCACTGATTAACACTGAACCCTGTGGGAGTCTCCCTGATTAAGACTGAACCCTATGGGAGTCTCACTGATTAACACTGAACCCTATGGGAGTTTCACTGATTAACACTTAACCCTATGGGAGTTTCAATGATTAACACTGAACCCTGAGGGAGTCTCACTGATTAACACTGAACCCTATGGGAGTCTCACTGATTAACACTGAACCCTATGGGAGTCCCACTGATTAACACTGAAACCTATGGGAGTCTCACTGATTAACACTGAACCCTATGGGAGTCTCACTGATTAACAATTAACCCTATGGGAGTCTCACTGATTAACACCGAACTCTATGGGATTCTCAATGATTAACACTGAACCCTATGGGAGTCTCACTGATTAACACTGAACAGTGTGGGAGTCTCACTGATTAACACTGAACACTGTGGGAGTCTCACTGATTAACACTGAACCCTGTGGGAGTCTCACTGATTAACACTGAACCCTATGGGAGTCTCACTGATTAACACATGAACCCTGAGGGAGTCTCACTGATTTACACTGAACCCTGTGGGAGTCTCACTGATTAACACTGAACCCTGTGGGAGTCTCACTGATTAACACTGAACCCTATGGGAGTCTCATTGATTAACACTGAACCCTGTGGGAGTCTCACTGATTAACACATGAACCTTGTGGGAGACTCACTGATTTACACTGAACCCTATGGGAGTCTCACTGATTAACACTGAACCCTATGGGAGTCTCACTGATTAACACTGAACCCTGTGGGAGTCTCACTGATTAACACTGAACCCAGTGGGACACTCACTGATTAACAATGAACCCTATGGGAGTCTCACTGATTAAAACTGAACCCTATGGGAGTCTCACTGATTAACACTGAACCCTGTGGGAGTCTCACTGATTAACACTGAACCCTGTGGGAGTCTCACTGATTAACACTGAACCCTGTTCGAGTCTCATTGATTACCCCTGAACCCTGTGGGAGTTTCACTGATTAACACATGAACCATGTGGGAGACTCACGGATTTACACTGAACCCTATGGGAGTCTCACTGATTAACACTGAACCCTGTGGGAGTCTCACTGATTAACACTGAAACCTATGGGAGTCTCACTGATGAACACTGAACCCTATGGGAGTCTCACTGATTAACAATTAACCCTATGGGAGTCTCGATGATTAACACTGAACCCTGTGGGAGTCTCACTGATTAACACTGAACCCTATGGGAGTCTCACTGATTAACACTGAACCCTGTGGGAGTCTCACTGATTTACACTGAACCCTGTGGGAGTCTCACTGATTAACACTGAAACCCTGTGCGAGTCTCACTGATTAACACATGAACCTTGTGGGAGACTCACTGATTTACACTGAACCCTATGGGAGTCTCACTGATTAACACTGAACCCTATGGGAGTCTCACTGATGAACACTGAACCCTATGGGAGTCTCACTGATTAACAATTAACCCTATGGGAGTCTCACTGATTAACACTGAACCCTGTGGGAGTCTCACTGATTAACACTGAACCCTATGGGAGTCTCACTGATTAACACTGAACCCTGTGGGAGTCTCACTGATTAACACTGAACCCTGTGGGAGTCTCACTGATTAAAACTGAACCCTATGGGAGTCTCACTGATTAACACTGAACCCTGTGGGAGTCTCCCTGATTAAGACTGAACCCTATGGGAGTCTCACTGATTAACACTGAACCCTATGGGAGTTTCACTGATTAACACTTGACCCTATGGGAGTTTCACTGATTAACACTGAACCCTGAGGGAGTCTCACTGATTAACACTGAACCCTATGGGAGTCTCACTGATTAACACTGAACCCTATGGGAGTCCCACTGATTAACACTGAAACCTATGGGAGTCTCACTGATTAACAGTGAACCCTATGGGAGTCTCACTGATTAACACCGAACTCTATGGGATTCTCAATGATTAACACTGAACCCTATGGGAGTCTCACTGATTAACACTGAACAGTGTGGGAGTCTCACTGATTAACACTGAACACTGTGGGAGTCTCACTGATTAACACTGAACACTGTGGGAGTCTCACTGATTAACACTGAACCCTGTGGGAGTCTCACTGATTAACACTGAACCCTATGGGAGTCTCACTGATTAACACATGAACCCTGAGGGAGTCTCACTGATTTACACTGAACCCTGTGGGAGTCTCACTGATTAACACTGAACCCTGTGGGAGTCTCACTGATTAACACTGAACCCTATGGGAGTCTCATTGATTAACACTGAACCCTGTGGGAGTCTCACTGATTAACACATGAACCTTGTGGGAGACTCACTGATTTACACTGAACCCTATGGGAGTCTCACTGATTAACACTGAACCCTATGGGAGTCTCACTGATTAACACTGAACCCTATGGGAGTTTCACTGATTAACACTTAACCCTATGGGAGTTTCAATGATTAACACTGAACCCTGAGGGAGTCTCACTGATTAACACTGAACCCTATGGGAGTCTCACTGATTAACACTGAACCCTATGGGAGTCCCACTGATTAACACTGAAACCTATGGGCGTCTCACTGATTAACACTGAACCCTATGGGAGTCTCACTGATTAACAATTAACCCTATGGGAGTCTCACTGATTAACACCGAACTCTATGGGATTCTCAATGATTAACACTGAACCCTATGGGAGTCTCACTGATTAACACTTAACAGTGTGGGAGTCTCACTGATTAACACTGAACACTGTGGGAGTCTCACTGATTAACACTGAACCCTGTGGGAGTCTCACTGATTAACACTGAACCCTATGGGAGTCTCACTGATTAACACATGAACCCTGAGGGAGTCTCACTGATTTACACTGAACCCTGTGGGAGTCTCACTGATTAACACTGAACCCTATGGGAGTCTCACTGATTAACACTGAACCCTATGGGATTCTCATTGATTAACACTGAACCCTGTGGGAGTCTCACTGATTAACACATGAACCTTGTGGGAGACTCACTGATTTGCACTGAACCCTATGGGAGTCTCACTGATTAACACTGAACCCTATGGGAGTCTCACTGATTAACACTGAACCCTGTGGGAGTCTCACTGATTAACACTGAACCCAGTGGGACACTCACTGATTAACAATGAACCCTATGGGAGTCTCACTGATTAAAACTGAACCCTATGGGAGTCTCACTGATTAACACTGAACCCTGTGGGAGTCTCACTGATTAACACTGAACCCTGTGGGAGTCTCACTGATTAACACTGAACCCTGTTAGAGTCTCATTGATTACCCCTGAACCCTGTGGGAGTTTCACTGATTAACACATGAACCATGTGGGAGACTCACGGATTTACACTGAACCCTATGGGAGTCTCACTGATTAACACTGAACCCTGTGGGAGTCTCACTGATTAACACTGAAACCTATGGGAGTCTCACTGATGAACACTGAACCCTATGGGAGTCTCACTGATTAACAATTAACCCTATGGGAGTCTCAGTGATTAACACTGAACCCTGTGGGAGTCTCACTGATTAACACTGAACCCTATGGGAGTCTCACTGATTAACACTGAACCCTGTGGGAGTCTCACTGATTTACACTGAACCCTGTGGGAGTCTCACTGATTAACACTGAAACCCTGTGCGAGTCTCACTGATTAACACATGAACCTTGTGGGAGACTCACTGATTTACACTGAACCCTATGGGAGTCTCACTGATTAACACTGAACCCTATGGGAGTCTCACTGATGAACACTGAACGCTATGGGAGTCTCACTGATTAACAATTAACCCTATGGGAGTCTCACTGATTAACACTGAACCCTGTGGGAGTCTCACTGATTAACACTGAACCCTATGGGAGTCTCACTGATTAACACTGAACCCTGTGGGAGTCTCACTGATACACACTGAACCCTGTGGGAGTCTCACTGATTAACACTGAACCCTATGGGAGTCTCACTGATTAACACTGAACCCTGTGGGAGTCTCCCTGATTAAGACTGAACCCTATGGGAGTCTCACTGATTAACACTGAACCCTATGGGAGTTTCACTGATTAACACTTAACCCTATGGGAGTTTCACTGATTAAACTGAACCCTGAGGGAGTCTCACTGATTAACACTGAACCCTATGGGAGTCTCACTGATTAACACTGAACCCTATGGGAGTCCCACTGATTAACACTGAAACCTATGGGAGTCTCACTGATTAACAGTGAACCCTATGGGAGTCTCACTGATTAACAATTAACCCTATGGGAGTCTCACTGATTAACACCGAACTCTATGGGATTCTCAATGATTAACACTGAACCCTATGGGAGTCTCACTGATTAACACTGAACAGTGTGGGAGTCTCACTGATTAACACTGAACACTGTGGGAGTCTCACTGATTAACACTGAACCCTGTGGGAGTCTCACTGATAAACACTGAGCCCTATGGGAGTCTCACTGATTAACACATGAACCCTGAGGGAGTCTCACTGATTTACACTGAACCCTGTGGGAGTCTCACTGATTAACACTGAACCCTGTGGGAGTCTCACTGATTAACACTGAACCCTATGGGAGTCTCATTGATTAACACTGAACCCTGTGGGAGTCTCACTGATTAACACATGAACCTTGTGGGAGACTCACTGATTTACACTGAACCCTATGGGAGTCTCACTGATTAACACTGAACCCTATGGGAGTCTCACTGATTAACACTGAACCCTGTGGGAGTCTCACTGATTAACACTGAACCCAGTGGGACACTCACTGATTAACACTGAACCCTGTGGGAGTCTCACTGATTAACACTGAACCCAGTGGGACACTCACTGATTAACAATGAACCCTGTGGGAGTCTCACTGATTAAAACTGAACCCCATGGGAGTCTCACTGATTAACACTGAACCCTGTGGGAGTCTCACTGATTAACACTGAACCCTGTGGGAGTCTCACTGATTAACACTGAACCCTGTGGGAGTCTCACTGATTACCCCTGAACCCTGTGGGAGTTTCATTGATTAACACTGAACCATGTGGGAGTCTCACGGGTTAACACTGAACCCTGTGGGAGTCTCACTGATTAACACTGAACCCTGTGGGAGTCTCACTGATTAACACTGAACCCTATGGGAGTCTCATTGATTAACACTGAACCCTGTGGGAGTCTCACTGATTAACACATGAACCTTGTGGGAGACTCACTGATTTACACTGAACCCTATGGGAGTCTCACTGATTAACACTGAACCCTATGGGAGTCTCACTGATTAACACTGAACCCTGTGGGAGTCTCACTGATTAACACTGAACCCAGTGGGACACTCACTGATTAACACTGAACCCTGTGGGAGTCTCACTGATTAACACTGAACCCAGTGGGACACTCACTGATTAACAATGAACCCTGTGGGAGTCTCACTGATTAAAACTGAACCCCATGGGAGTCTCACTGATTAACACTGAACCCTGTGGGAGTCTCACTGATTAACACTGAACCCTGTGGGAGTCTCACTGATTAACACTGAACCCTGTGGGAGTCTCACTGATTACCCCTGAACCCTGTGGGAGTTTCATTGATTAACACTGAACCATGTGGGAGTCTCACGGGTTAACACTGAACCCTGTGGGAGTCTCACTGATTAACACTGAACCCTGTGGGAGTCTTACTGATTAACACTGAAACCTATGGGAGTCTCACTGATGAACACTGAACCCTATGGGAGTCTCACTGATTAACAATTAACCCTATGGGAGTCTCACTGATTAACACTGAACCCTGTGGGAGTCTCAGTGATTAACACTGAACCCTATGGGAGTCTCACTGATTAACACTGAACCCTGTGGGAGTCTCACTGATTAACACTGAACCCTGTGGGAGTCTCACTGATTAACACTGAACCCTATGGGAGTCTCACTGATTAACACTGAACCCTGTGGGAGTCTCCCTGATTAAGACTGAACCCTATGGGAGTCTCACTGATTAACACTGAACCCTATGGGAGTTTCACTGATTAACACTTAACCCTATGGGAGGTTCAATGATTAACACTGAACCCTGAGGGAGTCTCACTGATTAACACTGAACCCTATGGGAGTCTCACTGATTAACACTGAACCCTATGGGAGTCCCACTGATTAACACTGAAACCTATGGGAGTCTCACTGATTAACACTGAACCCTATGGGAGTCTCACTGATTAACAATTAACCCTATGGGAGTCTCACTGATTAACACCGAACTCTATGGGATTCTCAATGATTAACACTGAACCGTATGGGAGTCTCACTGATTAACACTGAACAGTGTGGGAGTCTCACTGATTAACACTGAACACTGTGGGAGTCTCAATGATTAACACTGAACCCTGTGGGAGTCTCACTGATTAACACTGAACCCTATGGGAGTCTCACTGATTAACACATGAACCCTGAGGGAGTCTCACTGATTTACACTGAACCCTGTGGGAGTCTCACTGATTAACACTGAACCCTGTGGGAGTCTCACTGATTAACACTGAACCCTATGGGAGTCTCACTGATTAACACTGAACCCTGTGGGAGTCTCACTGATTAACACTGAACCCAGTCGGACACTCACTGATTAACAATGAACCCTATGGGAGTCTCACTGATTAAAACTGAACCCTATGGGAGTTTCACTGATTAACACTGAACCCTGTGGGAGTCTCACTGATTAACACTGAACCCTGTGGGAGTCTCACTGATTAACACTGAACCCTGTTCGAGTCTCATTGATTACCCCTGAACCCTGTGGGAGTTTCACTGATTAACACATGAACCATGTGGGAGACTCACGGATTTACACTTAACCCTATGGGAGTCTCACTGATTAACGCTGAACCCTGTGGGAGTCTCACTGATTAACACTGAACCCTATGGGAGGCTCACTGATTAACAATTAACCCTATGGGAGTCTCACTGATTAACACCGAACTCTATGGGATTCTCAATGATTAACACTGAAAACTATGGGAGTCTCACTGATTAACACTGAACAGTGTGGGAGTCTCACTGATTAACACTGAACACTGTGGGAGTCTCACTGATTAACACTGAACCCTGTGGGAGTCTCACTGATTAACACTGAACCCTATGGGAGTCTCACTGATTAACACATGAACCCTGAGGGAGTCTCACTGATTTACACTGAACCCTGTGGGAGTCTCACTGATTAACACTGAACCCTATGGGAGTCTCACTGATGAACACTGAACCCTATGGGAGTCTCACTGATTAACAATTAACCCTATGGGAGTCTCACTGATTAACACTGAACCCTGTGGGAGTCTCACTGATTAACACTGAACCCTATGGGAGTCTCACTGATTAACACTGAACCCTGTGGGAGTCTCACTGATTAACACTGAACCCTGTGGGAGTCTCACTGATTAACACTGAACCCTATGGGAGTCTCACTGATTAACACTGAACCCTGTGGGAGTCTCCCTGATTAAGACTGAACCCTATGGGAGTCTCACTGATTAACACTGAACCCTATGGGAGTTTCACTGATTAACACTTAACCCTATGGGAGTTTCACTGATTAACACTGAACCCTGAGGGAGTCTCACTGATTAACACTGAACCCTATGGGAGTCTCACTGATTAACACTGAACCCTATGGGAGTCCCACTGATTAACACTGAAACCTATGGGAGTCTCACTGATTAACACTGAACCCTATGGGAGTCTCACTGATTAACAATTAACCCTATGGGAGTCTCACTGATTAACACCGAACTCTATGGGATTCTCAATGATTAACACTGAACCCTATGGGAGTCTCACTGATTAACACTGAACAGTGTGGGAGTCTCACTGATTAACACTGAACACTGTGGGAGTCTCACTGATTAACACTGAACCCTGTGGGAGTCTCACTGATTAACACTGAACCCTATGGGAGTCTCACTGATTAACACTTAACAGTGTGGGAGTCTCACTGATTAACACTGAACACTGTGGGAGTCTCACTGATTAACACTGAACCCTGTGGGAGTCTCACTGATTAACACTGAACCCTATGGGAGTCTCACTGATTAACACATGAACCCTGAGGGAGTCTCACTGATTTACACTGAACCCTGTGGGAGTCTCACTGATTAACACTGAACCCTGTGGGAGTCTCACTGATTAACACTGAACCCTATGGGATTCTCATTGATTAACACTGAACCCTGTGGGAGTCTCACTGATTAACACATGAACCTTGTGGGAGACTCACTGATTTACACTGAACCCTATGGGAGTCTCACTGATTAACACTGAACCCTGTGGGAGTCTCACTGATTAACACTGAACCCTATGGGAGTCTCACTGATTAACACTGAACCCTGTGGGAGTCTCACTGATTAACACTGAACCCAGTGGGACACTCACTGATTAACAATGAACCCTATGGGAGTCTCACTGATTAAAACTGAACCCTATGGGAGTCTCACTGATTAACACTGAACCCTGTGGGAGTCTCACTGATTAACACTGAACCCTGTGGGAGTCTCACTGATTAACACTGAACCCTGTTCGAGTCTCATTGATTACCCCTGAACCCTGTGGGAGTTTCACTGATTAACACATGAACCATGTGGGAGACTCACGGATTTACACTGAACCCTATGGGAGTCTCACTGATTAACACTGAACCCTGTGGGAGTCTCACTGATTAACACTGAAACATATGGGAGTCTCACTGATGAACACTGAACCCTATGGGAGTCTCACTGATTAACAATTAACCCTATGGGAGTCTCAGTGATTAACACTGAACCCTGTGGGAGTCTCACTGATTAACACTGAACCCTATGGGAGTCTCACTGATTAACACTGAACCCTGTGGGAGTCTCACTGATTTACACTGAACCCTGTGGGAGTCTCACTGATTAACACTGAAACCCTGTGCGAGTCTCACTGATTAACACATGAACCTTGTGGGAGACTCACTGATTTACACTGAACCCTATGGGAGTCTCACTGATTAACACTGAACCCTATGGGAGTCTCACTGATGAACACTGAACGCTATGGGAGTCTCACTGATTAACAATTAACCCTATGGGAGTCTCACTGATTAACACTGAACCCTGTGGGAGTCTCACTGATTAACACTGAACCCTATGGGAGTCTCACTGATTAACACTGAACCCTGTGGGAGTCTCACTGATTAACACTGAACCCTGTGGGAGTCTCACTGATTAACACTGAACCCTATGGGAGTCTCACTGATTAACACTGAACCCTGTGGGAGTCTCCCTGATTAAGACTGAACCCTATGGGAGTCTCACTGATTAACACTGAACCCTATGGGAGTTTCACTGATTAACACTTAACCCTATGGGAGTTTCACTGATTAACACTGAACCCTGAGGGAGTCTCACTGATTAACACTGAACCCTATGGGAGTCTCACTGATTAACACTGAACCCTATGGGAGTCCCACTGATTAACACTGAAACCTATGGGAGTCTCACTGATTAACAGTGAACCCTATGGGAGTCTCACTGATTAACAATTAACCCTATGGGAGTCTCACTGATTAACACCGAACTCTATGGGATTCTCAATGATTAACACTGAACCCTATGGGAGTCTCACTGATTAACACTGAACAGTGTGGGAGTCTCACTGATTAACACTGAACACTGTGGGAGTCTCACTGATTAACACTGAACCCTGTGGGAGTCTCACTGATAAACACTGAGCCCTATGGGAGTCTCACTGATTAACACATGAACCCTGAGGGAGTCTCACTGATTTACACTGAACCCTGTGGGAGTCTCACTGATTAACACTGAACCCTGTGGGAGTCTCACTGATTAACACTGAACCCTATGGGAGTCTCATTGATTAACACTGAACCCTGTGGGAGTCTCACTGATTAACACATGAACCTTGTGGGAGACTCACTGATTTACACTGAACCCTATGGGAGTCTCACTGATTAACACTGAACCCTATGGGAGTCTCACTGATTAACACTGAACCCTGTGGGAGTCTCACTGATTAACACTGAACCCAGTGGGACACTCACTGATTAACACTGAACCCTGTGGGAGTCTCACTGATTAACACTGAACCCAGTGGGACACTCACTGATTAACAATGAACCCTGTGGGAGTCTCACTGATTAAAACTGAACCCCATGGGAGTCTCACTGATTAACACTGAACCCTGTGGGAGTCTCACTGATTAACACTGAACCCTGTGGGAGTCTCACTGATTAACACTGAACCCTGTGGGAGTCTCACTGATTACCCCTGAACCCTGTGGGAGTTTCATTGATTAACACTGAACCATGTGGGAGTCTCACGGGTTAACACTGAACCCTGTGGGAGTCTCACTGATTAACACTGAACCCTGTGGGAGTCTTACTGATTAACACTGAAACCTATGGGAGTCTCACTGATGAACACTGAACCCTATGGGAGTCTCACTGATTAACAATTAACCCTATGGGAGTCTCACTGATTAACACTGAACCCTGTGGGAGTCTCAGTGATTAACACTGAACCCTATGGGAGTCTCACTGATTAACACTGAACCCTGTGGGAGTCTCACTGATTAACACTGAACCCTGTGGGAGTCTCACTGATTAACACTGAACCCTATGGGAGTCTCACTGATTAACACTGAACCCTGTGGGAGTCTCCCTGATTAATACTGAACCCTATGGGAGTCTCACTGATTAACACTGAACCCTATGGGAGTTTCACTGATTAACACTTAACCCTATGGGAGGTTCAATGATTAACACTGAACCCTGAGGGAGTCTCACTGATTAACACTGAACCCTATGGGAGTCTCACTGATTAACACTGAACCCTATGGGAGTCCCACTGATTAACACTGAAACCTATGGGAGTCTCACTGATTAACACTGAACCCTATGGGAGTCTCACTGATTAACAATTAACCCTATGGGAGTCTCACTGATTAACACCGAACTCTATGGGATTCTCAATGATTAACACTGAACCCTATGGGAGTCTCACTGATTAACACTGAACAGTGTGGGAGTCTCACTGATTAACACTGAACACTGTGGGAGTCTCAATGATTAACACTGAACCCTGTGGGAGTCTCACTGATTAACACTGAACCCTATGGGAGTCTCACTGATTAACACATGAACCCTGAGGGAGTCTCACTGATTTACACTGAACCCTGTGGGAGTCTCACTGATTAACACTGAACCCTGTGGGAGTCTCACTGATTAACACTGAACCCTATGGGAGTCTCACTGATTAACACTGAACCCTGTGGGAGTCTCACTGATTAACACTGAACCCAGTGGGACACTCACTGATTAACAATGAACCCTATGGGAGTCTCACTGATTAAAACTGAACCCTATGGGAGTCTCACTGATTAACACTGAACCCTGTGGGAGTCTCACTGATTAACACTGAACCCTGTGGGAGTCTCACTGATTAACACTGAACCCTGTTCGAGTCTCATTGATTACCCCTGAACCCTGTGGGAGTTTCACTGATTAACACATGAACCATGTGGGAGACTCACGGATTTACACTTAACCCTATGGGAGTCTCACTGATTAACACTGAACCCTGTGGGAGTCTCACTGATTAACACTGAACCCTATGGGAGGCTCACTGATTAACAATTAACCCTATGGGAGTCTCACTGATTAACACCGAACTCTATGGGATTCTCAATGATTAACACTGAAAACTATGGGAGTCTCACTGATTAACACTGAACAGTGTGGGAGTCTCACTGATTAACACTGAACACTGTGGGAGTCTCACTGATTAACACTGAACCCTGTGGGAGTCTCACTGATTAACACTGAACCCTATGGGAGTCTCACTGATTAACACATGAACCCTGAGGGAGTCTCACTGATTTACACTGAACCCTGTGGGAGTCTCACTGATTAACACTGAACCCTATGGGAGTCTCACTGATGAACACTGAACCCTATGGGAGTCTCACTGATTAACAATTAACCCTATGGGAGTCTCACTGATTAACACTGAACCCTGTGGGAGTCTCACTGATTAACACTGAACCCTATGGGAGTCTCACTGATTAACACTGAACCCTGTGGGAGTCTCACTGATTAACACTGAACCCTGTGGGAGTCTCACTGATTAACACTGAACCCTATGGGAGTCTCACTGATTAACACTGAACCCTGTGGGAGTCTCCCTGATTAAGACTGAACCCTATGGGAGTCTCACTGATTAACACTGAACCCTATGGGAGTTTCACTGATTAACACTTAACCCTATGGGAGTTTCACTGATTAACACTGAACCCTGAGGGAGTCTCACTGATTAACACTGAACCCTATGGGAGTCTCACTGATTAACACTGAACCCTATGGGAGTCCCACTGATTAACACTGAAACCTATGGGAGTCTCACTGATTAACACTGAACCCTATGGGAGTCTCACTGATTAACAATTAACCCTATGGGAGTCTCACTGATTAACACCGAACTCTATGGGATTCTCAATGATTAACACTGAACCCTATGGGAGTCTCACTGATTAACACTGAACAGTGTGGGAGTCTCACTGATTAACACTGAACACTGTGGGAGTCTCACTGATTAACACTGAACCCTGTGGGAGTCTCACTGATTAACACTGAACCCTATGGGAGTCTCACTGATTAACACTGAACCCTGTGGGAGTCTCACTGATTTACACTGAACCCTGTGGGAGTCTCACTGATTAACACTGAACCCTGTGGGAGTCTCACTGATTAACACTGAACCCTATGGGAGTCTCATTGATTAACACTGAACCCTGTGGGAGTCTCACTGATTAACACATGAACCTTGTGGGAGACTCAATGATTTACACTGAACCCTATGGGAGTCTCACTGATTAACACTGAACCCTATGGGAGTCTCACTGATTAACACTGAACCCTGTGGGAGTCTCACTGATTAACACTGAACCCAGTGGGACACTCACTGATTAACAATGAACCCTATGGGAGTCTCACTGATTAAAACTGAACCCTATGGGAGTCTCACTGATTAACACTGAACCCTGTGGGAGTCTCACTGATTAACACTGAACCCTGTGGGAGTCTCACTGATTAACACTGAACCCTGTGCGCGTCTCATTGATTACCCCTGAACCCTGTGGGAATTTCACTGATTAACACATGAACCATGTGGGAGACTCACGGATTTACACTGAACCCTATGGGAGTCTCACTGATTAACACTGAACCCTGTGGGAGTCTCACTGATTAACACTGAACCCTGTGGGAGTCTCACTGATTAACACTGAACCCTATGGGAGTCTCACTGATTAACACTGAACCCTGTGGGAGTCTCCCTGATTAAGACTGAACCCTATGGGAGTCTCACTGATTAACACTGAACCCTATGGGAGTTTCACTGATTAACACTTAACCCTATGGGAGTTTCAATGATTAACACTGAACCCTGAGGGAGTCTCACTGATTAACACTGAACCCTATGGGAGTCTCACTGATTAACACTGAACCCTATGGGAGTCCCACTGATTAACACTGAAACCTATGGGAGTCTCACTGATTAACACTGAACCCTATGGGAGTCTCACTGATTAACAATTAACCCTATGGGAGTCTCACTGATTAACACCGAACTCTATGGGATTCTCAATGATTAACACTGAACCCTATGGGAGTCTCACTGATTAACACTGAACAGTGTGGGAGTCTCACTGATTAACACTGAACACTGTGGGAGTCTCACTGATTAACACTGAACCCTGTGGGAGTCTCACTGATTAACACTGAACCCTATGGGAGTCTCACTGATTAACACATGAACCCTGAGGGAGTCTCACTGATTTACACTGAACCCTGTGGGAGTCTCACTGATTAACACTGAACCCTCTGGGAGTCTCACTGATTAACACTGAACCCTATGGGAGTCTCATTGATTAACACTGAACCCTGTGGGAGTCTCACTGATTAACACATGAACCTTGTGGGAGACTCACTGATTTACACTGAACCCTATGGGAGTCTCACTGATTAACACTGAACCCTATGGGAGTCTCACTGATTAACACTGAACCCTGTGGGAGTCTCACTGATTAACACTGAACCCAGTGGGACACTCACTGATTAACAATGAACCCTATGGGAGTCTCACTGATTAAAACTGAACCCTATGGGAGTCTCACTGATTAACACTGAACCCTGTGGGAGTCTCACTGATTAACACTGAACCCTGTGGGAGTCTCACTGATTAACACTGAACCCTGTTCGAGTCTCATTGATTACCCCTGAACCCTGTGGGAGTTTCACTGATTAACACATGAACCATGTGGGAGACTCACGGATTTACACTGAACCCTATGGGAGTCTCACTGATTAACACTGAACCCTGTGGGAGTCTCACTGATTAACACTGAACCCTATGGGAGTCTCACTGATTAACAATTAACCCTATGGGAGTCTCACTGATTAACACCGAACGCTATGGGATTCTCAATGATTAACACTGAACCCTATGGGAGTCTCACTGATTAACACTGAACAGTGTTGGAGTCTCACTGATTAACACTGAACACTGTGGGAGTCTCACTGATTAACACTGAACCCTGTGGGAGTCTCACTGATTAACACTGAACCCCATGGGAGTCTCACTGATTAACACATGAACCCTGAGGGAGTCTCACTGATTTACACTGAACCCTGTGGGAGTCTCACTGATTAACACTGAACCCTATGGGAGTCTCACTGATGAACACTGAACCCTATGGGAGTCTCACTGATTAACAATTAACCCTATGGGAGTCTCACTGATTAACA
Source organism: Petromyzon marinus (assembly GCF_048934315.1). NCBI lineage: Eukaryota > Metazoa > Chordata > Hyperoartia > Petromyzontiformes > Petromyzontidae > Petromyzon > Petromyzon marinus. The sequence goes on along the minus strand of NW_027423699.1, from coordinate 655,790 downwards.
CTGAACCCTGTGGGAGTCTCACTGATTAACACTGAACCCTATGGGAGTCTCACTGATTAACACTGAACCCTGTGGGAGTCTCACTGATTAACACTGAACCCTGTGGGAGTCTCACTGATTAACACTGAACCCTATGGGAGTCTCACTGATTAACACTGAACCCTGTGGGAGTCTCCCTGATTAAGACTGAACCCTATGGGAGTCTCACTGATTAACACTGAACCCTATGGGAGTTTCACTGATTAACACTTAACCCTATGGGAGTTTCACTGATTAACACTGAACCCTGAGGGAGTCTCACTGATTAACACTGAACCCTATGGGAGTCTCACTGATTAACACTGAACCCTATGGGAGTCCCACTGATTGACACTGAAACCTATGGGAGTCTCACTGATTAACACTGAACCCTATGGGAGTCTCACTGATTAACAATTAACCCTATGGGAGTCTCACTGATTAACACCGAACTCTATGGGATTCTCAATGATTAACACTGAACCCTATGAGAGTCTCACTGATTAACACTGAACAGTGTGGGAGTCTCACTGATTAACACTGAACACTGTGGGAGTCTCACTGATTAACACTGAACCCTGTGGGAGTCTCACTGATTAACACTGAACCCTATGGGAGTCTCACTGATTAACACATGAACCCTGAGGGAGTCTCACTGATTTACACTGAACCCTGTGGGAGTCTCACTGATTAACACTGAACCCTGTGGGAGTCTCACTGATTAACACTGAACCCTATGGGAGTCTCATTGATTAACACTGAACCCTGTGGGAGTCTCACTGATTAACACATGAACCTTGTGGGAGACTCACTGATTTACTCTGAACCCTATGGGAGTCTCACTGATTAACACTGAACCCTATGGGAGTCTCACTGATTAACACTGAACCCTGTGGGAGTCTCACTGATTAACACTGAACCCAGTGGGACACTCACTGATTAACAATGAACCCTATGGGAGTCTCACTGATTAAAACTGAACCCTATGGGAGTCTCACTGATTAACACTGAACCCTGTGGGAGTCTCACTGATTAACACTGAACCCTGTGGGAGTCTCACTGATTAACACTGAACCCTGTGCGAGTCTCATTGATTACCCCTGAACCCTGTGGGAGTTTCACTGATTAACACATGAACCATGTGGGAGACTCACGGATTTACACTGAACCCTATGGGAGTCTCACTGATTAACACTGAAACCTATGGGAGTCTCACTGATTAACACTGAACCCTGTGGGAGTCTCACTGATTTACACTGAACCCTGTGGGAGTCTCACTGATTAACACTGAAACCCTGTGCGAGTCTCACTGATTAACACTGTACACTATGGGAGTCTCATTGATTAACACTGAACCCTGTGGGAGTCTCACTGATTAACACATGAACCTTGTGGGGGACTCACTGATTTACACTGAACCCTATGGGAGTCTCACTGATTAACACTGAACCCTATGGGAGTCTCACTGATTAACACTGAACCCTATGGGAGTCTCACTGATTAACACTGAACCCTGTGGGAGTCTCACTGATTAACACTGAACCCTATGGGAGTTTCACTGATTAACACTGAACCCTGTGGGAGTCTCACTGATTAACACTGAACCCTATGGGCATTCTCACAGATTAATGCTGAACCCTATGGGGGTCTCACTGATAAACAATGAACCCTATGGGAGTCTCACTGATTAACACTGAACTCGATGGGAGTCTCACTGATTAACACTGAACCCTGTGGGAGTCTCACTGATTAACACTTAACCCAGTGGGACACTCACTGATTAACAATGAACCCTGTGGGAGTCTCACTGATTAAAACTGAACCCTATGGGAGTCTCACTGATTAACACTGAACCCTGTGGGAGTCTCACTGATTAACACTGAACCCTGTGGGAGTCTCACTGATTAACACTGAACCCTGTGGGAGTCTCACTGATTACCCCTGAACCCTGTGGGAGTTTCATTGATTAACACTGAACCATGTGGGAGTCTCACGGGTTAACACTGAACCCTGTGGGAGTCTCACTGATTAACACTGAACCCTGTGGGAGTCTCACTGATTAACACTGAAACCTATGGGAGTCTCACTGATGAACACTGAACCCTATGGGAGTCTCACTGATTAACAATTAACCCTATGGGAGTCTCACTGATTAACACTGAACCCTGTGGGAGTCTCACTGATTAACACTGAACCCCATGGGAGTCTCACTGATTAACACTGAACCCTGTGGGAGTCTCACTGATTAACACTGAACCCTGTGGGAGTCTCACTGATTAACACTGAACCCTATGGGAGTCTCACTGATTAACACTGAACCCTGTGGGAGTCTCCCTGATTAAGACTGAACCCTATGGGAGTCTCACTGATTAACACTGAACCCTATGGGAGTTTCACTTATTAACAATTAACCCTATGGGAGTTTCACTGATTAACACTGAACCCTGAGGGAGTCTCACTGATTAACACTGAACCCTATGGGAGTCTCACTGATTAACACTGAACCCTATGGGAGTCCCACTGATTAACACTGAAACCTATGGGAGTCTCACTGATTAACACTGAACCCTATGGGAGTCTCACTGATTAACAATTAACCCTATGGGAGTCTCACTGATTAACACCGAACTCTATGGGATTCTCAATGATTAACACTGAACCCTATGGGAGTCTCACTGATTAACACTGAACAGTGTGGGAGTCTCACTGATTAACACTGAACACTGTGGGAGTCTCACTGATTAACACTGAACCCTATGGGAGTCTCACTGATTAACACTGAACCCTATGGGAGTCTCACTGATTAACACATGAACCCTGAGGGAGTCTCTCTGATTTACACTGAACCCTGTGGGAGTCTCACTGATTAACATTGAACCCTGTGGGAGTCTCAATGATTAACACTGAACCATATGGGAGTCTCATTGATTAACACTGAACCCTGTGGGAGTCTCACTGATTAACACATGAACCTTGTGGGAGACTCACTGATTTACACTGAACCCTATGGGAGTCTCACTGATTAACACTGAACCCTATGGGAGTCTCACTGATTAACACTGAACCCTGTGGGAGTCTCACTGATTAACACTGAACCCTGTGGGAGTCTCACTGATTTACACTGAACCCTGTGGGAGTCTCACTGATTAACACTGAAACCCTGTGCGAGTCTCACTGATTAACACTGTACACTATGGGAGTCTCATTGATTAACACTGAACCCTGTGGGAGTCTCACTGATTAACACATGAACCTTGTGGGGGACTCACTGATTTACACTGAACCCTATGGGAGTCTCACTGATTAACACTGAACCCTATGGGAGTCTCACTGATTAACACTGAACCCTATGGGAGTCTCACTGATTAACACTGAACCCTGTGGGAGTCTCACTGATTAACACTGAACCCTATGGGAGTTTCACTGATTAACACTGAACCCTGTGGGAGTCTCACTGATTAACACTGAACCCTATGGGCATTCTCACAGATTAATGCTGAACCCTATGGGGGTCTCACTGATAAACAATGAACCCTATGGGAGTCTCACTGATTAACACTGAACTCGATGGGAGTCTCACTGATTAACACTGAACCCTGTGGGAGTCTCACTGATTAACACTTAACCCAGTGGGACACTCACTGATTAACAATGAACCCTGTGGGAGTCTCACTGATTAAAACTGAACCCTATGGGAGTCTCACTGATTAACACTGAACCCTGTGGGAGTCTCACTGATTAACACTGAACCCTGTGGGAGTCTCACTGATTAACACTGAACCCTGTGGGAGTCTCACTGATTACCCCTGAACCCTGTGGGAGTTTCATTGATTAACACTGAACCATGTGGGAGTCTCACGGGTTAACACTGAACCCTGTGGGAGTCTCACTGATTAACACTGAACCCTGTGGGAGTCTCACTGATTAACACTGAAACCTATGGGAGTCTCACTGATGAACACTGAACCCTATGGGAGTCTCACTGATTAACAATTAACCCTATGGGAGTCTCACTGATTAACACTGAACCCTGTGGGAGTCTCACTGATTAACACTGAACCCCATGGGAGTCTCACTGATTAACACTGAACCCTGTGGGAGTCTCACTGATTAACACTGAACCCTGTAGGAGTCTCACTGATTAACACTGAACCCTATGGGAGTCTCACTGATTAACACTGAACCCTGTGGGAGTCTCCCTGATTAAGACTGAACCCTATGGGAGTCTCACTGATTAACACTGAACCCTATGGGAGTTTCACTTATTAACAATTAACCCTATGGGAGTTTCACTGATTAACACTGAACCCTGAGGGAGTCTCACTGATTAACACTGAACCCTATGGGAGTCTCACTGATTAACACTGAACCCTATGGGAGTCCCACTGATTAACACTGAAACCTATGGGAGTCTCACTGATTAACACTGAACCCTATGGGAGTCTCACTGATTAACAATTAACCCTATGGGAGTCTCACTGATTAACACCGAACTCTATGGGATTCTCAATGATTAACACTGAACCCTATGGGAGTCTCACTGATTAACACTGAACAGTGTGGGAGTCTCACTGATTAACACTGAACACTGTGGGAGTCTCACTGATTAACACTGAACCCTATGGGAGTCTCACTGATTAACACTGAACCCTATGGGAGTCTCACTGATTAACACATGAACCCTGAGGGAGTCTCTCTGATTTACACTGAACCCTGTGGGAGTCTCACTGATTAACATTGAACCCTGTGGGAGTCTCAATGATTAACACTGAACCATATGGGAGTCTCATTGATTAACACTGAACCCTGTGGGAGTCTCACTGATTAACACATGAACCTTGTGGGAGACTCACTGATTTACACTGAACCCTATGGGAGTCTCACTGATTAACACTGAACCCTATGGGAGTCTCACTGATTAACACTGAACCCTGTGGGAGTCTCACTGATTAACACCGAACCCAGTGGGAAACTCACTGATTAACAATGAACCCTGTGGGAGTCTCACTGATTAAAACTGAACCCTATGGGAGTCTCACTGATTAACACTGAACCCTGTGGGAGTCTCACTGATTAACACTGAACCCTGTGGGAGTCTCACTGATTAACACATGAACCATGTGGGAGACTCACGGATTTACACTGAACCCTATGGGAGTCTCACTGATTAACACTGAAACCTATGGGAGTCTCACTGATGAACACTGAACCCTATGGAAGTCTCACTGATTAACAATTAACCCTATGGGAGTCTCACTGATTAACACTGAACCCTGTGGGAGTCTCACTGATTTACACTGAACCCTGTGGGAGTCTCACTGATTAACACTGAAACCCTGTGCGAGTCTCACTGATTAACACTGTACACTATGGGAGTCTCATTGATTAACACTGAACCCTGTGGGAGTCTCACTGATTAACACATGAACCTTGTGGGGGACTCACTGATTTACACTGAACCCTATGGGAGTCTCACTGATTAACACTGAACCCTATGGGAGTCTCACTGATTAACACTGAACCCTGTCGGAGTCTCACTGATTAACACTGAACCCTATGGGAGTCTCACTGATTAACACTGAACCCTGTGGGAGTCTCACTGATTAACACTGAACCCTATGGGAGTTTCACTGATTAACACTGAACCCTGTGGGAGTCTCACTGATTAACACTGAACCCTATGGGCATTCTCACAGATTAATGCTGAACCCTATGGGGGTCTCACTGATAAACAATGAACCCTATGGGAGTCTCACTGATTAACACTCAACTCGATGGGAGTCTCACTGATTAACACTGAACCCTGTGGGAGTCTCACTGATTAACACTTAACCCAGTGGGACACTCACTGATTAACAATGAACCCTGTGGGAGTCTCACTGATTAAAACTGAACCCTATGGGAGTCTCACTGATTAACACTGAACCCTGTGGGAGTCTCACTGATTAACACTGAACCCTGTGGGAGTCTCACTGATTAACACTGAACCCTGTGGGAGTCTCATTGATTACCCCTGAACCCTGTGGGAGTTTCATTGATTAACACTGAACCATGTGGGAGTCTCACGGGTTAACACTGAACCCTGTGGGAGTCTCACTGATTAACACTGAACCCTGTGGGAGTCTCACTGATTAACACTGAAACCTATGGGAGTCTCACTGATGAACACTGAACCCTATGGGAGTCTCACTGATTAACAATTAACCCTATGGGAGTCTCACTGATTAACACTGAACCCTGTGGGAGTCTCACTGATTAACACTGAACCCCATGGGAGTCTCACTGATTAACACTGAACCCTGTGGGAGTCTCACTGATTAACACTGAACCCTGTGGGAGTCTCACTGATTAACACTGAACCCTATGGGAGTCTCACTGATTAACACTGAACCCTGTGGGAGTCTCCCTGATTAAGACTGAACCCTATGGGAGTCTCACTGATTAACACTGAACCCTATGGGAGTTTCACTTATTAACAATTAACCCTATGGGAGTTTCACTGATTAACACTGAACCCTGAGGGAGTCTCACTGATTAACACTGAACCCTATGGGAGTCTCACTGATTAACACTGAACCCTATGGGAGTCCCACTGATTAACACTGAAACCTATGGGAGTCTCACTGATTAACACTGAACCCTATGGGAGTCTCACTGATTAACAATTAACCCTATGGGAGTCTCACTGATTAACACCGAACTCTATGGGATTCTCAATGATTAACACTGAACCCTATGGGAGTCTCACTGATTAACACTGAACAGTGTGGGAGTCTCACTGATTAACACTGAACACTGTGGGAGTCTCACTGATTAACACTGAACCCTATGGGAGTCTCACTGATTAACACTGAACCCTATGGGAGTCTCACTGATTAACACATGAACCCTGAGGGAGTCTCACTGATTTACACTGAACCCTGTGGGAGTCTCACTGATTAACATTGAACCCTGTGGGAGTCTCAATGATTAACACTGAACCATATGGGAGTCTCATTGATTAACACTGAACCCTGTGGGAGTCTCACTGATTAACACATGAACCTTGTGGGAGACTCACTGATTTACACTGAACCCTATGGGAGTCTCACTGATTAACACTGAACCCTATGGGAGTCTCACTGATTAACACTGAACCCTGTGGGAGTCTCACTGATTAACACCGAACCCAGTGGGAAACTCACTGATTAACAATGAACCCTGTGGGAGTCTCACTGATTAAAACTGAACCCTATGGGAGTCTCACTGATTAACACTGAACCCTGTGGGAGTCTCACTGATTAACACTGAACCCTGTGGGAGTCTCACTGATTAACACTGAACCCTGTGGGAGTCTCATTGATTACCCCTGAACCCTGTGGGAGTTTCACTGATTAACACTTAACCATGTGGGAGTCTCACGGATTAACACTGAACCCTGTGGGAGTCTCACTGATTAACACTGAACCCTGTGGGAGTCTCACTGATTAACACTGAAACCTATGGGAGTCTCACTGATGAACACTGAACCCTATGGGAGTCTCACTGATTAACAATGAACCCTATGGGGGTCTCACTGATTAACACTGAACCCTGTGGGAGTCTCACTGATTAACACTGAACCCTATGGGAGTCTCACTGATTAACACTGAACCCTGTGGGAGTCTCACTGATTTACACTGAACCCTGTGGGAGTCTCACTGATTAACACTGAAACCCTGTGTGAGTCTCACTGATTAACACTGTACACTATGGGAGTCTCATTGATTAACACATGAACCTTGTGGGAGACTCACTGATTTACACTGAACCCTGTGGGAGTCTCACTGATTAACACTGAAACCCTGTGGGAGTCTCACGGATTAACACTGAACACTGTGGGAGTCTCACTGATTAACACTGAACCCTATGGGAGTGTCACTGATTAACACTGAACCATGTGGGACACTCACTGATTAACAATGAACCCTGTGGCAGTCTCATTGATTAACACTGAAACCTATGGGAGTCTCACTGATTAAAACTGAACCCTGTGGGAGTCTCACTGATTAACACTGAACCCCATGGGAGTCTCACTGATTAACACTGAACCCTGTGGGAGTCTCACTGATTAACACTGAACCCTGTGGGAGTCTCACTGATTAACACTGAACCCTATGGGAGTCTCACTGATTAACACTGAACCCTGTGGGAGTCTCCCTGATTAAGACTGAACCCTATGGGAGTCTCACTGATTAACACTGAACCCTATGGGAGTTTCACTTATTAACAATTAACCCTATGGGAGTTTCACTGATTAACACTGAACCCTGAGGGAGTCTCACTGATTAACACTGAACCCTATGGGAGTCTCACTGATTAACACTGAACCCTATGGGAGTCCCACTGATTAACACTGAAACCTATGGGAGTCTCACTGATTAACACTGAACCCTATGGGAGTCTCACTGATTAACAATTAACCCTATGGGAGTCTCACTGATTAACACCGAACTCTATGGGATTCTCAATGATTAACACTGAACCCTATGGGAGTCTCACTGATTAACACTGAACAGTGTGGGAGTCTCACTGATTAACACTGAACACTGTGGGAGTCTCACTGATTAACACTGAACCCTATGGGAGTCTCACTGATTAACACTGAACCCTATGGGAGTCTCACTGATTAACACATGAACCCTGAGGGAGTCTCACTGATTTACACTGAACCCTGTGGGAGTCTCACTGATTAACATTGAACCCTGTGGGAGTCTCAATGATTAACACTGAACCATATGGGAGTCTCATTGATTAACACTGAACCCTGTGGGAGTCTCACTGATTAACACATGAACCTTGTGGGAGACTCACTGATTTACACTGAACCCTATGGGAGTCTCACTGATTAACACTGAACCCTATGGGAGTCTCACTGATTAACACTGAACCCTGTGGGAGTCTCACTGATTAACACCGAACCCAGTGGGAAACTCACTGATTAACAATGAACCCTGTGGGAGTCTCACTGATTAAAACTGAACCCTATGGGAGTCTCACTGATTAACACTGAACCCTGTGGGAGTCTCACTGATTAACACTGAACCCTGTGGGAGTCTCACTGATTAACACTGAACCCTGTGGGAGTCTCATTGATTACCCCTGAACCCTGTGGGAGTTTCACTGATTAACACTGAACCATGTGGGAGTCTCACGGATTAACACTGAACCCTGTGGGAGTCTCACTGATTAACACTGAACCCTGTGGGAGTCTCACTGATTAACACTGAAACCTATGGGAGTCTCACTGATGAACACTGAACCCTATGGGAGTCTCACTGATTAACAATGAACCCTATGGGGGTCTCACTGATTAACACTGAACCCTGTGGGAGTCTCACTGATTAACACTGAACCCTATGGGAGTCTCACTGATTAACACTGAACCCTGTGGGAGTCTCACTGATTTACACTGAACCCTGTGGGAGTCTCACTGATTAACACTGAAACCCTGTGTGAGTCTCACTGATTAACACTGAACCCTGTGGGAGTCTCACTGATTAACACATGAACCTTGTGGGAGACTCACTGATTTACACTGAACCCTATGGGAGTCTCACTGATTAACACTGAACCCTATGGGAGTCTCACTGATTAACACTGAACCCTGTCGGAGTCTCACTGATTAACACTGAACCCTATGGGAGTCTCACTGATTAACACTGAACCCTGTGGGAATCTCACTGATTAACACTGAACCCTATGGGAGTCTCACTGATTAACACTGAACCCTGTGGGAGTCTCACTGATTAACACTGAACCCTGTGCGAGTCTCATTGATTACCCCTGAACCCTGTGGGAGTTTCACTGATTAACACATGAACCATGTGGGAGACTCACGGATTTACACTGAACCCTATGGGAGTCTCACTGATTAACACTGAAACCTATGGGAGTCTCACTGATGAACACTGAACCCTATGGAAGTCTCACTGATTAACAATTAACCCTATGGGAGTCTCACTGATTAACACTGAACCCTGTGGGAGTCTCACTGATTAACACTGAACCCTATGGGAGTCTCACTGATTAACACTGAACCCTGTGGGAGTCTCACTGATTTACACTGAACCCTGTGGGAGTCTCACTGATTAACACTGAAACCCTGTGCGAGTCTCACTGATTAACACTGTACACTATGGGAGTCTCATTGATTAACACTGAACCCTGTGGGAGTCACACTGATTAACACATGAACCTTGTGGGGGACTCATTGATTTACACTGAACCCTATGGGAGTCTCACTGATTAACACTGAACCCTATGGGAGTCTCACTGATTAACACTGAACTCTGTCGGAGTCTCACTGATTAACACTGAACCCTATGGGAGTCTCACTGATTAACACTGAACCCTGTGGGAGTCTCACTGATTAACACTGAACCCTATGGGAGTTTCACTGATTAACACTGAACCCTGTGGGAGTCTCACTGATTAACACTGAACCCTATGGGCATTCTCACAGATTAATGCTGAACCCTATGGGGGTCTCACTGATAAACAATGAACCCTATGGGAGTCTCACTGATTAACACTGAACTCGATGGGAGTCTCACTGATTAACACTGAACCCTGTGGGAGTCTCACTGATTAACACTTAACCCAGTGGGACACTCACTGATTAACAATGAACCCTGTGGGAGTCTCACTGATTAAAACTGAACCCTATGGGAGTCTCACTGATTAACACTGAACCCTGTGGGAGTCTCACTGATTAACACTGAACCCTGTGGGAGTCTCACTGATTAACACTGAACCCTGTGGGAGTCTCACTGATTACCCCTGAACCCTGTGGGAGTTTCATTGATTAACACTGAACCATGTGGGAGTCTCACGGGTTAACACTGAACCCTGTGGGAGTCTCACTGATTAACACTGAACCCTGTGGGAGTCTCACTGATTAACACTGAAACCTATGGGAGTCTCACTGATGAACACTGAACCCTATGGGAGTCTCACTGATTAACAATTAACCCTATGGGAGTCTCACTGATTAACACTGAACCCTGTGGGAGTCTCACTGATTAACACTGAACCCCATGGGAGTCTCACTGATTAACACTGAACCCTGTGGGAGTCTCACTGATTAACACTGAACCCTGTGGGAGTCTCACTGATTAACACTGAACCCTATGGGAGTCTCAATGATTAACACTGAACCCTGTGGGAGTCTCCCTGATTAAGACTGAACCCTATGGGAGTCTCACTGATTAACACTGAACCCTATGGGAGTTTCACTTATTAACAATTAACCCTATGGGAGTTTCACTGATTAACACTGAACCCTGAGGGAGTCTCACTGATTAACACTGAACCCTATGGGAGTCTCACTGATTAACACTGAACCCTATGGGAGTCCCACTGATTAACACTGAAACCTATGGGAGTCTCACTGATTAACACTGAACCCTATGGGAGTCTCACTGATTAACAATTAACCCTATGGGAGTCTCACTGATTAACACCGAACTCTATGGGATTCTCAATGATTAACACTGAACACTATGGGAGTCTCACTGATTAACACTGAACAGTGTGGGAGTCTCACTGATTAACACTGAACACTGTGGGAGTCTCACTGATTAACACTGAACCCTATGGGAGTCTCACTGATTAACACTGAACCCTATGGGAGTCTCACTGATTAACACATGAACCCTGAGGGAGTCTCACTGATTTACACTGAACCCTGTGGGAGTCTCACTGATTAACATTGAACCCTGTGGGAGTCTCAATGATTAACACTGAACCATATGGGAGTCTCATTGATTAACACTGAACCCTGTGGGAGTCTCACTGATTAACACATGAACCTTGTGGGAGACTCACTGATTTACACTGAACCCTATGGGAGTCTCACTGATTAACACTGAACCCTATGGGAGTCTCACTGATTAACACTGAACCCTGTGGGAGTCTCACTGATTAACACCGAACCCAGTGGGAAACTCACTGATTAACAATGAACCCTGTGGGAGTCTCACTGATTAAAACTGAACCCTATGGGAGTCTCACTGATTAACACTGAACCCTGTGGGAGTCTCACTGATTAACACTGAACCCTGTGGGAGTCTCACTGATTAACACTGAACCCTGTGGGAGTCTCATTGATTACCCCTGAACCCTGTGGGAGTTTCACTGATTAACACTGAACCATGTGGGAGTCTCACGGATTAACACTGAACCCTGTGGGAGTCTCACTGATTAACACTGAACCCTGTGGGAGTCTCACTGATTAACACTGAAACCTATGGGAGTCTCACTGATGAACACTGAACCCTATGGGAGTCTCACTGATTAACAATGAACCCTATGGGGGTCTCACTGATTAACACTGAACCCTGTGGGAGTCTCACTGATTAACACTGAACCCTATGGGAGTCTCACTGATTAACACTGAACCCTGTGGGAGTCTCACTGATTTACACTGAACCCTGTGGGAGTCTCACTGATTAACACTGAAACCCTGTGTGAGTCTCACTGATTAACACTGTATACTATGGGAGTCTCATTGATTAACACTGAACCCTGTGGGAGTCTCACTGATTAACACATGAACCTTGTGGTAGACTCACTGATTTACACTGAACCCTATGGGAGTCTCACTGATTAACACTGAACCCTATGGGAGTCTCACTGATTAACACTGAACCCTGTGGGAGTCTCACTGATTAACACTGAACCCTATGGGAGTTTCACTGATTAACACTGAACCCTATGGGAGTTTCACTGATTAACACTGAACCCCGTGGGAGTCTCAATGATTAACACTGAACCCTATGGCCATTCTCACAGATTAATGCTGAACCCTATGGGGGTCTCACTGATAAACAATGAACCCTATGGGAGTCTCACTGATTAACACTGAACTCGATGGGAGTCTCACTGATTAACACTGAACCCTGTGGGAGTCTCACTGATTAACACTGAACCCAGTGGGACACTCACTGATTAACAATGAACCCTGTGGGAGTCTCACTGATTAAAACTGAACCCTATGGGAGTCTCACTGATTAACACTGAACCCTGTGGGAGTCTCACTGATTAACACTGAACCCTGTGGGAGTCTCACTGATTAACACTGAACCCTGTGGGAGTCTCACTGATTACCCCTGAACCCTGTGGGAGTTTCATTGATTAACAGTGAACCATGTGGGAGTCTCACGGGTTAACACTGAACCCTGTGGGAGTCTCACTGATTAACACTGAACCCTGTGGGAGTCTCACTGATTAACACTGAAACCTATGGGAGTCTCACTGATGAACACTGAACCCTATGGGAGTCTCACTGATTAACAATTAACCCTATGGGAGTCTCACTGATTAAAACTGAACCCTATGGAAGTCTCACTGATTAACACTGAACCCTGTGGGAGTCTCACTGATTAACACTGAACCCTGTGGGAGTCTCACTGATTAACACTGAACCCTGTGGGAGTCTCACTGATTACCCCTGAACCCTGTGGGAGTTTCATTGATTAACACTGAACCATGTGGGAGTCTCACGGGTTAACACTGAACCCTGTGGGAGTCTCACTGATTAACACTGAACCCTGTGGGAGTCTCACTGATTAACACTGAAACCTATGGGAGTCTCACTGATGAACACTGAACCCTATGGGAGTCTCACTGATTAACAATTAACCCTATGGGAGTCTCACTGATTAACACTGAACCCTGTGGGAGTCTCACTGATTAACACTGAACCCCATGGGAGTCTCACTGATTAACACTGAACCCTGTGGGAGTCTCACTGATTAACACTGAACCCTGTGGGAGTCTCACTGATTAACACTGAACCCTATGGGAGTCTCAATGATTAACACTGAACCCTGTGGGAGTCTCCCTGATTAAGACTGAACCCTATGGGAGTCTCACTGATTAACACTGAACCCTATGGGAGTTTCACTTATTAACAATTAACCCTATGGGAGTTTCACTGATTAACACTGAACCCTGAGGGAGTCTCACTGATTAACACTGAACCCTATGGGAGTCTCACTGATTAACACTGAACCCTATGGGAGTCCCACTGATTAACACTGAAACCTATGGGAGTCTCACTGATTAACACTGAACCCTATGGGAGTCTCACTGATTAACAATTAACCCTATGGGAGTCTCACTGATTAACACCGAACTCTATGGGATTCTCAATGATTAACACTGAACACTATGGGAGTCTCACTGATTAACACTGAACAGTGTGGGAGTCTCACTGATTAACACTGAACACTGTGGGAGTCTCACTGATTAACACTGAACCCTATGGGAGTCTCACTGATTAACACTGAACCCTATGGGAGTCTCACTGATTAACACATGAACCCTGAGGGAGTCTCACTGATTTACACTGAACCCTGTGGGAGTCTCACTGATTAACATTGAACCCTGTGGGAGTCTCAATGATTAACACTGAACCATATGGGAGTCTCATTGATTAACACTGAACCCTGTGGGAGTCTCACTGATTAACACATGAACCTTGTGGGAGACTCACTGATTTACACTGAACCCTATGGGAGTCTCACTGATTAACACTGAACCCTATGGGAGTCTCACTGATTAACACTGAACCCTGTGGGAGTCTCACTGATTAACACCGAACCCAGTGGGAAACTCACTGATTAACAATGAACCCTGTGGGAGTCTCACTGATTAAAACTGAACCCTATGGGAGTCTCACTGATTAACACTGAACCCTGTGGGAGTCTCACTGATTAACACTGAACCCTGTGGGAGTCTCACTGATTAACACTGAACCCTGTGGGAGTCTCATTGATTACCCCTGAACCCTGTGGGAGTTTCACTGATTAACACTGAACCATGTGGGAGTCTCACGGATTAACACTGAACCCTGTGGGAGTCTCACTGATTAACACTGAACCCTGTGGGAGTCTCACTGATTAACACTGAAACCTATGGGAGTCTCACTGATGAACACTGAACCCTATGGGAGTCTCACTGATTAACAATGAACCCTATGGGGGTCTCACTGATTAACACTGAACCCTGTGGGAGTCTCACTGATTAACACTGAACCCTATGGGAGTCTCACTGATTAACACTGAACCCTGTGGGAGTCTCACTGATTTACACTGAACCCTGTGGGAGTCTCACTGATTAACACTGAAACCCTGTGTGAGTCTCACTGATTAACACTGTATACTATGGGAGTCTCATTGATTAACACTGAACCCTGTGGGAGTCTCACTGATTAACACATGAACCTTGTGGTAGACTCACTGATTTACACTGAACCCTATGGGAGTCTCACTGATTAACACTGAACCCTATGGGAGTCTCACTGATTAACACTGAACCCTGTGGGAGTCTCACTGATTAACACTGAACCCTATGGGAGTTTCACTGATTAACACTGAACCCCGTGGGAGTCTCAATGATTAACACTGAACCCTATGGCCATTCTCACAGATTAATGCTGAACCCTATGGGGGTCTCACTGATAAACAATGAACCCTATGGGAGTCTCACTGATTAACACTGAACTCGATGGGAGTCTCACTGATTAACACTGAACCCTGTGGGAGTCTCACTGATTAACACTGAACCCAGTGGGACACTCACTGATTAACAATGAACCCTGTGGGAGTCTCACTGATTAAAACTGAACCCTATGGGAGTCTCACTGATTAACACTGAACCCTGTGGGAGTCTCACTGATTAACACTGAACCCTGTGGGAGTCTCACTGATTAACACTGAACCCTGTGGGAGTCTCACTGATTACCCCTGAACCCTGTGGGAGTTTCATTGATTAACAGTGAACCATGTGGGAGTCTCACGGGTTAACACTGAACCCTGTGGGAGTCTCACTGATTAACACTGAACCCTGTGGGAGTCTCACTGATTAACACTGAAACCTATGGGAGTCTCACTGATGAACACTGAACCCTATGGGAGTCTCACTGATTAACAATTAACCCTATGGGAGTCTCACTGATTAACACTGAACCCTGTGGGAGTCTCACTGATTAACACTGAACCCTATGGGAGTCTCACTGATTAACACTGAACCCTGTGGGAGTCTCACTGATTAACACTGAACCCTGCGGTAGTCTCACTGATTAACACTGAACCCTATGGGAGTCTCACTGATTAACACTGAACCCTGTGGGAGTCTCAATGATTAAGACTGAACCCTATGGGAGTCTCACTGAATAACACTGAACCCTATGGGAGTTTCACTGATTAACACTTAACCCTATGGGAGTTTCACTGATTAACACTGAACCCTGAGGGAGTCTCACTGATTAACACTGAACCCTATGGGAGTCTCACTGATTAACACTGAACCCTATGGGAGTCCCACTGATTAACACTGAAACCTATGGGAGTCTCACTGATTAACACTGAACCCTATGGGAGTCTCACTGATTAACAATTAACCCTATGGGAGTCTCACTGATTAACACCGAACTCTATGGGATTCTCAATGATTAACACTGAACCCTATGGGAGTCTCACTGATTAACACTGAACAGTGTGGGAGTCTCACTGATTAACACTGAACACTGTGGGAGTCTCACTGATTAACACTGAACCCTATGGGAGTTTCACTTATTAACACTTAACCCTATGGGAGTTTCACTGATTAACAATGAACCCTGAGGGAGTCTCACTGATTAACACTTAACCCTATGGGAGTCTCACTGATTAACACTGAACCCTATGGGAGTCCCACTGATTAACACTGAAACCTATGGGAGTCTCACTGATTAACACTGAACCCTATGGGAGTCTCACTGATTAACAATTAACCCTATGGGAGTCTCACTGATTAACACCGAACTCTATGGGATTCTCAATGATTAACACTGAACCCTATGGGAGTCTCACTGATTAACACTGAACAGTGTGGGAGTCTCACTGATTAACACTGAACACTGTGGGAGTCTCACTGATTAACACTGAACCCTGTGGGAGTCTCACTGATTAACACTGAACCCTATGGGAGTCTCACTGATTAACACATGAACCCTGAGGGAGTCTCACTGATTTACACTGAACCCTGTGGGAGTCTCACTGATTAACACTGAACCCTGTGGGAGTCTCACTGATTAACACTGAACCATATGGGAGTCTCATTGATTAACACTGAACCCTGTGGGAGTCTCACTGATTAACACATGAACCATGTGGGAGACTCACTGATTTACACTGAACCCTATGGGAGTCTCACTGATTAACACTGAACCCTATGGGAGTCTCACTGATTAACACTGAACCCTGTGGGAGTCTCACTGATTAACACCAAACCCAGTGGGAAACTCACTGATTAACAATGAACCCTGTGGGAGTCTCACTGATTAACACTGAACCCTATGGGAGTCTCACTGATTAACACTGAACCCTATGGGAGTCTCACTGATTAACACTGAACCCTGTGGGAGTCTCCCTGATTAAGACTGAACCCTATGGGAGTCTCACTGATTAACACTGAACCCTATGGGAGTTTCACTGATTAACACTTAACCCTATGGGAGTTTCACTGATTAACACTGAACGCTGAGGGAGTCTCACTGATTAACACTGAACCCTATGGGAGTCTCACTGATTAACACTGAACCCTATGGGAGTCTCACTGATTAACAATTAACCCTATGGGAGTCTCACTGATTAACACCGAACTCTATGGGATTCTCAATGATTAACACTGAACCCTATGGGAGTCTCACTGATTAACACTGATCAGTGTGGGAGTCTCACTGATTAACACTGAACACTGTGGGAGTCTCACTGATTAACACTGAACCCTGTGGGAGTCTCACTGATTAACACTGAACCCTATGGGAGTCTCACTGATTAACACATGAACCCTGAGGGAGTCTCACTGATTTACACTGAACCCTGTGGGAGTCTCACTGATTAACACTGAACCCTGTGGGAGTCTCACTGATTAACACTGAACCCTATGGGAGTCTCATTGATTAACACTGAACCCTGTGGGAGTCTCACTGATTAACACATGAACCTTGTGGGAGACTCACTGATTTACACTGAACCCTATGGGAGTCTC
This sequence comes from Petromyzon marinus, assembly GCF_048934315.1. NCBI lineage: Eukaryota > Metazoa > Chordata > Hyperoartia > Petromyzontiformes > Petromyzontidae > Petromyzon > Petromyzon marinus. The sequence goes on along the minus strand of NW_027423699.1, from coordinate 637,715 downwards.
ACTGATTAACACTGAACCCTATGGGAGTCTCACTGATTAACACTGAACCCTATGGGAGTTTCACTGATTAACACTTAACCCTATGGGAGTTTCACTGATTAACACTGAACGCTGAGGGAGTCTCACTGATTAACACTGAACCCTATGGGAGTCTCACTGATTAACACTGAACCCTGTGGGAGTCTCAATGATTAAGACTGAACCCTATGGGAGTCTCACTGAATAACACTGAACCCTATGGGAGTTTCACTGATTAACACTTAACCCTATGGGAGTTTCACTGATTAACACTGAACCCTGAGGGAGTCTCACTGATTAACACTGAACCCTATGGGAGTCTCACTGATTAACACTGAACCCTATGGGAGTCCCACTGATTAACACTGAAACCTATGGGAGTCTCACTGATTAACACTGAACCCTATGGGAGTCTCACTGATTAACAATTAACCCTATGGGAGTCTCACTGATTAACACCGAACTCTATGGGATTCTCAATGATTAACACTGAACCCTATGGGAGTCTCACTGATTAACACTGAACAGTGTGGGAGTCTCACTGATTAACACTGAACACTGTGGGAGTCTCACTGATTAACACTGAACCCTATGGGAGTCTCACTGATTAACACTTAACCCTATGGGAGTTTCACTGATTAACACTGAACCCTGTGGGAGTCTCACTGGTTAACACTGAACCCAGTGGGACACTCACTGATTAACAATGAACCCTATGGGAGTCCCACTGATTAACACTGAAACCTATGGGAGTCTCACTGATTAACACTGAACCCTGTGGGAGTCTCACTGATTAACACTGAACCCTGTGCGAGTCTCATTGATTACCCCTGAACCCTGTGGGAGTTTCACTGATTAACACTGAACCATGTGGGAGTCTCACGGATTAACACTGAACCCTGTGGGAGTCTCACTGATTAACACTGAACCCTGTGGGAGTCTCACTGATTAACACTGAAACCTGTGGGAGTCTCACTGATTAACACTGAACCCTATGGGAGTCTCACTGATTAACACATGAACCCTGAGGGAGTCTCACTGATTTACACTGAACCCTGTGAGAGTCTCACTGATTAACACTGAACCCTGTGGGAGTCTCACTGATTAACACTGAACCCTATGGGAGTCTCATTGATTAACACTGAACCCTGTGGGAGTCTCACTGATTAACACATGAACCTTGTGGGAGACTCACTGATTTACACTGAACCCTATGGGAGTCTCACTGATTAACACTGAACCCTATGGGAGTCTCACTGATTAACACTGAACCCTGTGGGAGTCTCACTGATTAACACTGAACCCAGTGGGACACTCACTGATTAACAATGAACCCTGTGGGAGTCTCACTGATTAAAACTGAACCCTATGGGAGTCTCACTGATTAACACTGAACCCTGTGGGAGTCTCACTGATTAACACTGAACCCTGTGCGAGTCTCATTGATTACCCCTGAACCCTGTGGGAGTTTCACTGATTAACACTGAACCATGTGGGAGTCTCACGGATTAACACTGAACCCTGTGGGAGTCTCACTGATTAACACTGAACCCTGTGGGAGTCTCACTGATTAACACTGAAACCTATGGGAGTCTCACTGATGAACACTGAACCCTATGGGAGTCTCACTGATTAACAATTAACCCTATGGGAGTCTCACTGATTAACACTGAACCCTGTGGGAGTCTCACTGATTAACACTGAACCCTATGGGAGTCTCACTGATTAACACTGAACCCTGTGGGAGTCTCACTGATTTACACTGAACCCTGTGGGAGTCTCACTGATTAACACTGAAACCCTGTGCAAGTCTCACTGATTAACACTGTACACTATGGGAGTCTCATTGATTAACACTGAACCCTGTGGGAGTCTCACTGATTAACACATGAACCTTGTGGGAGTCTCACTGATTAACACTGAACCCTATGGGAGTCTCACTGATTAACACTGAACCCTGTGGGAGTCTCACTGATTAACACTGAACCCTATGGGAGTTTCACTGATTAACACTGAACCCTGTGGGAGTCTCACTGATTAACACTGAACCCTATGGGCATTCTCACAGTTTAATGCTGAACCCTATGGGGGTCTCACTGATAAACAATGAACCCTATGGGAGTCTCACTGATTAACACTGAACTCGATGGGAGTCTCACTGATTAACACTGAACCCTGTGGGAGTCCCACTGATTAACACTGAACCCAGTGGGACACTCACTGATTAACAATGAACCCTGTGGGAGTCTCACTGATTAAAACTGAACCCTATGGGAGTCTCACTGATTAACACTGAAGCCTGTGGGAGTCTCACCGATTAACACTGAACCCTGTGGGAGTCTCACTGATTAACACTGAACCCTGTGGGAGTCTCACTGATTACCCCTGAACCCTGTGGGAGTTTCATTGATTAACACTGAACCATGTGGGATTCTCACGGGTTAACACTGAACCCTGTGGGAGTCTCACTGATTAACACTGAACCCTGTGGGAGTCTCACTGATTAACACTGAAACCTATGGGAGTCTCACTGATGAACACTGAACCCTATGGGAGTCTCACTGATTAACACTGAACCCTGTGGGAGTCTCACTGATTAACACTGAACCCTGTGGGAGTCTCACTGATTAACACTGAACCCTATGGGAGTCTCACTGATTAACACTGAACCCTGTGGGAGTCTCCCTGATTAAGACTGAACCCTATGGGAGTCTCACTGATTAACACTGAACCCTATGGGAGTTTCACTTATTAACACTTAACCCTATGGGAGTTTCACTGATTAACACTGAACCCTGAGGGAGTCTCACTGATTAACACTGAACCCTATGGGAGTCTCACTGATTAACACTGAACCCTATGGGAGTCCCACTGATTAACACTGAAACCTATGGGAGTCTCACTGATTAACACTGAACCCTATGGGAGTCTCACTGATTAACAATTAACCCTATGGGAGTCTCACTGATTAACACCGAACTCTATGGGATTCTCAATGATTAACACTGAACCCTATGGGAGTCTCACTGATTAACACTGAACAGTGTGGGAGTCTCACTGATTAACACTGAACACTGTGGGAGTCTCACTGATTAACACTGAACCCTGTGGGAGTCTCACTGATTAACACTGAACCCTATGGGAGTCTCACTGATTAACACATGAACCCTGAGGGAGTCTCACTGATTTACACTGAACCCTGTGGAAGTCTCACTGATTAACACTGAACCCTGTGGGAGTCTCACTGATTAACACTGAACCATATGGGAGTCTCATTGATTAACACTGAACCCTGTGGGAGTCTCACTGATTAACACATGAACCTTGTGGGAGACTCACTGATTAACACTGAACCCTGTGGGAGTCTCACTGATTAACACTGAACCCTATGGGAGTCTCACTGATTAACACTGAACCCTATGGGAGTCTCACTGATTAACACTGAACCCTGTGGGAGTCTCACTGATTAACACCGAACCCAGTGGGAAACTCACTGATTAACAATGAACCCTGTGGGAGTCTCACTGATTAAAACTGAACCCTATGGGAGTCTCACTGATTAACACTGAACCCTGTGGGAGTCTCACTGATTAACACTGAACCCTGTGGGAGTCTCACTGATTAACACTGAACCCTGTGGGAGTCTCAATGATTACCCCTGAACCCTGTGGGAGTTTCACTGATTAACACTGAACCATGTGGGAGTCTCACGGATTAACACTGAACCCTCTGGGAGTCTCACTGATTAACACTGAACCCTGTGGGAGTCTCACTGATTAACACTGAAACCTATGGGAGTCTCACTGATGAACACTGAACCCTATGGGAGTCTCACTGATTAACAATTAACCCTATGGGAGTCTCACTGATTAACACTGAACCCAGTGGGAGTCTCACTGATTAACACTGAACCCTATGGGAGTTTCACTGATTAACACTGAACCCTGTGGGAGTCTCACTGATTTACACTGAACCCTGTGGGAGTCTCACTAATTAACACTGAAACCCTGTGCGAGTCTCACTGATTAACACTGTACACTATGGGAGTCTCATTGATTAACACTGAACCCTGTGGGAGTCTCACTGATTAACACATGAACCTTGTGGGAGACTGACTGATTTACACTGAACCCTATGGGAGTCTCACTGATTAACACTGAACCCTATGGGAGTCTCACTGATTAACACTGAACCATGTTGGAGTCTCACTGATTAACACTGAACCCTATGGGAGTCTCATGATTAACACTGAACCCTGTGGGAGTCTCACTGATTAACACTGAACCCTATGGGAGTTTCACTGATTAACACTGAACCCTGTGGGAGTCTCAATGATTAACACTGAACCCTATGGGCATTCTCACAGATTAATGCTGAACCCTATGGGGGTCTCACTGATAAACAATGAACCCTATGGGAGTCTCACTGATTAACACTGAACTCGATGGGAGTCTCACTGATTAACACTGAACCCTGTGGGAGTCTCACTGATTAACACTGAACCCAGTGGGACACTCACTGATTAACAATGAACCCTGTGGGAGTCTCACTGATTAAAACTGAACCCTATGGGAGTCTCACTGATTAACACTGAACCCTGTGGGAGTCTCACTGATTAACACTGAACCCTGTGGGAGTCTCACTGATTAACACTGAACCCTGTGGGAGTCTCACTGATTACCCCTGAACCCTGTGGGAGTTTCATTGATTAACACTGAACCATGTGGGAGTCTCACAGGTTAACACTGAACCCTGTGGGAGTCTCACTGATTAACACTGAACCCTGTGGGAGTCTCACTGATTAACACTGAAACCTATGGGAGTCTCACTGATGAACACTGAACCCTATGGGAGTCTCACTGATTAACAATTAACCCTATGGGAGTCTCACTGATTAACACTGAACCCTGTGGGAGTCTCACTGATTAACACTGAACCCTGTGGGAGTCTCACTGATTAAAACTGAACCCTATGGGAGTCTCACTGATTAACACTGAACCCTGTGGGAGTCTCACTGATTAACACTGAACCCTGTGGTAGTCTCACTGATTAACACTGAACCCTATGGGAGTCTCACTGATTAACACTGAAGCCTGTGGGAGTTTCAATTATTAAGACTGAACCCTATGGGAGTCTCACTGATTAACACTGAACCCTATGGGAGTTTCACTGATTAACACTTAACCCTATGGGAGTTTCACTGATTAACACTGAACCCTGAGGGAGTCTCACTGATTAACACTGAACCCTATGGGAGTCTCACTGATTAACACTGAACCCTATGGGAGTCCCACTGATTTACACTGAAACCTATGGGAGTCTCACTGATTAACACTGAACCCTATGGGAGTCTCACTGATTAACAATTAACCCTATGGGAGTCTCACTGATTAACACCGAACTATATGGGATTCTCAATGATTAACACTGAACCCTGTGGGAGTCTCACTGATTAACACTGAACCCTGTGGGAGTCTCACTGATTAACACTGAACCCTGTGCGAGTCTCATTGATTACCCCTGAACCCTGTGGGAGTTTCACTGATTAACACTGAACCATGTGGGAGTCTCACGGATTAACACTGAACCCTGTGGGAGTCTCACTGATTAACACTGAACCCTGTGGGAGTCTCACTGATTAACACTGAAACCTATGGGAGTCTCACTGATGAACACTGAACCCTATGGGAGTCTCACTGATTAACAATTAACCCTATGGGAGTCTCACTGATTAACACTGAACCCTGTGGGAGTCTCACTGATTAACACTGAACCCTATGGGAGTCTCACTGATTAACACTGAACCCTGTGGGAGTCTCACTGATTTACACTGAACCCTGTGGGAGTCTCACTGATTAACACTGAAACCCTGTGCAAGTCTCACTGATTAACACTGTACACTATGGGAGTCTCATTGATTAACACTGAACCCTGTGGGAGTCTCACTGATTAACACATGAACCTTGTGGGAGTCTCACTGATTAACACTGAACCCTATGGGAGTCTCACTGATTAACACTGAACCCTGTGGGAGTCTCACTGATTAACACTGAACCCTATGGGAGTTTCACTGATTAACACTGAACCCTGTGGGAGTCTCACTGATTAACACTGAACCCTATGGGCATTCTCACAGATTAATGCTGAACCCTATGGGGGTCTCACTGATAAACAATGAACCCTATGGGAGTCTCACTGATTAACACTGAACTCGATGGGAGTCTCACTGATTAACACTGAACCCTGTGGGAGTCCCACTGATTAACACTGAACCCAGTGGGACACTCACTGATTAACAATGAACCCTGTGGGAGTCTCACTGATTAAAACTGAACCCTATGGGAGTCTCACTGATTAACACTGAAGCCTGTGGGAGTCTCACCGATTAACACTGAACCCTGTGGGAGTCTCACTGATTAACACTGAACCCTGTGGGAGTCTCACTGATTACCCCTGAACCCTGTGGGAGTTTCATTGATTAACACTGAACCATGTGGGATTCTCACGGGTTAACACTGAACCCTGTGGGAGTCTCACTGATTAACACTGAACCCTGTGGGAGTCTCACTGATTAACACTGAAACCTATGGGAGTCTCACTGATGAACACTGAACCCTATGGGAGTCTCACTGATTAACACTGAACCCTGTGGGAGTCTCACTGATTAACACTGAACCCTGTGGGAGTCTCACTGATTAACAATGAACCCTATGGGAGTCTCACTGATTAACACTGAACCCTGTGGGAGTCTCCCTGATTAAGACTGAACCCTATGGGAGTCTCACTGATTAACACTGAACCCTATGGGAGTTTCACTTATTAACACTTAACCCTATGGGAGTTTCACTGATTAACACTGAACCCTGAGGGAGTCTCACTGATTAACACTGAACCCTATGGGAGTCTCACTGATTAACACTGAACCCTATGGGAGTCCCACTGATTAACACTGAAACCTATGGGAGTCTCACTGATTAACACTGAACCCTATGGGAGTCTCACTGATTAACAATTAACCCTATGGGAGTCTCACTGATTAACACCGAACTCTATGGGATTCTCAATGATTAACACTGAACCCTATGGGAGTCTCACTGATTAACACTGAACAGTGTGGGAGTCTCACTGATTAACACTGAACACTGTGGGAGTCTCACTGATTAACACTGAACCCTGTGGGAGTCTCACTGATTAACACTGAACCCTATGGGAGTCTCACTGATTAACACATGAACCCTGAGGGAGTCTCACTGATTTACACTGAACCCTGTGGAAGTCTCACTGATTAACACTGAACCCTGTGGGAGTCTCACTGATTAACACTGAACCATATGGGAGTCTCATTGATTAACACTGAACCCTGTGGGAGTCTCACTGATTAACACTGAACCCTATGGGAGTTTCACTGATTAACACTGAACCCTGTGGGAGTCTCACTGATTTACACTGAACCCTGTGGGAGTCTCACTAATTAACACTGAAACCCTGTGCGAGTCTCACTGATTAACACTGTACACTATGGGAGTCTCATTGATTAACACTGAACCCTGTGGGAGTCTCACTGATTAACACATGAACCTTGTGGGAGACTGACTGATTTACACTGAACCCTATGGGAGTCTCACTGATTAACACTGAACCCTATGGGAGTCTCACTGATTAACACTGAACCCTGTCGGAGTCTCACTGATTAACACTGAACCCTATGGGAGTCTCACTGATTAACACTGAACCCTGTGGGAGTCTCACTGATTAACACTGAACCCTATGGGAGTTTCACTGATTAACACTGAACCCTGTGGGAGTCTCAATGATTAACACTGAACCCTATGGGCATTCTCACAGATTAATGCTGAACCCTATGGGGGTCTCACTGATAAACAATGAACCCTATGGGAGTCTCACTGATTAACACTGAACTCGATGGGAGTCTCACTGATTAACACTGAACCCTGTGGGAGTCTCACTGATTAACACTGAACCCAGTGGGACACTCACTGATTAACAATGAACCCTGTGGGAGTCTCACTGATTAAAACTGAACCCTATGGGAGTCTCACTGATTAACACTGAACCCTGTGGGAGTCTCACTGATTAACACTGAACCCTGTGGGAGTCTCACTGATTAACACTGAACCCTGTGGGAGTCTCACTGATTACCCCTGAACCCTGTGGGAGTTTCATTGATTAACACTGAACCATGTGGGAGTCTCACAGGTTAACACTGAACCCTGTGGGAGTCTCACTGATTAACACTGAACCCTGTGGGAGTCTCACTGATTAACACTGAAACCTATGGGAGTCTCACTGATGAACACTGAACCCTATGGGAGTCTCACTGATTAACAATTAACCCTATGGGAGTCTCACTGATTAACACTGAACCCTGTGGGAGTCTCACTGATTAACACTGAACCCTGTGGGAGTCTCACTGATTAAAACTGAACCCTATGGGAGTCTCACTGATTAACACTGAACCCTGTGGGAGTCTCACTGATTAACACTGAACCCTGTGGTAGTCTCACTGATTAACACTGAACCCTATGGGAGTCTCACTGATTAACACTGAACCCTGTGGGAGTTTCAATGATTAAGACTGAACCCTATGGGAGTCTCACTGATTAACACTGAACCCTATGGGAGTTTCACTGATTAACACTTAACCCTATGGGAGTTTCACTGATTAACACTGAACCCTGAGGGAGTCTCACTGATTAACACTGAACCCTATGGGAGTCTCACTGATTAACACTGAACCCTATGGGAGTCCCACTGATTTACACTGAAACCTATGGGAGTCTCACTGATTAACACTGAACCCTATGGGAGTCTCACTGATTAACAATTAACCCTATGGGAGTCTCACTGATTAACACCGAACTATATGGGATTCTCAATGATTAACACTGAACCCTGTGGGAGTCTCACTGATTAACACTGAACCCTGTGGGAGTCTCACTGATTAACACTGAACCCTGTGCGAGTCTCATTGATTACCCCTGAACCCTGTGGGAGTTTCACTGATTAACACTGAACCATGTGGGAGTCTCACGGATTAACACTGAACCCTGTGGGAGTCTCACTGATTAACACTGAACCCTGTGGGAGTCTCACTGATTAACACTGAAACCTATGGGAGTCTCACTGATGAACACTGAACCCTATGGGAGTCTCACTGATTAACAATTAACCCTATGGGAGTCTCACTGATTAACACTGAACCCTGTGGGAGTCTCACTGATTAACACTGAACCCTATGGGAGTCTCACTGATTAACACTGAACCCTGTGGGAGTCTCACTGATTTACACTGAACCCTGTGGGAGTCTCACTGATTAACACTGAAACCCTGTGCAAGTCTCACTGATTAACACTGTACACTATGGGAGTCTCATTGATTAACACTGAACCCTGTGGGAGTCTCACTGATTAACACATGAACCTTGTGGGAGTCTCACTGATTAACACTGAACCCTATGGGAGTCTCACTGATTAACACTGAACCCTGTGGGAGTCTCACTGATTAACACTGAACCCTATGGGAGTTTCACTGATTAACACTGAACCCTGTGGGAGCCTCACTGATTAACACTGAACCCTATGGGCATTCTCACAGATTAATGCTGAACCCTATGGGGGTCTCACTGATAAACAATGAACCCTATGGGAGTCTCACTGATTAACACTGAACTCGATGGGAGTCTCACTGATTAACACTGAACCCTGTGGGAGTCCCACTGATTAACACTGAACCCAGTGGGACACTCACTGATTAACAATGAACCCTGTGGGAGTCTCACTGATTAAAACTGAACCCTATGGGAGTCTCACTGATTAACACTGAAGCCTGTGGGAGTCTCACCGATTAACACTGAACCCTGTGGGAGTCTCACTGATTAACACTGAACCCTGTGGGAGTCTCACTGATTACCCCTGAACCCTGTGGGAGTTTCATTGATTAACACTGAACCATGTGGGATTCTCACGGGTTAACACTGAACCCTGTGGGAGTCTCACTGATTAACACTGAACCCTGTGGGAGTCTCACTGATTAACACTGAAACCTATGGGAGTCTCACTGATGAACACTGAACCCTATGGGAGTCTCACTGATTAACACTGAACCCTGTGGGAGTCTCACTGATTAACACTGAACCCTGTGGGAGTCTCACTGATTAACAATGAACCCTATGGGAGTCTCACTGATTAACACTGAACCCTGTGGGAGTCTCCCTGATTAAGACTGAACCCTATGGGAGTCTCACTGATTAACACTGAACCCTATGGGAGTTTCACTTATTAACACTTAACCCTATGGGAGTTTCACTGATTAACACTGAACCCTGAGGGAGTCTCACTGATTAACACTGAACCCTATGGGAGTCTCACTGATTAACACTGAACCCTATGGGAGTCCCACTGATTAACACTGAAACCTATGGGAGTCTCACTGATTAACACTGAACCCTATGGGAGTCTCACTGATTAACAATTAACCCTATGGGAGTCTCACTGATTAACACCGAACTCTATGGGATTCTCAATGATTAACACTGAACCCTATGGGAGTCTCACTGATTAACACTGAACAGTGTGGGAGTCTCACTGATTAACACTGAACACTGTGAGAGTCTCACTGATTAACACTGAACCCTGTGGGAGTCTCACTGATTAACACTGAACCCTATGGGAGTCTCACTGATTAACACATGAACCCTGAGGGAGTCTCACTGATTTACACTGAACCCTGTGGAAGTCTCACTGATTAACACTGAACCCTGTGGGAGTCTCACTGATTAACACTGAACCATATGGGAGTCTCATTGATTAACACTGAACCCTGTGGGAGTCTCACTGATTAACACATGAACCTTGTGGGAGACTCACTGATTAACACTGAACCCTGTGGGAGTCTCACTGATTAACACTGAACCCTATGGGAGTCTCACTGATTAACACTGAACCCTATGGGAGTCTCACTGATTAACACTGAACCCTGTGGGAGTCTCACTGATTAACACCGAACCCAGTGGGAAACTCACTGATTAACAATGAACCATGTGGGAGTCTCACTGATTAAAACTGAACCCTATGGGAGTCTCACTGATTAACACTGAACCCTGTGGGAGTCTCACTGATTAACACTGAACCCTGTGGGAGTCTCACTGATTAACACTGAACCCTGTGGGAGTCTCATTGATTACCCCTGAACCCTGTGGGAGTTTCACTGATTAACACTGAACCATGTGGGAGTCTCACGGATTAACACTGAACCCTGTGGGAGTCTCACTGATTAACACTGAACCCTGTGGGAGTCTCACTGATTAACACTGAAACCTATGGGAGTCTCACTGATGAACACTGAACCCTATGGGAGTCTCACTGATTAACAATTAACCCTATGGGAGTCTCACTGATTAACACTGAACCCAGTGGGAGTCTCACTGATTAACACTGAACCCTATGGGAGTTTCACTGATTAACACTGAACCCTGTGGGAGTCTCACTGATTTATACTGAACCCTGTGGGAGTCTCACTAATTAACACTGAAACCCTGTGCGAGTCTCACTGATTAACACTGTACACTATGGGAGTCTCATTGATTAACACTGAACCCTGTGGGAGTCTCACTGATTAACACATGAACCTTGTGGGAGACTGACTGATTTACACTGAACCCTATGGGAGTCTCACTGATTAACACTGAACCCTATGGGAGTCTCACTGATTAACACTGAACCCTGTCGGAGTCTCACTGATTAACACTGAACCCTATGGGAGACTCACTGATTTACACTGAACCCTGTGGGAGTCTCACTGATTAACACTGAACCCTATGGGAGTCTCACTGATTAACACATGAACCCTGAGGGAGTCTCACTGATTTACACTGAACCCTGTGGAAGTCTCACTGATTAACACTGAACCCTGTGGGAGTCTCACTGATTAACACTGAACCATATGGGAGTCTCATTGATTAACACTGAACCCTGTGGGAGTCTCACTGATTAACACATGAACCTTGTGGGAGACTCACTGATTAACACTGAACCCTGTGGGAGTCTCACTGATTAACACTGAACCCTATGGGAGTCTCACTGATTAACACTGAACCCTATGGGAGTCTCACTGATTAACACTGAACCCTGTGGGAGTCTCACTGATTAACACCGAACCCAGTGGGAAACTCACTGATTAACAATGAACCCTGTGGGAGTCTCACTGATTAAAACTGAACCCTATGGGAGTCTCACTGATTAACACTGAACCCTGTGGGAGTCTCACTGATTAACACTGAACCCTGTGGGAGTCTCACTGATTAACACTGAACCCTGTGGGAGTCTCATTGATTACCCCTGAACCCTGTGGGAGTTTCACTGATTAACACTGAACCATGTGGGAGTCTCACGGATTAACACTGAACCCTGTGGGAGTCTCACTGATTAACACTGAACCCTGTGGGAGTCTCACTGATTAACACTGAAACCTATGGGAGTCTCACTGATGAACACTGAACCCTATGGGAGTCTCACTGATTAACAATTAACCCTATGGGAGTCTCACTGATTAACACTGAACCCAGTGGGAGTCTCACTGATTAACACTGAACCCTATGGGAGTTTCACTGATTAACACTGAACCCTGTGGGAGTCTCACTGATTTACACTGAACCCTGTGGGAGTCTCACTAATTAACACTGAAACCCTGTGCGAGTCTCACTGATTAACACTGTACACTATGGGAGTCTCATTGATTAACACTGAACCCTGTGGGAGTCTCACTGATTAACACATGAACCTTGTGGGAGACTGACTGATTTACACTGAACCCTATGGGAGTCTCACTGATTAACACTGAACCCTATGGGAGTCTCACTGATTAACACTGAACCCTGTCGGAGTCTCACTGATTAACACTGAACCCTATGGGAGACTCACTGATTTACACTGAACCCTGTGGGAGTCTCACTGATTAACACTGAACCCTATGGGAGTCTCACTGATTAACACATGAACCCTGAGGGAGTCTCACTGATTTACACTGAACCCTGTGGAAGTCTCACTGATTAACACTGAACCCTGTGGGAGTCTCACTGATTAACACTGAACCATATGGGAGTCTCATTGATTAACACTGAACCCTGTGGGAGTCTCACTGATTAACACATGAACCTTGTGGGAGACTCACTGATTAACACTGAACCCTGTGGGAGTCTCACTGATTAACACTGAACCCTATGGGAGTCTCACTGATTAACACTGAACCCTATGGGAGTCTCACTGATTAACACTGAACCCTGTGGGAGTCTCACTGATTAACACCGAACCCAGTGGGAAACTCACTGATTAACAATGAACCCTGTGGGAGTCTCACTGATTAAAACTGAACCCTATGGGAGTCTCACTGATTAACACTGAACCCTGTGGGAGTCTCACTGATTAACACTGAACCCTGTGGGAGTCTCACTGATTAACACTGAACCCTGTGGGAGTCTCATTGATTACCCCTGAACCCTGTGGGAGTTTCACTGATTAACACTGAACCATGTGGGAGTCTCACGGATTAACACTGAACCCTGTGGGAGTCTCACTGATTAACACTGAACCCTGTGGGAGTCTCACTGATTAACACTGAAACCTATGGGAGTCTCACTGATGAACACTGAACCCTATGGGAGTCTCACTGATTAACAATTAACCCTATGGGAGTCTCACTGATTAACACTGAACCCAGTGGGAGTCTCACTGATTAACACTGAACCCTATGGGAGTTTCACTGATTAACACTGAACCCTGTGGGAGTCTCACTGATTTACACTGAACCCTGTGGGAGTCTCACTAATTAACACTGAAACCCTGTGCGAGTCTCACTGATTAACACTGTACACTATGGGAGTCTCATTGATTAACACTGAACCCTGTGGGAGTCTCACTGATTAACACATGAACCTTGTGGGAGACTGACTGATTTACACTGAACCCTATGGGAGTCTCACTGATTAACACTGAACCCTATGGGAGTCTCACTGATTAACACTGAACCCTGTCGGAGTCTCAATGATTAACACTGAACCCTATGGGAGTCTCACTGATTAACACTGAACCCTGTGGGAGTCTCACTGATTAACACTGAACCCTATGGGAGTTTCACTGATTAACACTGAACCCTGTGGGAGTCTCAATGATTAACACTGAACCCTATGGGCATTCTCACAGATTAATGCTGAACCCTATGGGGGTCTCACTGATAAACAATGAACCCTATGGGAGTCTCACTGATTAACACTGAACTCGATGGGAGTCTCACTGATTAACACTGAACCCTGTGGGAGTCTCACTGATTAACACTGAACCCAGTGGGACACTCACTGATTAACAATGAACCCTGTTGGAGTCTCACTGATTAAAACTGAACCTTATGGGAGTCTCACTGATTAACACTGAACCCTGTGGGAGTCTCACTGATTAACACTGAACCCTGTGGGAGTCTCACTGATTAACACTGAACCCTGTGGGAGTCTCACTGATTACCCCTGAACCCTGTGGGAGTTTCATTGATTAACACTGAACCATGTGGGAGTCTCACAGGTTAACACTGAACCCTGTGGGAGTCTCACTGATTAACACTGAACCCTGTGGGAGTCTCACTGATTAACACTGAAACCTATGGGAGTCTCACTGATGAACACTGAACCCTATGGGAGTCTCACTGATTAACAATTAACCCTATGGGAGTCTCACTGATTAACACTGAACCCTGTGGGAGTCTCACTGATTAACACTGAACCCTGTGGGAGTCTCACTGATTAAAACTGAACCCTATGGGAGTCTCACTGATTAACACTGAACCCTGTGGGAGTCTCACTGATTAACACTGAACCCTGTGGTAGTCTCACTGATTAACACTGAACCCTATGGGAGTCTCACTGATTAACACTGAACCCTGTGGGAGTTTCAATGATTAAGACTGAACCCTATGGGAGTCTCACTGATTAACACTGAACCCTATGGGAGTTTCACTGATTAACACTTAACCCTATGGGAGTTTCACTGATTAACACTGAACCCTGAGGGAGTCTCACTGATTAACACTGAACCCTATGGGAGTCTCACTGATTAACACTGAACCCTATGGGAGTCCCACTGATTTACACTGAAACCTATGGGAGTCTCACTGATTAACACTGAACCCTATGGGAGTCTCACTGATTAACAATTAACCCTATGGGAGTCTCACTGATTAACACCGAACTATATGGGATTCTCAATGATTAACACTGAACCCTATGGGAGTCTCACTGATTAACACTGAACAGTGTGGGAGTCTCACCGATTAACACTGAACCCTGTGGGAGTCTCACTGATTAACACTGAACCCTGTGGGAGTCTCACTGATTACCCCTGAACCCTGTGGGAGTTTCATTGATTAACACTGAACCATGTGGGATTCTCACGGGTTAACACTGAACCCTGTCGGAGTCTCACTGATTAACACTGAACCCTGTGGGAGTCTCACTGATTAACACTGAAACCTATGGGAGTCTCACTGATGAACACTGAACCCTATGGGAGTCTCACTGATTAACACTGAACCCTGTGGGAGTCTCACTGATTAACACTGAACCCTGTGGGAGTCTCACTGATTAACAATGAACCCTATGGGAGTCTCACTGATTAACACTGAACCCTGTGGGAGTCTCCCTGATTAAGACTGAACCCTATGGGAGTCTCACTGATTAACACTGAACCCTATGGGAGTTTCACTTATTAACACTTAACCCTATGGGAGTTTCACTGATTAACACTGAACCCTGAGGGAGTCTCACTGATTAACACTGAACCCTATGGGAGTCTCACTGATTAACACTGAACCCTATGGGAGTCCCACTGATTAACACTGAAACCTATGGGAGTCTCACTGATTAACACTGAACCCTATGGGAGTCTCACTGATTAACAATTAACCCTATGGGAGTCTCACTGATTAACACCGAACTCTATGGGATTCTCAATGATTAACACTGAACCCTATGGGAGTCTCACTGATTAACACTGAACAGTGTGGGAGTCTCACTGATTAACACTGAACACTGTGGGAGTCTCACTGATTAACACTGAACCCTGTGGGAGTCTCACTGATTAACACTGAACCCTATGGGAGTCTCACTGATTAACACATGAACCCTGAGGGAGTCTCACTGATTTACACTGAACCCTGTGGAAGTCTCACTGATTAACACTGAACCCTGTGGGAGTCTCACTGATTAACACTGAACCATATGGGAGTCTCATTGATTAACACTGAACCCTGTGGGAGTCTCACTGATTAACACATGAACCTTGTGGGAGACTCACTGATTAACACTGAACCCTGTGGGAGTCTCACTGATTAACACTGAACCCTATGGGAGTCTCACTGATTAACACTGAACCCTATGGGAGTCTCACTGATTAACACTGAACCCTGTGGGAGTCTCACTGATTAACACCGAACCCAGTGGGAAACTCACTGATTAACAATGAACCCTGTGGGAGTCTCCCTGATTAAAACTGAACCCTATGGGAGTCTCACTGATTAACACTGAACCCTGTGGGAGTCTCACTGATTAACACTGAACCCTGTGGGAGTCTCACTGATTAACACTGAACCCTGTGGGAGTCTCATTGATTACCCCTGAACCCTGTGGGAGTTTCACTGATTAACACTGAACCATGTGGGAGTCTCACGGATTAACACTGAACCCTGTGGGAGTCTCACTGATTAACACTGAACCCTGTGGGAGTCTCACTGATTAACACTGAAACCTATGGGAGTCTCACTGATGAACACTGAACCCTATGGGAGTCTCACTGATTAACAATTAACCCTATGGGAGTCTCACTGATTAACACTGAACCCAGTGGGAGTCTCACTGATTAACACTGAACCCTATGGGAGTTTCACTGATTAACACTGAACCCTGTGGGAGTCTCACTGATTTACACTGAACCCTGTGGGAGTCTCACTAATTAACACTGAAACCCTGTGCGAGTCTCACTGATTAACACTGTACACTATGGGAGTCTCATTGATTAACACTGAACCCTGTGGGAGTCTCACTGATTAACACATGAACCTTGTGGGAGACTGACTGATTTACACTGAACCCTATGGGAGTCTCACTGATTAACACTGAACCCTATGGGAGTCTCACTGATTAACACTGAACCCTGTCGGAGTCTCACTGATTAACACTGAACCCTATGGGAGTCTCACTGATTAACACTGAACCCTGTGGGAGTCTCACTGATTAACACTGAACCCTATGGGAGTTTCACTGATTAACACTGAACCCTGTGGGAGTCTCAATGATTAACACTGAACCCTATGGGCATTCTCACAGATTAATGCTGAACCCTATGGGGGTCTCACTGATAAACAATGAACCCTATGGGAGTCTCACTGATTAACACTGAACTCGATGGGAGTCTCACTGATTAACACTGAACCCTGTGGGAGTCTCACTGATTAACACTGAACCCAGTGGGACACTCACTGATTAACAATGAACCCTGTGGGAGTCTCACTGATTAAAACTGAACCCTATGGGAGTCTCACTGATTAACACTGAACCCTGTGGGAGTCTCACTGATTAACACTGAACCCTGTGGGAGTCTCACTGATTAACACTGAACCCTGTGGGAGTCTCACTGATTACCCCTGAACCCTGTGGGAGTTTCATTGATTAACACTGAACCATGTGGGAGTCTCACAGGTTAACACTGAACCCTGTGGGAGTCTCACTGATTAACACTGAACCCTGTGGGAGTCTCACTGATTAACACTGAAACCTATGGGAGTCTCACTGATGAACACTGAACCCTATGGGAGTCTCACTGATTAACAATTAACCCTATGGGAGTCTCACTGATTAACACTGAACCCTGTGGGAGTCTCACTGATTAACACTGAACCCTGTGGGAGTCTCACTGATTAAAACTGAACCCTATGGGAGTCTCACTGATTAACACTGAACCCTGTGGGAGTCTCACTGATTAACACTGAACCCTGTGGTAGTCTCACTGATTAACACTGAACCCTATGGGAGTCTCACTGATTAACACTGAACCCTGTGGGAGTTTCAATGATTAAGACTGAACCCTATGGGAGTCTCACTGATTAACACTGAACCCTATGGGAGTTTCACTGATTAACACTTAACCCTATGGGAGTTTCACTGATTAACACTGAACCCTGAGGGAGTCTCACTGATTAACACTGAACCCTATGGGAGTCTCACTGATTAACACTGAACCCTATGGGAGTCCCACTGATTTACACTGAAACCTATGGGAGTCTCACTGATTAACACTGAACCCTATGGGAGTCTCACTGATTAACAATTAACCCTATGGGAGTCTCACTGATTAACACCGAACTATATGGGATTCTCAATGATTAACACTGAACCCTATGGGAGTCTCACTGATTAACACTGAACAGTGTGGGAGTCTCACTGATTAACACTGAACACTGTGGGAGTCTCACTGATTAACACTGAACCCTGTGGGAGTCTCACTGATTAACACTGAACCCTATGGGAGTCTCACTGATTAACACTGTACACTATGGGAGTCTCATTTATTAACACTGAACCCTGTGGGAGTCTCACTGATTAACACATGAACCTTGTGGGAGTCTCACTGATTAACACTGAACCCTATGGGAGTCTCACTGATTAACACTGAACCCTGTGGGAGTCTCACTGATTAACACTGAACCCTATGGGAGTTTCACTGATTAACACTGAACCCTGTGGGAGTCTCACTGATTAACACTGAACCCTATGGGCATTCTCACAGATTAATGCTGAACCCTATGGGGGTCTCACTGATAAACAATGAACCCTATGGGAGTCTCACTGATTAACACTGAACTCGATGGGAGTCTCACTGATTAACACTGAACCCTGTGGGAGTCCCACTGATTAACACTGAATCCAGTGGGACACTCACTGATTAACAATGAACCCTGTGGGAGTCTCACTGATTAAAACTGAACCCTATGGGAGTCTCACTGATTAACACTGAACCCTGTGGGAGTCTCACTGATTAACACTGAACCCTGTGGGAGTCTCACTGATTAACACTGAACCCTGTGGGAGTCTCACTGATTACCCCTGAACCCTGTGGGAGTTTCATTGATTAACACTGAACCATGTGGGAGTCTCACGGGTTAACACTGAATCCTGTGGGAGTTTCACTGATTAACACTGAACCCTGTGGGAGTCTCACTGATTAACACTGAAACCTTTGGGAGTCTCACTGATGAACACTGAACCCTATGGGAGTCTCACTGATTAACAATTAACCCTATGGGAGTCTCACTGATTAACACTGAACCCTATGGGAGTCTCACTGATTAACACTGAACCCTGTGGGAGTCTCACTGATTAACACTGAACCCTGTGGGAGTCTCACTGATTAACACTGAACCCTGTGGGAGTCTCACTGATTAACACTGAACCCTATGGGAGTTTCACTGATTAACACTGAACCCTGAGGGAGTCTCACTGATTAACACTGAACCCTATGGGAGTCTCACTGATTAACACTGAACCCTATGGGAGTCCCACTGGTTAACACTGAAACCTATGGGAGTCTCACTGATTAACACTGAACCCTATGGGAGTCTCACTGATTAACAATTAACCCTATGGGAGTCTCACTGATTAACACCAAACTCTATGGGATTCTCAATGATTAACACTGAACCCTATGGGAGTCTCACTGATTAACACTGAACAGTGTGGGAGTCTCACTGATTAACACTGAACACTGTGGGAGTCTCACTGATTAACACTGAACCCTGTGGGAGTCTCACTGATTAACACTGAACCCTATGGGAGTCTCACTGATTAACACATGAACCCTGAGGGAGTCTCACTGATTTACACTGAACCCTGTGGAAGTCTCACTGATTAACACTGAACCCTGTGGGAGTCTCACTGATTAACACTGAACCATATGGGAGTCTCATTGATTAACACTGAACCCTGTGGGAGTCTCACTGATTAACACATGAACCTTGTGGGAGACTCACTGATTAACATTGAACCCTGTGGGAGTCTCACTGATTAACACTGAACCCTATGGGAGTCTCACTGATTAACACTGAACCCTATGGGAGTCTCACTGATTAACACTGAACCCTGTGGGAGTCTCACTGATTAACACCGAACCCAGTGGGAAACTCACTGATTAACAATGAACCCTGTGGGAGTCTCACTGATTAAAACTGAACCCTATGGGAGTCTCACTGATTAACACTGAACCCTGTGGGAGTCTCACTGATTAACACTGAACCCTGTGGGAGTCTCACTGATTAACACTGAACCCTGTGGGAGTCTCACTGATTAACACTGAAACCTATGGGAGTCTCACTGATGAACACTGAACCCTATGGGAGTCTCACTGATTAGCAATTAACCCTATGGGAGTCTCACTGATTAACACTGAACCCTGTGGGAGTCTCATTGATTACCCCTGAACCCTGTGGGAGTTTCACTGATTAACACTGAACCATGTGGGAGTCTCACGGATTAACACTGAACCCTGTGGGAGTCTCACTGATTAACACTGAACCCTGTGGGAGTCTCACTGATTAACACTGAAACCTATGGGAGTCTCACTGATGAACACTGAACCCTATGGGAGTCTCACTGATTAACAATTAACCCTATGGGAGTCTCACTGATTAACACTGAACCCTGTGGGAGTCTCACTGATTAACACTGAACCCTATGGGAGTCTCACTGATTAACACTGAACCCTGTGGGAGTCTCACTGATTTACACTGAACCCTGTGGGAGTCTCACTGATTAACACTGAAACCCTGTGCGAGTCTCACTGATTAACACTGTACACTATGCGAGTCTCATTGATTAACACTGAACCCTGTGGGAGTCTCACTGATTAACACATGAACCTTGTGGGAGACTCACTGATTTACACTGAACCCTATGGGAGTCTCACTGATTAACACTGAACCCTATGGGAGTCTCACTGATTAACACTGAACCCTGTCGGAGTCTCACTGTTTAACACTGAACCCTATGGGAGTCTCACTGATTAACACTGAACCCTGTGGGAGTCTCACTGATTAACACTGAACCCTATGGGAGTTTCACTGATTAACACTGAACCCTGTGGGAGTCTCAATGATTAACACTGAACCCTATGGGCATTCTCACAGATTAATGCTGAACCCTATGGGGGTCTCACTGATAAACAATGAACCCTATGGGAGTCTCACTGATTTACACTGAACCCTGTGGAAGTCTCACTGATTAACACTGAACCCTGTGGGAGTCTCACTGATTAACACTGAACCATATGGGAGTCTCATTGATTAACACTGAACCCTGTGGGAGTCTCACTGATTAACACATGAACCTTGTGGGAGACTCACTGATTAACACTGAACCCTGTGGGAGTCTCACTGATTAACACTGAACCCTATGGGAGTCTCACTGATTAACACTGAACCCTATGGGAGTCTCACTGATTAACACTGAACCCTGTGGGAGTCTCACTGATTAACACCGAACCCAGTGGGAAACTCACTGATTAACAATGAACCCTGTGGGAGTCTCACTGATTAAAACTGAACCCTATGGGAGTCTCACTGATTAACACTGAACCCTGTGGGAGTCTCACTGATTAACACTGAACCCTGTGGGAGTCTCACTGATTAACACTGAACCCTGTGGGAGTCTCATTGATTACCCCTGAACCCTGTGGGAGTTTCACTGATTAACACTGAACCATGTGGGAGTCTCACGGATTAACACTGAACCCTGTGGGAGTCTCACTGATTAACACTGAACCCTGTGGGAGTCTCACTGATTAACACTGAAACCTATGGGAGTCTCACTGATGAACACTGAACCCTATGGGAGTCTCACTGATTAACAATTAACCCTATGGGAGTCTCACTGATTAACACTGAACCCTGTGGGAGTCTCACTGATTAACACTGACCCCTATGGGAGTCTCACTGATTAACACTGAACCCTGTGGGAGTCTCACTGATTTACACTGACCCCTGTGGGGGTCTCACTGATTAACACTGAAACCCTGTGCGAGTCTCACTGATTAACACTGTACACTATGGGAGTCTCATTGATTAACACTGAACCCTGTGGGAGTCTCACTGATTAACACATGAACCTTGTGGGAGACTCACTGATTTACACTGAACCCTATGGGAGTCTCACTGATTAACACTGAACCCTATGGGAGTCTCACTGATTAACACTGAACCCTGTCGGAGTCTCACTGATTAACACTGAACCCTATGGGAGTCTCACTGATTAACACTGAACCCTGTGGGAGTCTCACTGATTAACACTGAACCCTATGGGAGTTTCACTGATTAACACTGAACCCTGTGGGAGTCTCAATGATTAACACTGAACCCTATGGGCATTCTCACAGATTAATGCTCAACCCTATGGGGGTCTCACTGATAAACAATGAACCCTATGGGAGTCTCACTGATTAACACTGAACTCGATGGGAGTCTCACTGATTAACACTGAACCCTGTGGGAGTCTCACTGATTAACACTGAACCCAGTGGGACACTCACTGATTAACAATGAACCCTGTGGGAGTCTCACTGATTAACACTGAACCCTGTGGGAGTCTCACTGATTAACACTGAACCCTGTGGGAGTCTCACTGATTACCCCTGAACCCTGTGGGAGTTTCATTGATTAACACTGAACCATGTGGGAGTCTCACAGGTTAACACTGAACCCTGTGGGAGTCTCACTGATTAACACTGAACCCTGTGGGAGTCTCACTGATTAACACTGAAACCTATGGGAGTCTCACTGATGAACACTGAACCCTATGGGAGTCTCACTGATTAACAATTCACCCTATGGGAGTCTCACTGATTAACACTGAACCCTGTGGGAGTCTCACTGATTAAAACTGAACCCTATGGGATTCTCACTGATTAACACTGAACCCTGTGGGAGTCTCACTGATTAACACTGAACCCTGTGGTAGTCTCACTGATTAACACTGAACCCTATGGGAGTCTCACTGATTAACACTGAACCCTGTGGGAGTTTCAATGATTAAGACTGAACCCTATGGGAGTCTCACTGATTAACACTGAACCCTATGGGAGTTTCACTGATTAACACTTAACCCTATGGGAGTTTCACTGATTAACACTGAACCCTGAGGGAGTCTCACTGATTAACACTGAACCCTATGGGAGTCTCACTGATTAACACTGAACCCTATGGGAGTCCCACTGATTAACACTGAAACCTATGGGAGTCTCACTGATTAACACTGAACCCTATGGGAGTCTCACTGATTAACAATTAACCCTATGGGAGTCTCACTGATTAACACCGAACTATATGGGATTCTCAATGATGAACACTGAACCCTATGGGAGTCTCACTGATTAACACTGAACAGTGTGGGAGTCTCACTGATTAACACTGAACACTGTGGGAGTCTCACTGATTAACACTGAACCCTGTGGGAGTCTCACTGATTAACACTGAACCCTATGGGAGTCTCACTGATTAACACTGAACCCTGTGGGAGTCTCACTGATTAACACTGAACCCTATGGGAGTCTCATTGATTAACACTGAACCCTGTGGGAGTCTCACTGATTAACACATGAACCTTGTGGGAGACTCACTGATTTACACTGAACCCTATGGGAGTCTCACTGATTAACACTGAACCCTTTGGGAGTCTCACTGATTAACACTGAACCCTGTGGGAGTCTCACTGATTAACACTGAACCCAGTGGGAAACTCACTGATTAACAATGAACCCTGTGGGAGTCTCACGGATTAAAACTGAACCCTATGCGAGTCTCACTGATTAACACTGAACCCTGTGGGAGTCTCACTGATTAACACTGAACCCTGTGGGAGTCTCACTGATTAACACTGAACCCTGTGGGAGTCTCATTGATTACCCCTGAACCCTGTGGGAGTTTCACTGATTAACACTGAACCATGTGGGAGTCTCACGGATTAACACTGAACCCTGTGGGAGTCTCACTGATTAACACTGAACCCTGTGGGAGTCTCACTGATTAACACTGAAACCTATGGGAGTCTCACTGATGAACACTGAACCCTATGGGAGTCTCACTGATTAACAATTAACCCTATTGGAGTCTCATTGATTAACACTGAACCCTGTGGGAGTCTCACTGATTAACACTGAACCCTATGGGAGTCTCACTGATTAACACTGAACTATGTGGGAGTCTCACTGATTTACACTGAACCCTGTGGGAGTCTCACTGATTAACACTGAAACCCTGTGCGAGTCTCACTGATTAACACTGTACACTATGGGAGTCTCATTGATTAACACTGAACCCTGTGGGAGTCTCACTGATTAACACATGAACCTTGTGGGAGACTCACTGATTTACACTGAACCCTATGGGAGTCTCACTGATTAACACTGAACCCTATGGGAGTCTCACTGATTAACACTGAACCCTGTCGGAGTCTCACTGATTAACACTGAACCATATGGGAGTCTCACTGATTAACACTGAACCCTGTGGTAGTCTCACTGATTAACACTGAACCCTATGGGAGTTTCACTGATTAACACTGAACCCTGTGGGAGTCTCACTGATTAACACTGAATCCTATGGGCATTTTCACAGATTAATGCTGAACCCTATGGGGGTCTCACTGATAAACAATGAACCCTATGGGAGTCTCACTGATTAACACTGAACTCGATGGGAGTCTCACTGATTAACACTGAACCCTGTGGGAGTCTCACTGATTAACACTGAACCCAGTGGGACACTCACTGATTAACAATGAACCCTGTGGGAGTCTCACTGATTAAAACTGAACCCTATGGGAGTCTCACTGATTAACACTGAACCCTGTGGGAGTCTCACTGATAAACACTGAACCGTGTGGGAGTCTCACTGATTAACACTGAACCCTGTGGGAGTCTCACTGATTACCCCTGAACCCTGTGGGAGTTTAATTGATTAACACTGAACCATGTGGGAGTCTCACGGGTTAACACTGAACCCTGTGGGAGTCTCACTGATTAACACTGAACCCTGTGGGAGTCTCACTGATTAACACTGAACCCTATTGGAGTCTCACTGATTAACACTGAACCCTGTGGGAGTCTCACTGATTAAGACTGAACCCTATGGGAGTCTCACTGATTAACACTGAACCCTATGGGAGTTTCACTGATTAACACTTAACCCTATGGGAGTCTCACTGATTAACACTGAACCCTGTGGGAGTCTCACTGATTACCCCTGAACCCTGTGGGAGTTTCACTGATTAACACTGAACCATGTGGGAGTCTCACGGATTAACACTGAACCCTGTGGGAGTCTCACTGATTAACACTGAACCCTGTGGGAGTCTCACTGATTAACACTGAAACCTATGGGAGTCTCACTGATGAACACTGAACCCTATGGGAGTCTCACAGATTAACAATTAACCCTATGGGAGACTCACTGATTAACACTGAACCCTATGGGAGTCTCACTGATTAACACTGAACCCTGTGGGAGTCTCACTGATTTACACTGAACCCTGTGGGAGTCTCACTGATTACCCCTGAACCCTGTGGGAGTTTCATTGATTAACACTGAACCATGTGGGAGTCTCACGGGTTAACACTGAACCCTGTGGGAGTCTCACTGATTAACACTGAACCCGGTGGGAGTCTCACTGATTAACACTGAACCCTATTGGAGTCTCACTGATTAACACTGAACTCTGTGGGAGTCTCACTGATTAAGACTGAACCCTATGGGAGTCTCACTGATTAACACTGAACCCTATGGGAGTTTCACTGATTAACACTTAACCCTATGGGAGTCTCACTGATTAACACTGAACCCTGTGGGAGTCTCACTGATTAACACTGAACCCTGTGGGAGTCTCACTGATTAACACTGAACCCTGTGGGAGTCTCATTGATTACCCCTGAACCCTGTGGGAGTTTCACTGATTAACACTGAACCATGTGGGAGTCTCACGGATTAACACTGAACCCTGTGGGAGTCTCACTGATTAACACTGAACCCTGTGGGAGTCTCACTGATTAACACTGAAACCTATGGGAGTCTCACTGATGAACACTGAACCCTATGGGAGTCTCACAGATTAACAATTAACCCTATGGGAGTCTCACTGATTAACACTGAACCCTGTGGGAGTCTCACTGATTAACATTGAACCCTATGGGAGTCTCACTGATTAACACTGAACCCTGTGGGAGTCTCACTGATTTACACTGAACCCTGTGGGAGTCTCACTGATTAACACTGAAACCCTGTGCGAGTCTCACTGATTAACACTGTACACTATGGGAATCTCATTGATTAACACTGAACCCTGTGGGAGTCTCACTGATTAACACATGAACCTTGTGGGAGTCTCACTGATTAACACTGAACCCTATGGGAGTCTCACTGATTAACACTGAACCCTGTGGGAGTCTCACTGATTAACACTGAACCCTATGGGAGTTTCACTGATTAACACTGAACCCTGTGGGAGTCTCACTGATTAACACTGAACCCTATGGGCATTCTCAAAGATTAATGCTGAACCCTATGGGGGTCTCACTGATAAACAATGAACCCTATGGGAGTCTCACTGATTAACACTGAACTCGATGGGAGTCTCACTGATTAACACTGAACCCTGTGGGAGTCTCACTGATTAACACTGAACCCAGTGGGACACTCACTGATTAACAATTAACCCTGTGGGAGTCTCACTGATTAAAACTGAACCCTATGGGAGTCTCACTGATTAACGCTGAACCCTGTGGGAGTCTCACTGATTAACACTGAACCCTGTGGGAGTCTCACTGATTAACACTGAACCCTGTGGGAGTCTCACTGATTACCCCTGAACCCTGTGGGAGTTTCATTGATTAACACTGAACCATGTGGGAGTCTCACGGGTTAACACTGAACCCTGTGGGAGTCTCACTGATTAACACTGAACCCTGTAGGAGTCTCACTGATTAACACTGAACCCTATGGGAGTATCACTGATTAACACTGAACCCTGTGGGAGTCTCACTGATTAAGACTGAACCCTATGGGAGTCTCACTGATTAACACTGAAGCCTATGGGAGTTTCACTGATTAACACTTAACCCTATGGGAGTCTCACTGATTAACACTGAACCCTGAGGGAGTCTCACTGATTAACACTGAACCCTATGGGAGTCTCACTGATTAACACTGAACCCTGTGGGAGTCTCACTGATTAACACTGAAACCTATGGGAGTCTCACTGATGAACACTGAACCCTATGGGAGTTTCACTGATTAACACTTAACCCTATGGGAGTCTCACTGATTAAGACTGAACCCTGAGGGAGTCTCACTGATTAACACTGAACCCTATGGGAGTCTCACTGATTAACACTGAACCCTGTGGGAGTCTCACTGATTAACACTGAAACCTATGGGAGTCTCACTGATGAACACTGAACCCTATGGGAGTCTCACTGATTAACAATTAACCCTATGGGAGTCTCACTGATTAACACTGAACCCTGTGGGAGTCTCACTGATTAACACTGAACCCTATGGGAGTCTCACTGATTAACACTGAACCCTGTGGGAGTCTCACTGATTTACACTGAACCCTGTGGGAGTCTCACTGATTAACACTGAACCCTGTGGGAGTCTCACTGATTAACACTGAACACTATGGGAGTCTCACTGATTAACACTGAACCCTGTGGGAGTCTCACTGATTAACACTGAACCCTATGGGAGTTTCACTGATTAACACTGAACCCTGTGGGAGTCTCACTGATTAACACTGAACCCTATGGGCATTCTCAAAGATTAATGCTGAACCCTATGGGGGTCTCACTGATAAACAATGAACCCTATGGGAGTCTCACTGATTAACACTGAACCCTGTGGGAGTCTCACTGATTAACACTGAACCCAGTGGGACACTCACTGATTAACAATTAACCCTGTGGGAGTCTCACTGATTAAAACTGAACCCTATGGGAGTCTCACTGATTAACGCTGAACCCTGTGGGAGTCTCACTGATTAACACTGAACCCTGTGGGAGTCTCACTGATTAACACTGAACCCTGTGGGAGTCTCACTGATTACCCCTGAACCCTGTGGGAGTTTCATTGATTAACACTGAACCATGTGGGAGTCTCACGGGTTAACACTGAACCCTGTGGGAGTCTCACTGATTAACACTGAACCCTGTGGGAGTCTCACTGATTAACACTGAACCCTATGGGAGTATCACTGATTAACACTGAACCCTGTGAGAGTCTCACTGATTAAGACTGAACCCTATGGGAGTCTCACTGATTAACACTGAAGCCTATGGGAGTTTCACTGATTAACACTTAACCCTATGGGAGTCTCACTGATTAACACTGAACCCTGAGGGAGTCTCACTGATTAACACTGAACCCTATGGGAGTCTCACTGATTAACACTGAACCCTGTGGGAGTCTCACTGATTAACACTGAAACCTATGGGAGTCTCACTGATGAACACTGAACCCTATGGGAGTTTCACTGATTAACACTTAACCCTATGGGAGTCTCACTGATTAAGACTGAACCCTGAGGGAGTCTCACTGATTAACACTGAACCCTATGGGAGTCTCACTGATTAACACTGAACCCTGTGGGAGTCTCACTGATTAACACTGAAACCTATGGGAGTCTCACTGATGAACACTGAACCCTATGGGAGTCTCACTGATTAACAATTAACCCTATGGGAGTCTCACTGATTAACACTGAACCCTGTGGGAGTCTCACTGATTAACACTGAACCCTATGGGAGTCTCACTGATTAACACTGAACCCTGTGGGAGTCTCACTGATTTACACTGAACCCTGTGGGAGTCTCACTGATTAACACTGAACCCTGTGGGAGTCTCACTGATTAACACTGAACACTATGGGAGTCTCATTGATTAACACTGAACCCTGTGGGAGTCTCACTGATTAACACATGAACCTTGTGGGAGACTCACTGATTTACACTGAACCCTATGGGAGTCTCACTGATTAATACTGAACCCTATGGGAGTCTCACTGATTAACACTGAACCCTGTCGGAGTCTCACTGATTAACACTGAACCCTATGGGAGTCTCACTGATTAACACTGAACCCTGTGGGAGTCTCACTGATTAACACTGAACCCTATGGGAGTTTCACTGATTAACACTGAACCCTGTGGGAGTCTCACTGATTAACACTGAACCCTATGGGCATTCTCACAGATTAATGCTGAACCCTATGGGGGTCTCACTGATAAACAATGAACCCTATGGGAGTCTCACTGATTAACACTGAACTCGATGGGATTCTCAATTATTAACATTGAACCCTATGGGAGTCTCACTGATTAACACTGAACCCTGTGGGAGTCTCACTGATTAACACTGAACCCTATGGGAGTCTCACTGATTAACAATTAACCCTATGGGAGTCTCACTGATTAACACCGAACTCTATGGGATTCTCAATGATTAACACTGAACCCTGTGGGAGTCTCACTGATTAACACTGAACCCTGTGGGAGTCTCATTGATTACCCCTGAACCCTGTGGGAGTTTCACTGATTAACACTGAACCATGTGGGAGTCTCACGGATTAACACTGAACCCTGTGGGAGTCTCACTGATTAACACTGAACCCTGTGGGAGTCTCACTGATTAACACTGAAACCTATGGGAGTCTCACTGATGAACACTGAACCCTATGGGAGTCTCACTGATTAACAATTAACCCTATTGGAGTCTCATTGATTAACACTGAACCCTGTGGGAGTCTCACTGATTAACACTGAACCCTATGGGAGTCTCACTGATTAACACTGAACTATGTGGGAGTCTCACTGATTTACACTGAACCCTGTGGGAGTCTCACTGATTAACACTGAAACCCTGTGCGAGTCTCACTGATTAACACTGTACACTATGGGAGTCTCATTGATTAACACTGAACCCTGTGGGAGTCTCACTGATTAACACATGAACCTTGTGGGAGACTCACTGATTTACACTGAACCCTATGGGAGTCTCACTGATTAACACTGAACCCTATGGGAGTCTCACTGATTAACACTGAACCCTGTCGGAGTCTCACTGATTAACACTGAACCATATGGGAGTCTCACTGATTAACACTGAACCCTGTGGTAGTCTCACTGATTAACACTGAACCCTATGGGAGTTTCACTGATTAACACTGAACCCTGTGGGAGTCTCACTGATTAACACTGAATCCTATGGGCATTTTCACAGATTAATGCTGAACCCTATGGGGGTCTCACTGATAAACAATGAACCCTATGGGAGTCTCACTGATTAACACTGAACTCGATGGGAGTCTCACTGATTAACACTGAACCCTGTGGGAGTCTCACTGATTAACACTGAACCCAGTGGGACACTCACTGATTAACAATGAACCCTGTGGGAGTCTCACTGATTAAAACTGAACCCTATGGGAGTCTCACTGATTAACACTGAACCCTGTGGGAGTCTCACTGATAAACACTGAACCGTGTGGGAGTCTCACTGATTAACACTGAACCCTGTGGGAGTCTCACTGATTACCCCTGAACCCTGTGGGAGTTTAATTGATTAACACTGAACCATGTGGGAGTCTCACGGGTTAACACTGAACCCTGTGGGAGTCTCACTGATTAACACTGAACCCTGTGGGAGTCTCACTGATTAACACTGAACCCTATTGGAGTCTCACTGATTAACACTGAACCCTGTGGGAGTCTCACTGATTAAGACTGAACCCTATGGGAGTCTCACTGATTAACACTGAACCCTATGGGAGTTTCACTGATTAACACTTAACCCTATGGGAGTCTCACTGATTAACACTGAACCCTGTGGGAGTCTCACTGATTACCCCTGAACCCTGTGGGAGTTTCACTGATTAACACTGAACCATGTGGGAGTCTCACGGATTAACACTGAACCCTGTGGGAGTCTCACTGATTAACACTGAACCCTGTGGGAGTCTCACTGATTAACACTGAAACCTATGGGAGTCTCACTGATGAACACTGAACCCTATGGGAGTCTCACAGATTAACAATTAACCCTATGGGAGACTCACTGATTAACACTGAACCCTATGGGAGTCTCACTGATTAACACTGAACCCTGTGGGAGTCTCACTGATTTACACTGAACCCTGTGGGAGTCTCACTGATTACCCCTGAACCCTGTGGGAGTTTCATTGATTAACACTGAACCATGTGGGAGTCTCACGGGTTAACACTGAACCCTGTGGGAGTCTCACTGATTAACACTGAACCCGGTGGGAGTCTCACTGATTAACACTGAACCCTATTGGAGTCTCACTGATTAACACTGAACTCTGTGGGAGTCTCACTGATTAAGACTGAACCCTATGGGAGTCTCACTGATTAACACTGAACCCTATGGGAGTTTCACTGATTAACACTTAACCCTATGGGAGTCTCACTGATTAACACTGAACCCTGTGGGAGTCTCACTGATTAACACTGAACCCTGTGGGAGTCTCACTGATTAACACTGAACCCTGTGGGAGTCTCATTGATTACCCCTGAACCCTGTGGGAGTTTCACTGATTAACACTGAACCATGTGGGAGTCTCACGGATTAACACTGAACCCTGTGGGAGTCTCACTGATTAACACTGAACCCTGTGGGAGTCTCACTGATTAACACTGAAACCTATGGGAGTCTCACTGATGAACACTGAACCCTATGGGAGTCTCACAGATTAACAATTAACCCTATGGGAGTCTCACTGATTAACACTGAACCCTGTGGGAGTCTCACTGATTAACATTGAACCCTATGGGAGTCTCACTGATTAACACTGAACCCTGTGGGAGTCTCACTGATTTACACTGAACCCTGTGGGAGTCTCACTGATTAACACTGAAACCCTGTGCGAGTCTCACTGATTAACACTGTACACTATGGGAATCTCATTGATTAACACTGAACCCTGTGGGAGTCTCACTGATTAACACATGAACCTTGTGGGAGTCTCACTGATTAACACTGAACCCTATGGGAGTCTCACTGATTAACACTGAACCCTGTGGGAGTCTCACTGATTAACACTGAACCCTATGGGAGTTTCACTGATTAACACTGAACCCTGTGGGAGTCTCACTGATTAACACTGAACCCTATGGGCATTCTCAAAGATTAATGCTGAACCCTATGGGGGTCTCACTGATAAACAATGAACCCTATGGGAGTCTCACTGATTAACACTGAACTCGATGGGAGTCTCACTGATTAACACTGAACCCTGTGGGAGTCTCACTGATTAACACTGAACCCAGTGGGACACTCACTGATTAACAATTAACCCTGTGGGAGTCTCACTGATTAAAACTGAACCCTATGGGAGTCTCACTGATTAACGCTGAACCCTGTGGGAGTCTCACTGATTAACACTGAACCCTGTGGGAGTCTCACTGATTAACACTGAACCCTGTGGGAGTCTCACTGATTACCCCTGAACCCTGTGGGAGTTTCATTGATTAACACTGAACCATGTGGGAGTCTCACGGGTTAACACTGAACCCTGTGGGAGTCTCACTGATTAACACTGAACCCTGTAGGAGTCTCACTGATTAACACTGAACCCTATGGGAGTATCACTGATTAACACTGAACCCTGTGGGAGTCTCACTGATTAAGACTGAACCCTATGGGAGTCTCACTGATTAACACTGAAGCCTATGGGAGTTTCACTGATTAACACTTAACCCTATGGGAGTCTCACTGATTAACACTGAACCCTGAGGGAGTCTCACTGATTAACACTGAACCCTATGGGAGTCTCACTGATTAACACTGAACCCTGTGGGAGTCTCACTGATTAACACTGAAACCTATGGGAGTCTCACTGATGAACACTGAACCCTATGGGAGTTTCACTGATTAACACTTAACCCTATGGGAGTCTCACTGATTAAGACTGAACCCTGAGGGAGTCTCACTGATTAACACTGAACCCTATGGGAGTCTCACTGATTAACACTGAACCCTGTGGGAGTCTCACTGATTAACACTGAAACCTATGGGAGTCTCACTGATGAACACTGAACCCTATGGGAGTCTCACTGATTAACAATTAACCCTATGGGAGTCTCACTGATTAACACTGAACCCTGTGGGAGTCTCACTGATTAACACTGAACCCTATGGGAGTCTCACTGATTAACACTGAACCCTGTGGGAGTCTCACTGATTTACACTGAACCCTGTGGGAGTCTCACTGATTAACACTGAACCCTGTGGGAGTCTCACTGATTAACACTGAACACTATGGGAGTCTCACTGATTAACACTGAACCCTGTGGGAGTCTCACTGATTAACACTGAACCCTATGGGAGTTTCACTGATTAACACTGAACCCTGTGGGAGTCTCACTGATTAACACTGAACCCTATGGGCATTCTCAAAGATTAATGCTGAACCCTATGGGGGTCTCACTGATAAACAATGAACCCTATGGGAGTCTCACTGATTAACACTGAACCCTGTGGGAGTCTCACTGATTAACACTGAACCCAGTGGGACACTCACTGATTAACAATTAACCCTGTGGGAGTCTCACTGATTAAAACTGAACCCTATGGGAGTCTCACTGATTAACGCTGAACCCTGTGGGAGTCTCACTGATTAACACTGAACCCTGTGGGAGTCTCACTGATTAACACTGAACCCTGTGGGAGTCTCACTGATTACCCCTGAACCCTGTGGGAGTTTCATTGATTAACACTGAACCATGTGGGAGTCTCACGGGTTAACACTGAACCCTGTGGGAGTCTCACTGATTAACACTGAACCCTGTGGGAGTCTCACTGATTAACACTGAACCCTATGGGAGTATCACTGATTAACACTGAACCCTGTGAGAGTCTCACTGATTAAGACTGAACCCTATGGGAGTCTCACTGATTAACACTGAAGCCTATGGGAGTTTCACTGATTAACACTT
Source organism: Petromyzon marinus (assembly GCF_048934315.1). NCBI lineage: Eukaryota > Metazoa > Chordata > Hyperoartia > Petromyzontiformes > Petromyzontidae > Petromyzon > Petromyzon marinus. Next base: position 603,598 of record NW_027423699.1, on the reverse strand, counting down.
AACCCTATGGGAGTCTCACTGATTAACACTGAACCCTGAGGGAGTCTCACTGATTAACACTGAACCCTATGGGAGTCTCACTGATTAACACTGAACCCTGTGGGAGTCTCACTGATTAACACTGAAACCTATGGGAGTCTCACTGATGAACACTGAACCCTATGGGAGTTTCACTGATTAACACTTAACCCTATGGGAGTCTCACTGATTAAGACTGAACCCTGAGGGAGTCTCACTGATTAACACTGAACCCTATGGGAGTCTCACTGATTAACACTGAACCCTGTGGGAGTCTCACTGATTAACACTGAAACCTATGGGAGTCTCACTGATGAACACTGAACCCTATGGGAGTCTCACTGATTAACAATTAACCCTATGGGAGTCTCACTGATTAACACTGAACCCTGTGGGAGTCTCACTGATTAACACTGAACCCTATGGGAGTCTCACTGATTAACACTGAACCCTGTAGGAGTCTCACTGATTTACACTGAACCCTGTGGGAGTCTCACTGATTAACACTGAACCCTGTGGGAGTCTCACTGATTAACACTGAACACTATGGGAGTCTCATTGATTAACACTGAACCCTGTGGGAGTCTCACTGATTAACACATGAACCTTGTGGGAGACTCACTGATTTACACTGAACCCTATGGGAGTCTCACTGATTAATACTGAACCCTATGGGAGTCTCACTGATTAACACTGAACCCTGTCGGAGTCTCACTGATTAACACTGAACCCTATGGGAGTCTCACTGATTAACACTGAACCCTGTGGGAGTCTCACTGATTAACACTGAACCCTATGGGAGTTTCACTGATTAACACTGAACCCTGTGGGAGTCTCACTGATTAACACTGAACCCTATGGGCATTCTCACAGATTAATGCTGAACCCTATGGGGGTCTCACTGATAAACAATGAACCCTATGGGAGTCTCACTGATTAACACTGAACTCGATGGGATTCTCAATTATTAACATTGAACCCTATGGGAGTCTCACTGATTAACACTGAACCCTGTGGGAGTCTCACTGATTAACACTGAACCCTATGGGAGTCTCACTGATTAACAATTAACCCTATGGGAGTCTCACTGATTAACACCGAACTCTATGGGATTCTCAATGATTAACACTGAACCCTATGGGAGTCTCACTGATTAACACTGAACACTGTGGGAGTCTCACTGATTAACACTGAATACTGTGGGAGTCTCACTGATTAACACTGAACCCTGTGGGAGTCTCACTGATTAACACTGAACCCTATGGGAGTCTCACTGATTAACACATGAACCCTGAGGGAGTCTCACTGATTTACACTGAACCCTGTGGGAGTCTCACTGATTAACACTGAACCCTGTGGGAGTCTCACTGATTAACACATGAACCTTGTGAGAGACTCACTGATTAACACTGAACCCTGTGGGAGTCTCACTGAATAACACTGAACCTTATGGGAGTTTCACTGATTAACACATGAACCCTGTGGGAGTCTCACTGATTAACACTGAACCCTGTGGGGGTCTCACTGATTAACACTGAAACCTATGGGAGTCTCACTGATTAACACTGAACCCTATGGGAGTCTCACTGATTAACAATTAACCCTATGGGAGTCTCACTGATTAACACCGAACTCTATGGGATTCTCAACGATTAACACTGAACCCTATGGGAGTCTCACTGATTAACACTGAACACTGTGGGAGTCTCACTGATTAACACTGAACACTGTGGGAGTCTCACTGATTAACACTGAACCCTGTGGGAGTCTCACTGATTAACACTGAACCCTATGGGAGTCTCACTGATTAACACATGAACCCTGAGGGAGTCTCACTGATTTACACTGAACCCTGTGGGAGTCTCACTGATTAACACTGAACCCTGTGGGAGTCTCACTGATTAACACATGAACCTTGTGGGAGACTCACTGATTAACACTGAACCCTGTGGGAGTCTCACTGATTAACACTGAACCCTATGGGAGTCTCACTGATTAACACTGAACCCTGTGGGAGTCTCACTGAATAACACTGAACCCTGTGGGAGTCTCACTGAATAACACTGAACCTTATGGGAGTCTCACTGATTAACACATGAACCCTGTGGGAGTCTCACTGATTAACACTGAACCCTGTGGGGGTCTCACTGATTAACACTGAAACCTATGGGAGTTTCACTGATTAACACTGAACCCTATGGGAGTCTCACTGATTAACAATTAACCCTATGGGAGTCTCACTGATTAACACCGAACTCTATGGGATTCTCAATGATTAACACTGAACCCTATGGGAGTCTCACTGATTAACACTGAACACTGTGGGAGTCTCACTGATTAACACTGAACACTGTGGGAGTCTCACTGATTAACACTGAACCCTGTGGGAGTCTCACTGATTAACACTGAACCCTATGGGAGTCTCACTGATTAACACATGAACCCTGAGGGAGTCTCACTGATTTACACTGAACCCTGTGGGAGGCTCACTGATTAACACTGAACCCTATGGGAGTCTCACTGATTAACACTGAATCCTGTGGGAGTCTCACTGATTTACATTGAACCCTGTGGGAGTCTCACTGATTAACACTGAACCCTGTGGGAGTCTCACTGATTAACAATGAACACTATGGGAGTCTCATTGATTAACACTGAACCCTGTGGGAGTCTCACTGATTAACACATGAACCTTGTGGGAGACTCACTGATTTACACTGAACCCTATGGGAGTCTCACTGATTAATACTGAACCCTATGGGAGTCTCACTGATTAACACTGAACCCTGTCGGAGTCTCACTGATTAACACTGAACCCTATGGGAGTCTCACTGATTAACACTGAACCCTGTGGGAGTCTCACTGATTAACACTGAACCCTATGGGAGTTTCACTGATTAACACTGAACCCTGAGGGAGTCTCACTGATTAACACTGAACCCTATGGGCATTCTCACAGATTAATGCTGAACCCTATGGGGGTCTCACTGATAAACAATGAACCCTATGGGAGTCTCACTGATTAACACTGAACTCGATGAGATTCTCAATTATTAACATTGAACCCTATGGGAGTCTCACTGATTAACACTGAACCCTGTGGGAGTCTCACTGATTAACACTGAACCCTATGGGAGTCTCACTGATTAACAATTAACCCTATGGGAGTCTCACTGATTAACACTGAACTCTATGGGATTCTCAATGATTAACACTGAACCCTATGGGAGTCTCACTGATTAACACTGAACACTGTGGGAGTCTCACTGATTAACACTGAACACTGTGGGAGTCTCACTGATTAACACTGAACCCTGTGGGAGTCTCACTGATTAACACTGAACCCTATGGGAGTCTCACTGATTAACACATGAACCCTGAGGGAGTCTCACTGATTTACACTGAACCCTGTGGGAGTCTCACTGATTAACACTGAACCCTGTGGGAGTCTCACTGATTAACACATGAACCTTGTGGGAGACTCACTGATTAACACTGAACCCTGTGGGAGTCTCACTGAATAACACTGAACCTTATGGGAGTTTCACTGATTAACACATGAACCCTGTGGGAGTCTCACTGATTAACACTGAACCCTGTGGGGGTCTCACTGATTAACACTGAAACCTATGGGAGTCTCACTGATTAACACTGAACCCTATGGGAGTCTCACTGATTAACAATTAACCCTATGGGAGTCTCACTGATTAACACCGAACTCTATGGGATTCTCAATGATTAACACTGAACCCTATGGGAGTCTCACTGATTAACACTGAACACTGTGGGAGTCTCACTGATTAACACTGAAAACTGTGGGAGTCTCACTGATTAACACTGAACCCTGTGGGAGTCTCACTGATTAACACTGAACCCTATGGGAGTCTCACTGATTAACACATGAACCCTGAGGGAGTCTCACTGATTTACACTGAACCCTGTGGGAGTCTCACTGATTAACACTGAACCCTGTGGGAGTCTCACTGATTAACACATGAACCTTGTGGGAGACTCACTGATTAACACTGAACCATGAGGGAGTCTCACTGATTAACACTGAACCCTATGGGAGTCTCACTGATTAACACTGAACCCTGTGGGAGTCTCACTGATTAACACTGGACCCTGTGGGAGTCTCACTGAATAACACTGAACCTTATGGGAGTCTCACTGATTAACACATGAACCCTGTGGGAGTCTCACTGATTAACACTGAACCCTGTGGGGGTCTCACTGATTAACACTGAAACCTATGGGAGTCTCACTGATTAACACTGAACCCTATGGGAGTCTCACTGATTAACAATTAACCCTATGGGAGTCTCACTGATTAACACCGAACTCTATGGGATTCTCAATGATTAACACTGAACCCTATGGGAGTCTCACTGATTAACAATTAACCCTATGGGAGTCTCACTGATTAACACCGAACTCTATGGGATTCTCAATGATTAACACTGAACCCTATGGGAGTCTCACTGATTAACACTGAACACTGTGGGAGTCTCACTGATTAACACTGAACACTGTGGGAGTCTCATTGATTAACACTGAACCCTGTGGGAGTCTCACTGATTAACACCGAACTCTATGGGATTCTCAACGATTAACACTGAACCCTATGGGAGTCTCACTGATTAACACTGAACACTGTGGGAGTCTCACTGATTAACACTGAACACTGTGGGAGTCTCACTGATTAACACTGAACCCTGTGGGAGTCTCACTGATTAACACTGAACCCTATGGGAGTCTCACTGATTAACACATGAACCCTGAGGGAGTCTCACTGATTTACACTGAACCCTGTGGGAGTCTCACTGATTAACACTGAACCCTGTGGGAGTCTCACTGATTAACACATGAACCTTGTGGGAGACTCACTGATTAACACTGAACCCTGTGGGAGTCTCACTGATTAACACTGAACCCTATGGGAGTCTCACTGATTAACACTGAACCCTGTGGGAGTCTCACTGAATAACACTGAACCCTGTGGGAGTCTCACTGAATAACACTGAACCTTATGGGAGTCTCACTGATTAACACATGAACCCTGTGGGAGTCTCACTGATTAACACTGAACCCTGTGGGGGTCTCACTGATTAACACTGAAACCTATGGGAGTTTCACTGATTAACACTGAACCCTATGGGAGTCTCACTGATTAACAATTAACCCTATGGGAGTCTCACTGATTAACACCGAACTCTATGGGATTCTCAATGATTAACACTGAACCCTATGGGAGTCTCACTGATTAACACTGAACACTGTGGGAGTCTCACTGATTAACACTGAACACTGTGGGAGTCTCACTGATTAACACTGAACCCTGTGGGAGTCTCACTGATTAACACTGAACCCTATGGGAGTCTCACTGATTAACACATGAACCCTGAGGGAGTCTCACTGATTTACACTGAACCCTGTGGGAGGCTCACTGATTAACACTGAACCCTATGGGAGTCTCACTGATTAACACTGAATCCTGTGGGAGTCTCACTGATTTACATTGAACCCTGTGGGAGTCTCACTGATTAACACTGAACCCTGTGGGAGTCTCACTGATTAACAATGAACACTATGGGAGTCTCATTGATTAACACTGAACCCTGTGGGAGTCTCACTGATTAACACATGAACCTTGTGGGAGACTCACTGATTTACACTGAACCCTATGGGAGTCTCACTGATTAATACTGAACCCTATGGGAGTCTCACTGATTAACACTGAACCCTGTCGGAGTCTCACTGATTAACACTGAACCCTATGGGAGTCTCACTGATTAACACTGAACCCTGTGGGAGTCTCACTGATTAACACTGAACCCTATGGGAGTTTCACTGATTAACACTGAACCCTGAGGGAGTCTCACTGATTAACACTGAACCCTATGGGCATTCTCACAGATTAATGCTGAACCCTATGGGGGTCTCACTGATAAACAATGAACCCTATGGGAGTCTCACTGATTAACACTGAACTCGATGAGATTCTCAATTATTAACATTGAACCCTATGGGAGTCTCACTGATTAACACTGAACCCTGTGGGAGTCTCACTGATTAACACTGAACCCTATGGGAGTCTCACTGATTAACAATTAACCCTATGGGAGTCTCACTGATTAACACTGAACTCTATGGGATTCTCAATGATTAACACTGAACCCTATGGGAGTCTCACTGATTAACACTGAACACTGTGGGAGTCTCACTGATTAACACTGAACACTGTGGGAGTCTCACTGATTAACACTGAACCCTGTGGGAGTCTCACTGATTAACACTGAACCCTATGGGAGTCTCACTGATTAACACATGAACCCTGAGGGAGTCTCACTGATTTACACTGAACCCTGTGGGAGTCTCACTGATTAACACTGAACCCTGTGGGAGTCTCACTGATTAACACATGAACCTTGTGGGAGACTCACTGATTAACACTGAACCCTGTGGGAGTCTCACTGAATAACACTGAACCTTATGGGAGTTTCACTGATTAACACATGAACCCTGTGGGAGTCTCACTGATTAACACTGAACCCTGTGGGGGTCTCACTGATTAACACTGAAACCTATGGGAGTCTCACTGATTAACACTGAACCCTATGGGAGTCTCACTGATTAACAATTAACCCTATGGGAGTCTCACTGATTAACACCGAACTCTATGGGATTCTCAATGATTAACACTGAACCCTATGGGAGTCTCACTGATTAACACTGAACACTGTGGGAGTCTCACTGATTAACACTGAAAACTGTGGGAGTCTCACTGATTAACACTGAACCCTGTGGGAGTCTCACTGATTAACACTGAACCCTATGGGAGTCTCACTGATTAACACATGAACCCTGAGGGAGTCTCACTGATTTACACTGAACCCTGTGGGAGTCTCACTGATTAACACTGAACCCTGTGGGAGTCTCACTGATTAACACATGAACCTTGTGGGAGACTCACTGATTAACACTGAACCATGAGGGAGTCTCACTGATTAACACTGAACCCTATGGGAGTCTCACTGATTAACACTGAACCCTGTGGGAGTCTCACTGATTAACACTGGACCCTGTGGGAGTCTCACTGAATAACACTGAACCTTATGGGAGTCTCACTGATTAACACATGAACCCTGTGGGAGTCTCACTGATTAACACTGAACCCTGTGGGGGTCTCACTGATTAACACTGAAACCTATGGGAGTCTCACTGATTAACACTGAACCCTATGGGAGTCTCACTGATTAACAATTAACCCTATGGGAGTCTCACTGATTAACACCGAACTCTATGGGATTCTCAATGATTAACACTGAACCCTATGGGAGTCTCACTGATTAACACTGAACACTGTGGGAGTCTCACTGATTAACACTGAACACTGTGGGAGTCTCATTGATTAACACTGAACCCTGTGGGAGTCTCACTGATTAACACTGAACCCTATGGGAGTCTCACTGATTAACACATGAACCCTGAGGGAGTCTCACTGATTTACACTGAACCCTGTGGGAGTCTCACTGATTAACACTGAACCCTGTGGGAGTCTCACTGATTAACACATGAACCTTGTGGGAGACTCACTGATTAACACTGAACCCTGTGGGAGTCTCACTGATTAACACTGAACCCTATGGGAGTCTCACTGATTAACACTGAACCCTGTGGGAGTCTCACTGATTAACACTGAACCCTGTGGGAGTCTCACTGATTAACACTGAACCCTGTGGGAGTCTCACTGATTAACACTGAAACCTATGGGAGTCTCACTGATGAACACTGAACCCTATGGGAGTCTCACAGATTAACAATTAACCCTATGGGAGTCTCACTGATTAACACTGAACCCTGTGGGAGTCTCACTGATCAACACTGAACCCTATGGGAGTCTCACTGATTAACACTGAACCCTGTGGGAGTCTCACTGATTTACACTGAACCCTGTGGGAGTCTCACTGATTACCCCTGAACCCTGTGGGAGTTTCATTGATTAACACTGAACCATGTGGGAGTCTCATGGGTTAACACTGAACCCTGTGGGAGTCTCACTGATTAACACTGAACCCTGTGGGAGTCTCACTGATTAACACTGAACCCTATTGGAGTCTCACTGATTAACACTGAACTCTGTGGGAGTCTCACTGATTAAGACTGAACCCTATGGGAGTCTCACTGATTAACACTGAACCCTATGGGAGTTTCACTGATTAAAACTTAACCCTATGGGAGTCTCACTGATTAACACTGAACCCTGTGGGAGTCTCACTGATTAACACTGAACCCTGTGGGAGTCTCACTGATTAACACTGAACCCTGTGGGAGTCTCATTGATTACCCCTGAACCCTGTGGGAGTTTCACTGATTAACACTGAACCATTTGGGAGTCTCACGGATTAACACTGAACCCTGTGGGAGTCTCACTGATTAACACTGAACCCTGTGGGAGTTTCACTGATTAACACTGAAACCTATGGGAGTCTCACTGATGAACACTGAACCCTATGGGAGTCTCACAGATTAACAATTAACCCTATGGGAGTCTCACTGATTAACACTGAACCCTGTAGGAGTCTCACTGATTAACACTGAACCCTATGGGAGTCTCACTGATTAACACTGAACCCTGTGGGAGTCTCACTGATTTACACTGAACCCTGTGGGAGTCTCACTGATTAACACTGAAACCCTGTGCGAGTCTCACTGATTAACACTGTACACTATGGGAATCTCATTGATTAACACTGAACCCTGTGGGAGTCTCACTGATTAACACATGAACCTTGTGGGAGTCTCACTGATTAACACTGAACCCTATGGCAGTCTCACTGATTAACACTGAACCCTGTGGGAGTCTCACTGATTAACACTGAACCCTATGGGAGTTTCACTGATTAACACTGAACCCTGTGGGAGTCTCACTGATTAACACTGAACCCTATGGGCATTCTCAAAGATTAATGCTGAACCCTATGGGGGTCTCACTGATAAACAATGAACCCTATGGGAGTCTCACTGATTAACACTGAACCCAGTGGGACACTCACTGATTAACAATTAACCCTGTGGGAGTCTCACTGATTAAAACTGAACCCTATGGGAGTCTCACTGATTAACGATGAACCCTGTGGGAGTCTCACTGATTAACACTGAACCCTGTGGGAGTCTCACTGATTAACACTGAACCCTGTGGGAGTCTCACTGATTACCCCTGAACCCTGTGGGAGTTTCATTGATTAACACTGAACCATGTGGGAGTCTCACGGGTTAACACTGAACCCTGTGGGAGTCTCACTGATTAACACTGAACCCTGTGGGAGTCTCACTGATTAACACTGAACCCTGTGGGAGTCTCACTGATTAAGACTGAACCCTATGGGAGTCTCACTGATGAACACTGAACCCTATGGGAGTCTCACAGATTAACAATTAACCCTATGGGAGTCTCACTGATTAACACTGAACCCTGTAGGAGTCTCACTGATTAACACTGAACCCTATGGGAGTCTCACTGATTAACACTGAACCCTGTGGGAGTCTCACTGATTTACACTGAACCCTGTGGGAGTCTCACTGATTAACACTGAAACCCTGTGCGAGTCTCACTGATTAACACTGTACACTATGGGAATCTCATTGATTAACACTGAACCCTGTGGGAGTCTCACTGATTAACACATGAACCTTGTGGGAGTCTCACTGATTAACACTGAACCCTATGGCAGTCTCACTGATTAACACTGAACCCTGTGGGAGTCTCACTGATTAACACTGAACCCTATGGGAGTTTCACTGATTAACACTGAACCCTGTGGGAGTCTCACTGATTAACACTGAACCCTATGGGCATTCTCAAAGATTAATGCTGAACCCTATGGGGGTCTCACTGATAAACAATGAACCCTATGGGAGTTTCACTGATTAACACTGAACCCAGTGGGACACTCACTGATTAACAATTAACCCTGTGGGAGTCTCACTGATTAAAACTGAACCCTATGGGAGTCTCACTGATTAACGATGAACCCTGTGGGAGTCTCACTGATTAACACTGAACCCTGTGGGAGTCTCACTGATTAACACTGAACCCTGTGGGAGTCTCACTGATTACCCCTGAACCCTGTGGGAGTTTCATTGATTAACACTGAACCATGTGGGAGTCTCACGGGTTAACACTGAACCCTGTGGGAGTCTCACTGATTAACACTGAACCCTGTGGGAGTCTCACTGATTAACACTGAACCCTGTGGGAGTCTCACTGATTAAGACTGAACCCTATGGGAGTCTCACTGATTAACACTGAAGCCTATGGGAGTTTCACTGATTAACACTTAACCCTATGGGAGTCTCACTGATTAACACTGAACCCTGAGGGAGTCTCACTGATTAACACTGAACCCTATGGGAGTCTCACTGATTAACACTGAACCCTGTGGGAGTCTCACTGATTAACACTGAAACCTATGGGAGTCTCACTGATGAACACTGAACCCTATGGGAGTTTCACTGATTAACACTTAACCCTATGGGAGTCTCACTGATTAAGACTGAACCCTGAGGGAGTCTCACTGATTAACACTGAACCCTATGGGAGTCTCACTGATTAACACTGAACCCTGTGGGAGTCTCACTGATTAACACTGAAACCTATGGGAGTCTCACTGATGAACACTGAACCCTATGGGAGTCTCACTGATTAACAATTAACCCTATGGGAGTCTCACTGATTAACACTGAACCCTGTGGGAGTCTCACTGATTAACACTGAACCCTATGGGAGTCTCACTGATTAACACTGAACCCTGTGGGAGTCTCACTGATTTACACTGAACCCTGTGGGAGTCTCACTGATTAACACTGAACCCTGTGGGAGTCTCACTGATTAACACTGAACACTATGGGAGTCTCATTGATTAACACTGAACCCTGTGGGAGTCTCACTGATTAACACATGAACCTTGTGGGAGACTCACTGATTTACACTGAACCCTATGGGAGTCTCACTGATTAATACTGAACCCTATGGGAGTCTCACTGATTAACACTGAACCCTGTCGGAGTCTCACTGATTAACACTGAACCCTATGGGAGTCTCACTGATTAACACTGAACCCTGTGGGAGTCTCACTGATTAACACTGAACCCTATGGGAGTTTCACTGATTAACACTGAACCCTGTGGGAGTCTCACTGATTAACACTGAACCCTATGGGCATTCTCACAGATTAATGCTGAACCCTATGGGGGTCTCACTGATAAACAATGAACCCTATGGGAGTCTCACTGATTAACACTGAACTCGATGGGATTCTCAATTATTAACATTGAACCCTATGGGAGTCTCACTGATTAACACTGAACCCTGTGGGAGTCTCACTGATTAACACTGAACCCTATGGGAGTCTCACTGATTAACAATTAACCCTATGGGAGTCTCACTGATTAACACCGAACTCTATGGGATTCTCAATGATTAACACGGAACCCTATGGGAGTCTCACTGATTAACACTGAACACTGTGGGAGTCTCACTGATTAACACTGAACACTGTGGGAGTCTCACTGATTAACACTGAACCCTGTGGGAGTCTCACTGATTAACACTGAACCCTATGGGAGTCTCACTGATTAACACATGAACCCTGAGGGAGTCTCACTGATTTACACTGAACCCTGTGGGAGTCTCACTGATTAACACTGAACCCTGTGGGAGTCTCACTGATTAACACATGAACCTTGTGGGAGACTCACTGATTAACACTGAACCCTGTGGGAGTCTCACTGAATAACACTGAACCTTATGGGAGTCTCACTGATTAACACATGAACCCTGTGGGAGTCTCACTGATTAACACTGAACCCTGTGGGGGTCTCACTGATTAACACTGAAACCTATGGGAGTCTCACTGATTAACACTGAACCCTATGGGAGTCTCACTGATTAACAATTAACCCTATGGGAGTCTCACTGATTAACACCGAACTCTATGGGATTCTCAATGATTAACACTGAACCCTATGGGAGTCTCACTGATTAACACATGAACCCTGAGGGAGTCTCACTGATTTACACTGAACCCTGTGGGAGTCTCACTGATTAACACTGAACCCTGTGGGAGTCTCACTGATTAACACATGAACCTTGTGGGAGACTCACTGATTAACACTGAACCCTGTGGGAGTCTCACTGAATAACACTGAACACTGTGGGAGTCTCACTGATTAACACTGAACACTGTGGGAGTCTCACTGATTAACACTGAACCCTGTGGGAGTCTCACTGATTAACATTGAACCCTATGGGAGTCTCACTGATTAACACATGAACCCTGAGGGAGTCTCACTGATTTACACTGAACCCTGTGGGAGTCTCACTGATTAACACTGAACCCTGTGGGAGTCTCACTGATTAACACATGAACCTTGTGGGAGACTCACTGATTAACACTGAACCCTGTGGGAGTCTCACTGATTAACACTGAACCCTATGGGAGTCTCACTGATTAACACTGAACCCTGTGGGAGTCTCACTGATTAACACTGAACCCTATGGGAGTTTCACTGATTAACACTGAACCCTGTGGGAGTCTCACTGATTAACACTGAACCCTATGGGCATTCTCACAGATTAATGCTGAACCCTATGGGGGTCTCACTGATAAACAATGAACCCTATGGGAGTCTCACTGATTAACACTGAACTCGACGGGATTCTCAATTATTAACATTGAACCCTATGGGAGTCTCACTGATTAACACTGAACCCTGTGGGAGTCTCACTGATTAAGACTGAACCCTATGGGAGTCTCACTGATTAACACTGAAGCCTATGGGAGTTTCACTGATTAACACTTAACCCTATGGGAGTCTCACTGATTAACACTGAACCCTGAGGGAGTCTCACTGATTAACACTGAACCCTATGGGAGTCTCACTGATTAACACTGAACCCTGTGGGAGTCTCACTGATTAACACTGAAACCTATGGGAGTCTCACTGATGAACACTGAACCCTATGGGAGTTTCACTGATTAACACTTAACCCTATGGGAGTCTCACTGATTAACACTGAACCCTATGGGAGTCTCACTGATTAACACTGAACCCTGTGGGAGTCTCACTGATTAACACTGAAACCTATGGGAGTCTCACTGATGAACACTGAACCCTATGGGAGTCTCACTGATTAACAATTAACCCTATGGGAGTCTCACTGATTAACACTGAACCCTGTGGGAGTCTCAATGATTAACACTGAACCCTATGGGAGTCTCACTGATTAACACTTAACCCTGTGGGAGTCTCACTGATTTACACTGAACCCTGTGGGAGTCTCACTGATTAACACTGAACCCTGTGGGAGTCTCACTGATTAACAGTGAACACTATGGGAGTCTCATTGATTAACACTGAACCCTGTGGGAGTCTCACTGATTAACACATGAACCTTGTGGGAGACTCACTGATTTACACTGAACCCTATGGGAGTCTCACTGATTAATACTGAACCCTATGGGAGTCTCACTGATTAACACTGAACCCTGTCGGAGTCTCACTGATTAACACTGAACCCTATGGGAGTCTCACTGATTAACACTGAACCCTGTGGGAGTCTCACTGATTAACACTGAACCCTATGGGAGTTTCACTGATTAACACTGAACCCTGTGGGAGTCTCACTGATTAACACTGAACCCTATGGGCATTCTCACAGATTAATGCTGAACCCTATGGGGGTCTCACTGATAAACAATGAACCCTATGGGAGTCTCACTGATTAACACTGAACTCGATGGGATTCTCAATTATTAACATTGAACCCTATGGGAGTCTCACTGATTAACACTGAACCCTGTGGGAGTCTCACTGATTAACACTGAACCCTATGGGAGTCTCACTGATTAACAATTAACCCTATGGGAGTCTCACTGATTAACACCGAACTCTATGGGATTCTCAATGATTAACACTGAACCCTATGGGAGTCTCACTGATTAACACTGAACACTGTGGGAGTCTCACTGATTAACACTGAACACTGTGGGAGTCTCACTGATTAACACTGAACCCTGTGGGAGTCTCACTGATTAACACTGAACCCTATGGGAGTCTCACTGATTAACACATGAACCCTGAGGGAGTCTCACTGATTTTTACTGAACCCTGTGGGAGTCTCACTGATTAACACTGAACCCTGTGGGAGTCTCACTGATTAACACATGAACCTTGTGGGAGACTCACTGATTAACACTGAACCCTGTGGGAGTCTCACTGAATAACACTGAACCTTATGGGAGTCTCACTGATTAACACATGAACCCTGTGGGAGTCTCACTGATTAACACTGAACCCTGTGGGGGTCTCACTGATTAACACTGAAACCTATGGGAGTCTCACTGATTAACACTGAACCCTATGGGAGTCTCACTGATTAACAATTAACCCTATGGGAGTCTCACTGATTAACACCAAACTCTATGGGATTCTCAATGATTAACACTGAACCCTATGGGAGTCTCACTGATTAACACTGAACACTGTGGGAGTCTCACTGATTAACACTGAACACTGTGGGAGTCTCACTGATTAACACTGAACCCTGTGGGAGTCTCACTGATTAACACTGAACCCTATGGGAGTCTCACTGATTAACACATGAACCCTGAGGGAGTCTCACTGATTTACACTGAACCCTGTGGGAGTCTCACTGATTAACACTGAACCCTGTGGGAGTCTCACTGATTAACACATGAACCTTGTGGGAGACTCACTGATTAACACTGAACCCTGTGGGAGTCTCACTGATTAACACTGAACCCTATGGGAGTCTCACTGATTAACACTGAACGGTGTGGGAGTCTCACTGATTAACACTGAACCCTATGGGAGTTTCACTGATTAACACTGAACCCTGTGGGAGTCTCACTGATTAACACTGAACCCTATGGGCATTCTCACAGATTAATGCTGAACCCTATGGGGGTCTCACTGATAAACAATGAACCCTATGGGAGTCTCACTGATTAACACTGAACTCGATGGGATTCTCAATTATTAACATTGAACCCTATGGGAGTCTCACTGATTAACACTGAACCCTGTGGGAGTCTCACTGATTAACACTGAACCCTATGGGAGTCTCACTGATTAACAATTAACCCTATGGGAGTCTCACTGATTAACACCGAACTCTATGGGATTCTCAATGATTAACACTGAACCCTATGGGAGACTCACTGATTAACACTGAACACTGTGGGAGTCTCACTGATTAACACTGAACACTGTGGGAGTCTCACTGATTAACACTGAACCCTGTGGGAGTCTCACTGATTAACACTGAACCCTATGGGAGTCTCACTGATTAACACATGAACCCTGAGGGAGTCTCACTGATTTACACTGAACCCTGTGGGAGTCTCACTGATTAACACTGAACCCTGTGGGGGTCTCACTGATTAACACATGAACCTTGTGGGAGACTCACTGATTAACACTGAACCCTGTGGGAGTCTCACTGATTAACACATGAACCTTGTGGGAGACTCACTGATTAACACTGAACCCTGTGGGAGTCTCACTGAATAACACTGAACCTTATGGGAGTTTCACTGATTAACACATGAACCCTGTGGGAGTCTCACTGATTAACACTGAACCCTGTGGGGGTCTCACTGATTAACACTGAAACCTATGGGAGTCTCACTGATTAACACTGAACCCTATGGGAGTCTCACTGATTAACAATTAACCCTATGGGAGTCTCACTGATTAACACCGAACTCTATGGGATTCTCAATGATTAACACTGAACCCTATGGGAGTCTCACTGATTAACACTGAACACTGTGGGAGTCTCACTGATTAACACTGAAAACTGTGGGAGTCTCACTGATTAACACTGAACCCTGTGGGAGTCTCACTGATTAACACTGAACCCTATGGGAGTCTCACTGATTAACACATGAACCCTGAGGGAGTCTCACTGATTTACACTGAACCCTGTGGGAGTCTCACTGATTAACACTGAACCCTGTGGGAGTCTCACTGATTAACACATGAACCTTGTGGGAGACTCACTGATTAACACTGAACCCTGTGGGAGTCTCACTGATTAACACTGAACCCTATGGGAGTCTCACTGATTAACACTGAACCCTGTGGGAGTCTCACTGATTAACACTGGACCCTGTGGGAGTCTCACTGAATAACACTGAACCTTATGGGAGTCTCACTGATTAACACATGAACCCTGTGGGAGTCTCACTGATTAACACTGAACCCTGTGGGGGTCTCACTGATTAACACTGAAACCTATGGGAGTCTCACTGATTAACACTGAACCCTATGGGAGTCTCACTGATTAACAATTAACCCTATGGGAGTCTCACTGATTAACACCGAACTCTATGGGATTCTCAATGATTAACACTGAACCCTATGGGAGTCTCACTGATTAACACTGAACACTGTGGGAGTCTCACTGATTAACACTGAACACTGTGGGAGTCTCATTGATTAACACTTAACCCTGTGGGAGTCTCACTGATTAACACTGAACCCTATGGGAGTCTCACTGATTAACACATGAACCCTGAGGGAGTCTCACTGATTTACACTGAACCCTGTGGGAGTCTCACTGATTAACACTGAACCCTGTGGGAGTCTCACTGATTAACACATGAACCTTGTGGGAGACTCACTGATTAACACTGAACCCTGTGGGAGTCTCACTGATTAACACTGAACCCTATGGGAGTCTCACTGATTAACACTGAACCCTGTGGGAGTCTCACTGATTAACACTGAACCCTGTGGGAGTCTCACTGATTAACACTGAACCCTGTGGGAGTCTCACTGATTAACACTGAAACCTATGGGAGTCTCACTGATGAACACTGAACCCTATGGGAGTCTCACAGATTAACAATTAACCCTATGGGAGTCTCACTGATTAACACTGAACCCTGTGGGAGTCTCACTGATCAACACTGAACCCTATGGGAGTCTCACTGATTAACACTGAACCCTGTGGGAGTCTCACTGATTTACACTGAACCCTGTGGGAGTCTCACTGATTACCCCTGAACCCTGTGGGAGTTTCATTGATTAACACTGAACCATGTGGGAGTCTCATGGGTTAACACTGAACCCTGTGGGAGTCTCACTGATTAACACTGAACCCTGTGGGAGTCTCACTGATTAACACTGAACCCTATTGGAGTCTCACTGATTAACACTGAACTCTGTGGGAGTCTCACTGATTAAGACTGAACCCTATGGGAGTCTCACTGATTAACACTGAACCCTATGGGAGTTTCACTGATTAACACTTAACCCTATGGGAGTCTCACTGATTAACCCTGAACCCTGTGGGAGTCTCACTGATTAACACTGAACCCTGTGGGAGTCTCACTGATTAACACTGAACCCTGTGGGAGTCTCATTGATTACCCCTGAACCCTGTAGGAGTTTCACTGATTAACACTGAACCATTTGGGAGTCTCACGGATTAACACTGAACCCTGTGGGAGTCTCACTGATTAACACTGAACCCTGTGGGAGTCTCACTGATTAACACTGAAACCTATGGGAGTCTCACTGATGAACACTGAACCCTATGGGAGTCTCACAGATTAACAATTAACCCTATGGGAGTCTCACTGATTAACACTGAACCCTGTAGGAGTCTCACTGATTAACACTGAACCCTATGGGAGTCTCACTGATTAACACTGAACCCTGTGGGAGTCTCACTGATTTACACTGAACCCTGTGGGAGTCTCACTGATTAACACTGAAACCCTGTGCGAGTCTCACTGATTAACACTGTACACTATGGGAATCTCATTGATTAACACTGAACCCTGTGGGAGTCTCACTGATTAACACATGAACCTTGTGGGAGTCTCACTGATTAACACTGAACCCTGTGGGAGTCTCACTGATTAACACTGAACCCTATGGGAGTCTCACTGATTAACACTGAACCCTGTGGGAGTCTCACTGATTAACACTGGACCCTGTGGGAGTCTCACTGAATAACACTGAACCTTATGGGAGTCTCACTGATTAACACATGAACCCTGTGGGAGTCTCACTGATTAACACTGAACCCTGTGGGGGTCTCACTGATTAACACTGAAACCTATGGGAGTCTCACTGATTAACACTGAACCCTATGGGAGTCTCACTGATTAACAATTAACCCTATGGGAGTCTCACTGATTAACACCGAACTCTATGGGATTCTCAATGATTAACACTGAACCCTATGGGAGTCTCACTGATTAACACTGAACACTGTGGGAGTCTCACTGATTAACACTGAACACTGTGGGAGTCTCATTGATTAACACTGAACCCTGTGGGAGTCTCACTGATTAACACTGAACCCTATGGGAGTCTCACTGATTAACACATGAACCCTGAGGGAGTCTCACTGATTTACACTGAACCCTGTGGGAGTCTCACTGATTAACACTGAACCCTGTGGGAGTCTCACTGATTAACACTGAACCCTGTGGGAGTCTCACTGATTAACACTGAAACCTATGGGAGTCTCACTGATGAACACTGAACCCTATGGGAGTCTCACAGATTAACAATTAACCCTATGGGAGTCTCACTGATTAACACTGAACCCTGTGGGAGTCTCACTGATCAACACTGAACCCTATGGGAGTCTCACTGATTAACACTGAACCCTGTGGGAGTCTCACTGATTTACACTGAACCCTGTGGGAGTCTCACTGATTACCCCTGAACCCTGTGGGAGTTTCATTGATTAACACTGAACCATGTGGGAGTCTCATGGGTTAACACTGAACCCTGTGGGAGTCTCACTGATTAACACTGAACCCTGTGGGAGTCTCACTGATTAACACTGAACCCTATTGGAGTCTCACTGATTAACACTGAACTCTGTGGGAGTCTCACTGATTAAGACTGAACCATATGGGAGTCTCACTGATTAACACTGAACCCTATGGGAGTTTCACTGATTAACACTTAACCCTATGGGAGTCTCACTGATTAACACTGAACCCTGTGGGAGTCTCACTGATTAACACTGAACCCTGTGGGAGTCTCACTGATTAACACTGAACCCTGTGGGAGTCTCATTGATTACCCCTGAACCCTGTGGGAGTTTCACTGATTAACACTGAACCATTTGGGAGTCTCACGGATTAACACTGAACCCTGTGGGAGTCTCACTGATTAACACTGAACCCTGTGGGAGTCTCACTGATTAACACTGAAACCTATGGGAGTCTCACTGATGAACACTGAACCCTATGGGAGTCTCACAGATTAACAATTAACCCTATGGGAGTCTCACTGATTAACACTGAACCCTGTAGGAGTCTCACTGATTAACACTGAACCCTATGGGAGTCTCACTGATTAACACTGAACCCTGTGGGAGTCTCACTGATTTACACTGAACCCTGTGGGAGTCTCACTGATTAACACTGAAACCCTGTGCGAGTCTCACTGATTAACACTGTACACTATGGGAATCTCATTGATTAACACTGAACCCTGTGGGAGTCTCACTGATTAACACATGAACCTTGTGGGAGTCTCACTGATTAACACTGAACCCTATGGCAGTCTCACTGATTAACACTGAACCCTGTGGGAGTCTCACTGATTAACACTGAACCCTATGGGAGTTTCACTGATTAACACTGAACCCTGTGGGAGTCTCACTGATTAACACTGAACCCTATGGGCATTCTCAAAGATTAATGCTGAACCCTATGGGGGTCTCACTGATAAACAATGAACCCTATGGGAGTCTCACTGATTAACACTGAACTCGATGGGAGTCTCACTGATTAACACTGAACCCTGTGGGAGTCTCACTGATTAACACTGAACCCAGTGGGACACTCACTGATTAACAATTAACCCTGTGGGAGTCTCACTGATTAAAACTGAACCCTATGGGAGTCTCACTGATTAACGATGAACCCTGTGGGAGTCTCACTGATTAACACTGAACCCTGTGGGAGTCTCACTGATTAACACTGAACCCTGTGGGAGTCTCACTGATTACCCCTGAACCCTGTGGGAGTTTCATTGATTAACACTGAACCATGTGGGAGTCTCACGGGTTAACACTGAACCCTGTGGGAGTCTCACTGATTAACACTGAACCCTGTGGGAGTCTCACTGATTAACACTGAACCCTGTGGGAGTCTCACTGATTAAGACTGAACCCTATGGGAGTCTCACTGATTAACACTGAAGCCTATGGGAGTTTCACTGATTAACACTTAACCCTATGGGAGTCTCACTGATTAACACTGAACCCTGAGGGAGTCTCACTGATTAACACTGAACCCTATGGGAGTCTCACTGATTAACACTGAACCCTGTGGGAGTCTCACTGATTAACACTGAAACCTATGGGAGTCTCACTGATGAACACTGAACCCTATGGGAGTTTCACTGATTAACACTTAACCCTATGGGAGTCTCACTGATTAAGACTGAACCCTGAGGGAGTCTCACTGATTAACACTGAACCCTATGGGAGTCTCACTGATTAACACTGAACCCTGTGGGAGTCTCACTGATTAACACTGAAACCTATGGGAGTCTCACTGATGAACACTGAACCCTATGGGAGTCTCACTGATTAACAATTAACCCTATGGGAGTCTCACTGATTAACACTGAACCCTGTGGGAGTCTCACTGATTAACACTGAACCCTATGGGAGTCTCACTGATTAACACTGAACCCTGTGGGAGTCTCACTGATTTACACTGAACCCTGTGGGAGTCTCACTGATTAACACTGAACCCTGTGGGAGTCTCACTGATTAACACTGAACACTATGGGAGTCTCATTGATTAACACTGAACCCTGTGGGAGTCTCACTGATTAACACATGAACCTTGTGGGAGACTCACTGATTTACACTGAACCCTATGGGAGTCTCACTGATTAATACTGAACCCTATGGGAGTCTCACTGATTAACACTGAACCCTGTCGGAGTCTCACTGATTAACACTGAACCCTATGGGAGTCTCACTGATTAACACTGAACCCTGTGGGAGTCTCACTGATTAACACTGAACCCTATGGGAGTTTCACTGATTAACACTGAACCCTGTGGGAGTCTCACTGATTAACACTGAACCCTATGGGCATTCTCACAGATTAATGCTGAACCCTATGGGGGTCTCACTGATAAACAATGAACCCTATGGGAGTCTCACTGATTAACACTGAACTCGATGGGATTCTCAATTATTAACATTGAACCCTATGGGAGTCTCACTGATTAACACTGAACCCTGTGGGAGTCTCACTGATTAACACTGAACCCTATGGGAGTCTCACTGATTAACAATTAACCCTATGGGAGTCTCACTGATTAACACCGAACTCTATGGGATTCTCAATGATTAACACGGAACCCTATGGGAGTCTCACTGATTAACACTGAACACTGTGGGAGTCTCACTGATTAACACTGAACACTGTGGGAGTCTCACTGATTAACACTGAACCCTGTGGGAGTCTCACTGATTAACACTGAACCCTATGGGAGTCTCACTGATTAACACATGAACCCTGAGGGAGTCTCACTGATTTACACTGAACCCTGTGGGAGTCTCACTGATTAACACTGAACCCTGTGGGAGTCTCACTGATTAACACATGAACCTTGTGGGAGACTCACTGATTAACACTGAACCCTGTGGGAGTCTCACTGAATAACACTGAACCTTATGGGAGTCTCACTGATTAACACATGAACCCTGTGGGAGTCTCACTGATTAACACTGAACCCTGTGGGGGTCTCACTGATTAACACTGAAACCTATGGGAGTCTCACTGATTAACACTGAACCCTATGGGAGTCTCACTGATTAACAATTAACCCTATGGGAGTCTCACTGATTAACACCGAACTCTATGGGATTCTCAATGATTAACACTGAACCCTATGGGAGTCTCACTGATTAACACTGAACACTGTGGGAGTCTCACTGATTAACACTGAACACTGTGGGAGTCTCACTGATTAACACTGAACCCTGTGGGAGTCTCACTGATTAACATTGAACCCTATGGGAGTCTCACTGATTAACACATGAACCCTGAGGGAGTCTCACTGATTTACACTGAACCCTGTGGGAGTCTCACTGATTAACACTGAACCCTGTGGGAGTCCCACTGATTAACACATGAACCTTGTGGGAGACTCACTGATTAACACTGAACCCTGTGGGAGTCTCACTGATTAACACTGAACCCTATGGGAGTCTCACTGATTAACACTGAACCCTGTGGGAGTCTCACTGATTAACACTGAACCCTATGGGAGGTTCACTGATTAACACAGAACCCTGTGGGAGTCTCACTGATTAACACTGAACCCTATGGGCATTCTCACAGATTAATGCTGAACCCTATGGGGGTCTCACTGATAAACAATGAACCCTATGGGAGTCTCACTGATTAACACTGAACTCGACGGGATTCTCAATTATTAACATTGAACCCTATGGGAGTCTCACTGATTAACACTGAACCCTGTGGGAGTCTCACTGATTAAGACTGAACCCTATGGGAGTCTCACTGATTAACACTGAAGCCTATGGGAGTTTCACTGATTAACACTTAACCCTATGGGAGTCTCACTGATTAACACTGAACCCTGAGGGAGTCTCACTGATTAACACTGAACCCTATGGGAGTCTCACTGATTAACACTGAACCCTGTGGGAGTCTCACTGATTAACACTGAAACCTATGGGAGTCTCACTGATGAACACTGAACCCTATGGGAGTTTCACTGATTAACACTTAACCCTATGGGAGTCTCACTGATTAACACTGAACCCTGAGGGAGTCTCACTGATTAACACTGAACCCTATGGGAGTCTCACTGATTAACACTGAACCCTGTGGGAGTCTCACTGATTAACACTGAAACCTATGGGAGTCTCACTGATGAACACTGAACCCTATGGGAGTCTCACTGATTAACAATTAACCCTATGGGAGTCTCACTGATTAACACTGAACCCTGTGGGAGTCTTAATGATTAACACTGAACCCTATGGGAGTCTCACTGATTAACACTTAACCCTGTGGGAGTCTCACTGATTTACACTGAACCCTGTGGGAGTCTCACTGATTAACACTGAACCCTGTGGGAGTCTCACTGATTAACAGTGAACACTATGGGAGTCTCATTGATTAACACTGAACCCTGTGGGAGTCTCACTGATTAACACATGAACCTTGTGGGAGACTCACTGATTTACACTGAACCCTATGGGAGTCTCACTGATTAATACTGAACCCTATGGGAGTCTCACTGATTAACACTGAACCCTGTCGGAGTCTCACTGATTAACACTGAACCCTATGGGAGTCTCACTGATTAACACTGAACCCTGTGGGAGTCTCACTGATTAACACTGAACCCTATGGGAGTTTCACTGATTAACACTGAACCCTGTGGGAGTCTCACTGATTAACACTGAACCCTATGGGCATTCTCACAGATTAATGCTGAACCCTATGGGGGTCTCACTGATAAACAATGAACCCTATGGGAGTCTCACTGATTAACACTGAACTCGATGGGATTCTCAATTATTAACATTGAACCCTATGGGAGTCTCACTGATTAACACTGAACCCTGTGGGAGTCTCACTGATTAACACTGAACCCTATGGGAGTCTCACTGATTAACAATTAACCCTATGGGAGTCTCACTGATTAACACCGAACTCTATGGGATTCTCAATGATTAACACTGAACCCTATGGGAGTCTCACTGATTAACACTGAACACTGTGGGAGTCTCACTGATTAACACTGAACACTGTGGGAGTCTCACTGATTAACACTGAACCCTGTGGGAGTCTCACTGATTAACACTGAACCCTATGGGAGTCTCACTGATTAACACATGAACCCTGAGGGAGTCTCACTGATTTACACTGAACCCTGTGGGAGTCTCACTGATTAACACTGAACCCTGTGGGAGTCTCACTGATTAACACATGAACCTTGTGGGAGACTCACTGATTAACACTGAACCCTGTGGGAGTCTCACTGAATAACACTGAACCTTATGGGAGTCTCACTGATTAACACATGAACCCTGTGGGAGTCTCACTGATTAACACTGAACCCTGTGGGGGTCTCACTGATTAACACTGAAACCTATGGGAGTCTCACTGATTAACACTGAACCCTATGGGAGTCTCACTGATTAACAATTAACCCTATGGGAGTCTCACTGATTAACACCAAACTCTATGGGATTCTCAATGATTAACACTGAACCCTATGGGAGTCTCACTGATTAACACTGAACACTGTGGGAGTCTCACTGATTAACACTGAACACTGTGGGAGTCTCACTGATTAACACTGAACCCTGTGGGAGTCTCACTGATTAACACTGAACCCTATGGGAGTCTCACTGATTAACACATGAACCCTGAGGGAGTCTCACTGATTTACACTGAACCCTGTGGGAGTCTCACTGATTAACACTGAACCCTGTGGGAGTCTCACTGATTAACACATGAACCTTGTGGGAGACTCACTGATTAACACTGAACCCTGTGGGAGTCTCACTGATTAACACTGAACCCTATGGGAGTCTCACTGATTAACACTGAACCCTGTGGGAGTCTCACTGATTAACACTGAACCCTATGGGAGTTTCACTGATTAACACTGAACCCTGTGGGAGTCTCACTGATTAACACTGAACCCTATGGGCATTCTCACAGATTAATGCTGAACCCTATGGGGGTCTCACTGATAAACAATGAACCCTATGGGAGTCTCACTGATTAACACTGAACTCGATGGGATTCTCAATTATTAACATTGAACCCTATGGGAGTCTCACTGATTAACACTGAACCCTGTGGGAGTCTCACTGATTAACACTGAACCCTATGGGAGTCTCACTGATTAACAATTAACCCTATGGGAGTCTCACTGATTAACACCGAACTCTATGGGATTCTCAATGATTAACACTGAACCCTATGGGAGACTCACTGATTAACACTGAACACTGTGGGAGTCTCACTGATTAACACTGAACACTGTGGGAGTCTCACTGATTAACACTGAACCCTGTGGGAGTCTCACTGATTAACACTGAACCCTATGGGAGTCTCACTGATTAACACATGAACCCTGAGGGAGTCTCACTGATTTACACTGAACCCTGTGGGAGTCTCACTGATTAACACTGAACCCTGTGGGGGTCTCACTGATTAACACATGAACCTTGTGGGAGACTCACTGATTAACACTGAACCCTGTGGGAGTCTCACTGAATAACACTGAACCTTATGGGAGTCTCACTGATTAACACATGAACCCTGTGGGAGTCTCACTGATTAACACTGAACCCTGTGGGGGTCTCACTGATTAACACTGAAACCTATGGGAGTCTCACTGATTAACACTGAACCCTATGGGAGTCTCACTGATTAACAATTAACCCTATGGGAGTCTCACTGATTAACACCGAACTCTATGGGATTCTCAATGATTAACACTGAACCCTATGGGAGTCTCACTGATTAACACTGAACACTGTGGGAGTCTCACTGATTAACACTGAACACTGTGGGAGTCTCACTGATTAACACTGAACCCTGTGGGTGTCTTACTGATTAACACTGAACCCTATGGGAGTCTCACTGATTAACACATGAACCCTGAGGGAGTCTCACTGATTTACACTGAACCCTGTGGGAGTCTCACTGATTAACACTGAACCCTGTGGGAGTCTCACTGATTAACACATGAACCTTGTGGGAGACTCACTGATTAACACTGAACCCTGTGGGAGTCTCACTGAATAACACTGAACCCTATGGGAGTCTCACTGATTAACACATGAACCTTGTGGGAGACTCACTGATTAACACTGAACCCTGTGGGAGTCTCACTGATTAACACTGAACCCTATGGGAGTCTCACTGATTAACACATGAACCTTGTGGGAGACTCACTGATTAACACTGAACCCTGTGGGAGTCTCACTGAATAACACTGAACCCTATGGGAGTCTCACTGATTAACACATGAACCTTGTGGGAGACTCACTGATTAACACTGAACCCTGTGGGAGTCTCACTGATTAACACTGAACCCTATGGGAGTCTCACTGATTAACACTGAACCCTATGGGAGTCTCACTGATTAACAATTAACCCTATGGGAGTCTCACTGATTAACACCGAACTCTATGGGATTCTCAATGATTAACACTGAACCCTATGGGAGTCTCACTGATTAACACTGAACACTGTGGGAGTCTCACTGATTAACACTGAACACTGTGGGAGTCTTACTGATTAACACTGAACCCTGTGGGAGTCTCACTGATTAACACTGAACCCTATGGGAGTCTCACTGATTAACACATGAACCCTGAGGGAGTCTCACTGATTTACACTGAACCCTGTGGGAGTCTCACTGATTAACACTGAACCCTATGGGAGTCTCACTGATTAACACATGAACCCTGTGGGAGTCTCACTGATTAACACATGAACCTTGTAGGAGACTCACTGATTTACACTGAACCCTATGGGAGTCTCACTGATTAATACTGAACCCTATGGGAGTCTCACTGATTAACACTGAACCCTGTCGGAGTCTCACTGATTAACACTGAACCCTATGGGAGTCTCACTGATTAACACTGAACCCTGTGTGAGTCTCACTGATTAACACTGAACCCTATGGGAGTTTCACTGATTAACATTGAACCCTGTGGGAGTCTCACTGATTAACACTGAACCCTATGGGCATTCTCACAGATTAATGCTGAACCCTATGGGGGTCTCACTGATAAACAATGAACCCTATGGGAGTCTCACTGATTAACACTGAACTCGATGGGATTCTCAATTATTAACATTGAACCCTATGGGAGTCTCACTGATTAACACTGAACCCTGTGGGAGTCTCACTGATTAACACTAAACCCTATGGGAGTCTCACTGATTAACAATTAACCCTATGGGAGTCTCACTGATTAACACCGAACTCTATGGGATTCTCAATGATTAACACTGAACCCTATGGGAGTCTCACTGATTAACACTGAACACTGTGGGAGTTTCACTGATTAACACTGAACACTGTGGGAGTCTCACTGATTAACACTCAACCCTGTGGGAGTCTCACTGATTAACACTGAACCCTATGGGAGTCTCACTGATTAACACATGAACCCTGAGGGAGTCTCACTGATTTACACTGAACCCTGTGGGAGTCTCACTGATTAACACTGAACCCTGTGGGAGTCTCACTGATTAACACATGAACCTTGTGGGAGACTCACTGATTAACACTGAACCCTGTGGGAGTCTCACTGAATAACACTGAACCTTATGGGAGTCTCACTGATTAACACATGAACCCTGTGGGAGTCTCACTGATTAACACTGAACCCTGTGGGGGTCTCACTGATTAACACTGAAACCTATGGGAGTCTCACTGATTAACACTGAACCCTATGGGAGTCTCACTGATTAACAATTAACCCTATGGGAGTCTCACTGATTAACATCGAACTCTATGGGATTCTCAATGATTAACACTGAACCCTATGGGAGTCTCACTGATTAACACTGAACACTGTGGGAGTCTCACTGATTAACACTGAACACTGTGGGAGTCTCACTGATTAACACTGAACCCTGTGGGAGTCTCACTGATTAACACTGAACCCTATGGGAGTCTCACTGATTAACACATGAACCCTGAGGGAGTCTCACTGATTTACACTGAACCCTGTGGGAGTCTCACTGATTAACACTGAACCCTGTGGGAGTCTCACTGATTAACACATGAACCTTGTGGGAGACTCACTGATTAACACTGAACCCTGTGGGAGTCTCACTGAATAACACTGAACCCTATGGGAGTCTCACTGATTAACACATGAACCTTGTGGGAGACTCACTGATTAACACCGAACTCTATGGGATTCTCAATGATTAACACTGAACCCTATGGGAGTCTCACTGATTAACACTGAACACTGTGGGAGTCTCACTGATTAACACTGAACACTGTGGGAGTCTCACTGATTAACACTGAACCCTGTGGGAGTCTCACTGATTAACACTGAACCCTATGGGAGTCTCACTGATTAACACTGAACCCTGTGGGAGTCTCACTGATTAACACATGAAACTTGTGGGAGACTCACTGATTAACACCGAACTCTATGGGATTCTCAATGATTAACACTGAACCCTATGGGAGTCTCACTGATTAACACTGAACACTGTGGGAGTCTCACTGATTAACACTGAACACTGTGGGAGTCTCACTGATTAACACTGAACCCTGTGGGAGTCTCACTGATTAACACTGAACCCTATAGGAGTCTCACTGATTAACACTGAACCCTGTGGGAGTCTCACTGATTAACAATGAACCCTATTGGAGACTCACTGATTAACAATTAACCCTATGGGAGTCTCACTGATTAACACCGAACTCTATGGGATTCTCAATGATTAACACTGAACCCTATGGGAGTCTCACTGATTAACACTGAACACTGTGGGAGTCTCACTGATTAACACTGAACACTGTGGGAGTCTCACTGATTAACACTGAACCCTGTGGGAGTTTCACTGATTAACACTGAACCCTATGGGAGTCTCACTGATTAACACATGAACCCTGAGGGAGTCTCACTGATTTACACTGAACCCTGTGGGAGTCTCACTGATTAACACTGAACCCTATGGGAGCCTCACTGATTAACACATGAACCCTGTGGGATTCTCACTGATTAACACATGAACCTTGTAGGAGACTCACTGATTTACACTGAACCCTATGGGAGTCTCACTGATTAATACTGAACCCTATGGGAGTCTCACTGATTAACACTGAACCCTGTCGGAGTCTCACTGATTAACACTGAACCCTATGGGAGTCTCACTGATTAACACTGAACCCTGTGGGAGTCTCACTGATTAACACTGAACCCTATGGGAGTTTCACTGATTAACATTGAACCCTGTGGGAGTCTCACTGATTAACACTGAACCCTATGGGCATTCTCACAGATTAATGCTGAACCCTATGGGGGTCTCACTGATAAACAATGAACCCTATGGGAGTCTCACTGATTAACACTGAACTCGATGGGATTCTCAATTATTAACATTGAACCCTATGGGAGTCTCACTGATTAACACTGAACCCTGTGGGAGTCTCACTGATTAACACTAAACCCTATGGGAGTCTCACTGATTAACAATTAACCCTATGGGAGTCTCACTGATTAACACCGAACTCTATGGGATTCTCAATGATTAACACTGAACCCTATGGGAGTCTCACTGATTAACACTGAACACTGTGGGAGTTTCAGTGATTAACACTGAACACTGTGGGAGTCTCACTGATTAACACTGAACCCTGTGGGAGTCTCACTGATTAACACTGAACCCTATGGGAGTCTCACTGATTAACACATGAACCCTGAGGGAGTCTCACTGATTTACACTGAACCCTGTGGGAGTCTCACTGATTAACACTGAACCCTGTGGGAGTCTCACTGATTAACACATGAACCTTGTGGGAGACTCACTGATTAACACTGAACCCTGTGGGAGTCTCACTGAATAACACTGAACCTTATGGGAGTATCACTGATTAACACATGAACCCTGTGGGAGTCTCACTGATTAACACTGAACCCTGTGGGGGTCTCACTGATTAACACTGAAACCTATGGGAGTCTCACTGATTAACACTGAACCCTATGGGAGTCTCACTGATTAACAATTAACCCTATGGGAGTCTCACTGATTAACATCGAACTCTATGGGATTCTCAATGATTAACACTGAACCCTATGGGAGTCTCACTGATTAACACTGAACACTGTGGGAGTCTCACTGATTAACACTGAACACTGTGGGAGTCTCACTGATTAACACTGAACCCTGTGGGAGTCTCACTGATTAACACTGAACCCTATGGGAGTCTCACTGATTAACACATGAACCCTGAGGGAGTCTCACTGATTTACACTGAACCCTGTGGGAGTCTCACTGATTAACACTGAACCCTGTGGGAGTCTCACTGATTAACACATGAACCTTGTGGGAGACTCACTGATTAACACTGAACCCTGTGGGAGTCTCACTGAATAACACTGAACCCTATGGGAGTCTCACTGATTAACACATGAACCTTGTGGGAGACTCACTGATTAACACCAAACTCTATGGGATTCTCAATGATTAACACTGAACCCTATGGGAGTCTCACTGATTAACACTGAACACTGTGGGAGTCTCACTGATTAACACTGAACACTGTGGGAGTCTCACTGATTAACACTGAACCCTGTGGGAGTCTCACTGATTAACACTGAACCCTATGGGAGTCTCACTGATTAACACTGAACCCTATGGGAGTCTCACTGATTAACACTGAACCCTGAGGGAGTCTCACTGATTTACACTGAACCCTGTGGGAGTCTCACTGATTAACACTGAACCCTGTGGGAGTCTCACTGATTAACACATGAACCTTGTGGGAGACTCACTGATTAACACTGAACCCTGTGGGAGTCTCACTGAATAACACTGAACCTTATGGGAGTCTCACTGATTAAAACATGAACCCTGTGGGAGTCTCACTGATTAACACTGAACCCTGTGGGAGTCTCACTGATTAACACTGAACCCTGTGGGAGTCTCACTGATTAACACTGAACCCTATGGGAGTCTCACTGATTAACACTGAACCCTGTGGGAGTCTCACTGATTAACACATGAACCTTGTGGGAGACTCACTGATTAACACCGAACTCTATGGGATTCTCAATGATTAACACTGAACCCTATGGGAGTCTCACTGATTAACACTGAACACTGTGGGAGTCTCACTGATTAAAACTGAACACTGTGGGAGTCTCACTGATTAACACTGAACCCTGTGGGAGTCTCACTGATTAACACTGAACCCTATGGGAGTCTCACTGATTAACACTGAACCCTGAGGGAGTCTCACTGATTTACACTGAACCCTGTGGGAGTCTCACTGATTAACACTGAACCCTGTGGGAGTCTCACTGATTAACACATGAACCTTGTGGGAGACTCACTGATTAACACTGAACCCTGTGGGAGTCTCACTGAATAACACTGAACCTTATGGGAGTCTCACTGATTAACACATGAACCCTGTGGGAGTCTCACTGATTAACACTGAACCCTGTGGGGGTCTCACTGATTAACACTGAAACCTATGGGAGTCTCACTGATTAACACTGAACCATATGGGAGTCTCACTGATTAACAATTAACCCTATGGGAGTCTCACTGATTAACACCGAACTCTATGGGATTCTCAATGATTAACACTGAACCCTATGGGAGTCTCACTGATTAACACTGAACACTGTGGGAGTCTCACTGATTAACACTGAACACTGTGGGAGTCTCACTGATTAACACTGAACCCTGTGGGAGTCTCACTGATTAACACTGAACCCTATGGGAGTCTCACTGATTAACACATGAACCCTGAGGGAGTCTCACTGATTTACACTGAACCCTGTGGGAGTCTCACTGATTAACACTGAACCCTGTGGGAGTCTCACTGATTAACACATGAACCTTGTGGGAGACTCACTGATTAACACTGAACCCTGTGGGAGTCTCACTGAATAACACTGAACCATATGGGAGTCTCACTGATTAACACATGAACCTTGTGGGAGACTCACTGATTAACACTGAACCCTGTGGGAGTCTCACTGATTAACACTGAACCCTGTGGGAGTCTCACTGATTAACACATGAACCTTGTGGGAGACTCACTGATTAACACTGAACCCTGTGGGAGTCTCACTGAATAACACTGAACCCTATGGGAGTCTCACTGATTAACACATGAACCTTGTGGGAGACTCACTGATTAACACTGAACCCTGTGGGAGTCTCACTGATTAACACTGAACCCTATGGGAGTCTCACTGATTAACACTGAACCCTATGGGAGTCTCACTGATTAACACTGAACCCTGAGGGAGTCTCACTGATTAACACTGAACACTGTGGGAGTCTCACTGATTAACACTGAACACTGTGGGAGTCTCACTGATTAACACTGAACCCTGTGGGAGTCTCACTGATTAACACTGAACCCTATGGGAGTCTCACTGATTAACACATGAACCCTGAGGGAGTCTCACTGATTTACACTGAACCCTGTGGGAGTCTCACTGATTAACACTGAACCCTGTGGGAGTCTCACTGATTAACACATGAACCTTGTGGGAGACTCACTGATTAACACTGAACCCTGTGGGAGTCTCACTGAATAACACTGAACCCTATGGGAGTCTCACTGATTAACACATGAACCTTGTGGGAGACTCACTGATTAACACCGAACTCTATGGGATTCTCAATGATTAACACTGAACCCTATGGGAGTCTCACTGATTAACACTGAACACTGTGGGAGTCTCACTGATTAACACTGAACACTGTGGGAGTCTCACTGATTAACACTGAACCCTGTGGGAGTCTCACTGATTAACACTGAACCCTATGGGAGTCTCACTGATTAACACTGAACCCTATGGGAGTCTCACTGATTAACACTGAACCCTGAGGGAGTCTCACTGATTTACACTGAACCCTGTGGGAGTCTCACTGATTAACACTGAACCCTGTGGGAGTCTCACTGATTAACACATGAACCTTGTGGGAGACTCACTGATTAACACTGAACCCTGTGGGAGTCTCACTGAATAACACTGAACCTTATGGGAGTCTCACTGATTAACACATGAACCCTGTGGGAGTCTCACTGATTAACACTGAACCCTGTGGGAGTCTCACTGATTAACACTGAACCCTGTGGGAGTCTCACTGATTAACACTGAACCCTATGGGAGTCTCACTGATTAACACTGAACCCTGTGGGAGTCTCACTGATTAACACATGAACCTTGTGGGAGACTCACTGATTAACACCGAACTCTATGGGATTCTCAATGATTAACACTGAACCCTATGGGAGTCTCACTGATTAACACTGAACACTGTGGGAGTCTCACTGATTAACACTGAACACTGTGGGAGTCTCACTGATTAACACTGAACCCTGTGGGAGTCTCACTGATTAACACTGAACCCTATGGGAGTCTCACTGATTAACACTGAACCCTGAGGGAGTCTCACTGATTTACACTGAACCCTGTGGGAGTCTCACTGATTAACACTGAACCCTGTGGGAGTCTCACTGATTAACACATGAACCTTGTGGGAGACTCACTGATTAACACTGAACCCTGTGGGAGTCTCACTGAATAACACTGAACCTTATGGGAGTCTCACTGATTAACACATGAACCCTGTGGGAGTCTCACTGATTAACACTGAACCCTGTGGGGGTCTCACTGATTAACACTGAAACCTATGGGAGTCTCACTGATTAACACTGAACCCTATGGGAGTCTCACTGATTAACAATTAACCCTATGGGAGTCTCACTGATTAACACCGAACTCTATGGGATTCTCAATGATTAACACTGAACCCTATGGGAGTCTCACTGATTAACACTGAACACTGTGGGAGTCTCACTGATTAACACTGAACACTGTGGGAGTCTCACTGATTAACACTGAACCCTGTGGGAGTCTCACTGATTAACACTGAACCCTATGGGAGTCTCACTGATTAACACATGAACCCTGAGGGAGTCTCACTGATTTACACTGAACCCTGTGGGAGTCTCACTGATTAACACTGAACCCTGTGGGAGTCTCACTGATTAACACATGAACCTAGTGGGAGACTCACTGATTAACACTGAACCCTGTGGGAGTCTCACTGAATAACACTGAACCATATGGGAGTCTCACTGATTAACACATGAACCTTGTGGGAGACTCACTGATTAACACTGAACCCTGTGGGAGTCTCACTGATTAACACTGAACCCTGTGGGAGTCTCACTGATTAACACATGAACCTTGTGGGAGACTCACTGATTAACACTGAACCCTGTGGGAGTCTCACTGATTAACACATGAACCTTGTGGGAGACTCACTGATTAACACTGAACCCTGTGGGAGTCTCACTGATTAACACTGAACCCTATGGGAGTCTCACTGATTAACACTGAACCCTATGGGAGTCTCACTGATTAACAATTAACCCTATGGGAGTCTCACTGATTAACACTGAACCCTATGGGAGTCTCACTGATTAACAATTAACCCTATGGGAGTCTCACTGATTAACAATTAACCCTATGGGAGTCTCACTGATTAACATCGAACTCTATGGGATTCTCAATGATTAACACTGAACCCTATGGGAGTCTCACTGATTAACACTGAACACTGTGGGAGTCTCACTGATTAACACTGAACACTGTGGGAGTCTCACTGATTAACACTGAACCCTGTGGGAGTCTCACTGATTAACACTGAACCCTATGGGAGTCTCACTGATTAACACATGAACCCTGAGGGAGTCTCACTGATTTACACTGAACCCTGTGGGAGTCTCACTGATTAACACTGAACCCTGTGGGAGTCTCACTGATTAACACATGAACCTTGTGGGAGACTCACTGATTAACACTGAACCCTGTGGGAGTCTCACTGAATAACACTGAACCCTATGGGAGTCTCACTGGTTAACACATGAACCTTGTGGGAGACTCACTGATTAACACCGAACTCTATGGGATTCTCAATGATTAACACTGAACCCTATGGGAGTCTCACTGATTAACACTGAACACTGTGGGAGTCTCACTGATTAACACTGAACACTGTGGGAGTCTCACTGATTAACACTGAACCCTGTGGGAGTCTCAATGATTAACACTGAACTCTATGGGAGTCTCACTGATTAACACTGAACCCTGTGGGAGTCTCACTGATTAACACATGAACCTTGTGGGAGACTCACTGATTAACACCGAACTCTATGGGATTCTCAATGATTAACACTGAACCCTATGGGAGTCTCACTGATTAACACTGAACACTGTGGGAGTCTCACTGATTAACACTGAACACTGTGGGAGTCTCACTGATTAACACTGAACCCTGTGGGAGTCTCACTGATTAACACTGAACCCTATAGGAGTCTCACTGATTAACACTGAACCCTGTGGGAGTCTCACTGATTAACAATGAACCCTATTGGAGACTCACTGATTAACAATTAACCCTATGGGAGTCTCACTGATTAACACCGAACTCTATGGGATTCTCAGTGATTAACACTGAACCCTATGGGAGTCTCACTGATTAACACTGAACACTGTGGGAGTCTCACTGATTAACACTGAACACTGTGGGAGTCTCACTGATTAACACTGAACCCTGTGGGAGTCTCACTGATTAACACTGAACCCTATGGGAGTCTCACTGATTAACACATGAACCCTGAGGGAGTCTCACTGATTTACACTGAACCCTGTGGGAGTCTCACTGATTAACACTGAACCCTATGGGAGTCTCACTGATTAACACATGAACCCTGTGGGAGTCTCACTGATTAACACATGAACCTTGTAGGAGACTCACTGATTTACACTGAACCCTATGGGAGTCTCACTGATTAATACTGAACCCTATGGGAGTCTCACTGATTAACACTGAACCCTGTCGGAGTCTCACTGATTAACACTGAACCCTATGGGAGTCTCACTGATTAACACTGAACCCTGTGGGAGTCTCACTGAATAACACTGAACCCTATGGGAGTTTCACTGATTAACATTGAACCCTGTGGGAGTCTCACTGATTAACACTGAACCCTATGGGCATTCTCACAGATTAATGCTGAACCCTATGGGGGTCTCACTGATAAACAATGAACCCTATGGGAGTCTCACTGATTAACACTGAACTCGATGGGATTCTCAATTATTAACATTGAACCCTATGGGAGTCTCACTGATTAACACTGAACCCTGTGGGAGTCTCACTGATTAACACTAAACCCTATGGGAGTCTCACTGATTAACAATTAACCCTATGGGAGTCTCACTGATTAATACCGAACTCTATGGGATTCTCAATGATTAACACTGAACCCTATGGGAGTCTCACTGATTAACACTGAACACTGTGGGAGTTTCACTGATTAACACTGAACACTGTGGGAGTCTCACTGATTAACACTGAACCCTGTGGGAGTCTCACTGATTAACACTGAACCCTATGGGAGTCTCACTGATTAACACATGAACCCTGAGGGAGTCTCACTGATTTACACTGAACCCTGTGGGAGTCTCACTGATTAACACTGAACCCTGTGGGAGTCTCACTGATTAACACATGAACCTTGTGGGAGACTCACTGATTAACACTGAACCCTGTGGGAGTCTCACTGAATAACACTGAACCTTATGGGAGTATCACTGATTAACACATGAACCCTGTGGGAGTCTCACTGATTAACACTGAACCCTGTGGGGGTCTCACTGATTAACACTGAAACCTATGGGAGTCTCACTGATTAACACTGAACCCTATGGGAGTCTCACTGATTAACAATTAACCCTATGGGAGTCTCACTGATTAACATCGAACTCTATGGGATTCTCAATGATTAACACTGAACCCTATGGGAGTCTCACTGATTAACACTGAACACTGTGGGAGTCTCACTGATTAACACTGAACACTGTGGGAGTCTCACTGATTAACACTGAACCCTGTGGGAGTCTCACTGATTAACACTGAACCCTATGGGAGTCTCACTGA
This sequence comes from Petromyzon marinus, assembly GCF_048934315.1. Lineage (NCBI taxonomy): Eukaryota > Metazoa > Chordata > Hyperoartia > Petromyzontiformes > Petromyzontidae > Petromyzon > Petromyzon marinus. Next base: position 566,753 of record NW_027423699.1, on the reverse strand, counting down.
TTAACACATGAACCCTGAGGGAGTCTCACTGATTTACACTGAACCCTGTGGGAGTCTCACTGATTAACACTGAACCCTGTGGGAGTCTCACTGATTAACACATGAACCTTGTGGGAGACTCACTGATTAACACTGAACCCTGTGGGAGTCTCACTGAATAACACTGAACCCTATGGGAGTCTCACTGATTAACACATGAACCTTGTGGGAGACTCACTGATTAACACCGAACTCTATGGGATTCTCAATGATTAACACTGAACCCTATGGGAGTCTCACTGATTAACACTGAACACTGTGGAAGTCTCACTGATTAACACTGAACACTGTGGGAGTCTCACTGATTAACACTGAACCCTGTGGGAGTCTCACTGATTAACACTGAACCCTATGGGAGTCTCACTGATTAACACTGAACCCTATGGGAGTCTCACTGATTAACACTGAACCCTGAGGGAGTCTCACTGATTTACACTGAACCCTGTGGGAGTCTCACTGATTAACACTGAACCCTGTGGGAGTCTCACTGATTAACACATGAACCTTGTGGGAGACTCACTGATTAACACTGAACCCTGTGGGAGTCTCACTGAATAACACTGAACCTTATGGGAGACTCACTGATTAACACATGAACCCTGTGGGAGTCTCACTGATTAACACTGAACCCTGTGGGAGTCTCACTGATTAACACTGAACCCTGTGGGAGTCTCACTGATTAACACTGAACCCTATGGGAGTCTCACTGATTAACACTGAACCCTGTGGGAGTCTCACTGATTAACACATGAACCTTGTGGGAGACTCACTGATTAACACCGAACTCTATGGGATTCTCAATGATTAACACTGAACCCTATGGGAGTCTCACTGATTAACACTGAACACTGTGGGAGTCTCACTGATTAACATTGAACACTGTGGGAGTCTCACTGATTAACACTGAACCCTGTGGGAGTCTCACTGATTAACACTGAACCCTATGGGAGTCTCACTGATTAACACTGAACCCTGAGGGAGTCTCACTGATTTACACTGAACCCTGTGGGAGTCTCACTGATTAAAACATGAACCTTGTGGGAGACTCACTGATTAACACTGAACCCTGTGGGAGTCTCACTGAATAACACTGAACCTTATGGGAGTCTCACTGATTAACACATGAACCCTGTGGGAGTCTCACTGATTAACACTGAACCCTGTGGGGGTCTCACTGATTAACACTGAAACCTATGGGAGTCTCACTGATTAACACTGAACCCTATGGGAGTCTCACTGATTAACAATTAACCCTATGGGAGTCTCACTGATTAACACCGAACTCTATGGGATTCTCAATGATTAACACTGAACCCTATGGGAGTCTCACTGATTAACACTGAACACTGTGGGAGTCTCACTGATTAACACTGAACACTGTGGGAGTCTCACTGATTAACACTGAACCCTGTGGGAGTCTCACTGATTAACACTGAACCCTATGGGAGTCTCACTGATTAACACATGAACCCTGAGGGAGTCTCACTGATTTACACTGAACCCTGTGGGAGTCTCACTGATTAACACTGAACCCTGTGGGAGTCTCACTGATTAACACATGAACCTTGTGGGAGACTCACTGATTAACACTGAACCCTGTGGGAGTCTCACTGAATAACACTGAACCATATGGGAGTCTCACTGATTAACACATGAACCTTGTGGGAGACTCACTGATTAACACTGAACCCTGTGGGAGTCTCACTGATTAACACTGAACCCTGTGGGAGTCTCACTGATTAACACATGAACCTTGTGGGAGACTCACTGATTAACACTGAACCCTGTGGGAGTCTCACTGAATAACACTGAACCCTATGGGAGTCTCACTGATTAACACATGAACCTTGTGGGAGACTCACTGATTAACACTGAACCCTGTGGGAGTCTCACTGATTAACACTGAACCCTATGGGAGTCTCACTGATTAACACTGAACCCTATGGGAGTCTCACTGATTAACAATTAACCCTATGGGAGTCTCACTGATTAACACTGAACCCTATGGGAGTCTCACTGATTAACTATTAACCCTATGGGAGTCTCACTGATTAACAATTAACCCTATTGGAGTCTCATTGATTAACACTGAACCCTGTGGGAGTCTCACTGATTAACACTGAACCCTATGGGAGTCTCACTGATTAACACTGAACTATGTGGGAGTCTCACTGATTTACACTGAACCCTGTGGGAGTCTCACTGATTAACACTGAACCCTGTGGGAGTCTCACTGATTAACACATGAACCTTGTGGGAGACTCACTGATTAACACTGAACCCTGTGGGAGTCTCACTGAATAACACTGAACCTTATGGGAGTCTCACTGATTAACACATGAACCCTGTGGGAGTCTCACTGATTAACACTGAACCCTGTGGGAGTCTCACTGATTAACACTGAACCCTGTGGGAGTCTCACTGATTAACACTGAACCCTATGGGAGTCTCACTGATTAACACTGAACCCTGTGGGAGTCTCACTGATTAACACATGAACCTTGTGGGAGACTCACTGATTAACACCGAACTCTATGGGATTCTCAATGATTAACACTGAACCCTATGGGAGTCTCACTGATTAACACTGAACACTGTGGGAGTCTCACTGATTAACACTGAACACTGTGGGAGTCTCACTGATTATCACTGAACCCTGTGGGAGTCTCACTGATTAACACTGAACCCTATGGGAGTCTCACTGATTAACACTGAACCCTGAGGGAGTCTCACTGATTTACACTGAACCCTGTGGGAGTCTCACTGATTAACACTGAACCCTGTGGGAGTCTCACTGATTAACACATGAACCTTGTGGGAGACTCACTGATTAACACTGAACCCTGTGGGAGTCTCACTGAATAACACTGAACCTTATGGGAGTCTCACTGATTAACACATGAACCCTGTGGGAGTCTCACTGATTAACACTGAACCCTGTGGGGTCTCACTGATTAACACTGAAACCTATGGGAGTCTCACTGATTAACACTGAACCCTATGGGAGTCTCACTGATTAACAATTAACCCTATGGGAGTCTCACTGATTAACACCGAACTCTATGGGATTCTCAATGATTAACACTGAACCCTATGGGAGTCTCACTGATTAACACTGAACACTGTGGGAGTCTCACTGATTAACACTGAACACTGTGGGAGTCTCACTGATTAACACTGAACCCTGTGGGAGTCTCACTGATTAACACTGAACCCTATGGGAGTCTCACTGATTAACACATGAACACTGAGGGAGTCTCACTGATTTACACTGAACCCTGTGGGAGTCTCACTGATTAACACTGAACCCTGTGGGAGTCTCACTGATTAACACATGAACCTTGTGGGAGACTCACTGATTAACACTGAACCCTGTGGGAGTCTCACTGAATAACACTGAACCATATGGGAGTCTCACTGATTAACACATGAACCTTGTGGGAGACTCACTGATTAACACTGAACCCTGTGGGAGTCTCACTGATTAACACTGAACCCTGTGGGAGTCTCACTGATTAACACATGAACCTTGTGGGAGACTCACTGATTAACACTGAACCCTGTGGGAGTCTCACTGAATAACACTGAACCCTATGGGAGTCTCACTGATTAACACATGAACCTTGTGGGAGACTCACTGATTAACACTGAACCCTGTGGGAGTCTCACTGATTAACACTGAACCCTATGGGAGTCTCACTGATTAACACTGAACCCTATGGGAGTCTCACTGATTAACAATTAACCCTATGGGAGTCTCACTGATTAACAATTAACCCTATTGGAGTCTCATTGATTAACACTGAACCCTGTGGGAGTCTCACTGATTAACACTGAACCCTATGGGAGTCTCACTGATTAACACTGAACTATGTGGGAGTCTCACTGATTTACACTGAACCCTGTGGGAGTCTCACTGATTAACACTGAAACCCTGTGCGAGTCTCACTGATTAACACTGTACCCTATGGGAGTCTCATGGATTAACACTGAACCCTGTGGGAGTCTCACTGATTAACACATGAACCTTGTGGGAGACTCACTGATTTACACTGAACCCTATGGGAGTCTCACTGATTAACACTGAACCCTATGGGAGTCTCACTGATTAACACTGAACCCTGTCGGAGTCTCACTGATTAACACTGAACCATATGGGAGTCTCACTGATTAACACCGAACCCTGTGGTAGTCTCACTGATTAACACTGAACCCTATGGGAGTTTCATTGATTAACACTGAACCCTGTGGGAGTCTCACTGATTAACACTGAACCCTATGGGCATTCTCACAGATTAATGCTGAACCCTATGGGGGTCTCACTGATAAACAATGAACCCTATGGGAGTCTCACTGATTAACACTGAACTCGATGGGAGTCTCACTGATTAACACTGAACCCTGTGGGAGTCTCACTGATTAACACTGAACCCAGTGGGACACTCACTGATTAACAATGAACCCTGTGGGAGTCTCACTGATTAAAACTGAACCCTATGGGAGTCTCACTGATTAACACTGAACCCTGTGGGAGTCTCACTGATTAACACTGAACCCTGTGGGAGTCTCACTGATTAACACTGAACCCTGTGGGAGTCTCACTGATTACCCCTGAACCCTGTGGGAGTTTCATTGATTAACACTGAACCATGTGGGAGTCTCACGGGTTAACACTGAACCCTGTGAGAGTCTCACTGATTAACACTGAACCCTGTGGGAGTTCCACTGATTAACACTGAACCCTATGGGAGTCTCACTGATTAACACTGAACCCTGTGGGAGTCTCACTGATTAAGACTGAACCCTATGGGAGTCTCACTGATTAACACTGAAACCTATGGGAGTTTCACTGATTAACACTTAACCCTATGGGAGTCTCACTGATTAACACTGAACCCTGTGGGAGTCTCACTGATTAACACTGAACCCTGTGGGAGTCTCACTGATTAACACTGAACCCTGTGGGAGTCTCATTGATTACCCCTGAACCCTGTGGGAGTTTCACTGATTAACACTGAACCATGTGGGAGTCTCACGGATTAACACTGAACCCTGTGGGAGTCTCACTGATTAACACTGAACCCTGTGGGAGTCTCACTGATTAACACTGAAACCTATGGGAGTCTCACTGATGAACACTGAACCCTATGGGAGTCTCACTGATTAACAATTAACCCTATGGGAGTCTCACTGATTAACACTGAACCCTGTGGGAGTCTCACTGATTAACACTGAACCCTATGGGAGTCTCACTGATTAACACTGAACCCTGTGGGAGTCTCACTGATTTACACTGAACCCTGTGGGAGTCTCACTGATTAACACTGAAACCCTGTGCGAGTCTCACTGATTAACACTGTACACTATGGGAGTCTCAATGATTAACACTGAACCCTGTGGGAGTCTCACTGATTAACACATGAACCTTGTGGGAGTCTCACTGATTAACACTGAACCCTATGGGAGTCTCACTGATTAACACTGAACCCTGTGGGAGTCTCACTGATTAACACTGAACCCTATGGGAGTTTCACTGATTAACACTGAACCCTGTGGGAGTCTCACTGATTAACACTGAACCCTATGGGCATTCTCACAGATTAATGCTGAACCCTATGGGGGTCTCACTGATAAACAATGAACCCTATGGGAGTCTCACTGATTAACACTGAACTCGATGGGAGTCTCACTGATTAACACTGAACCCTGTGGGAGTCTCACTGATTAACATTGAACCCAGTGGGACACTCACTGATTAACAATGAACCCTGTGGGAGTCTCACTGATTAAAACTGAACCCTATGGGAGTCTCACTGATTAACGCTGAACCCTGTGGGAGTCTCACTGATTAACACTGAACCCTGTGGGAGTCTCACTGATTAACACTGAACCCTATGTGAGTTTCACTGATTAACACTGAACCCTGTGGGAGTCTCACTGATTAACACTGAACCCTATGGGCATTCTCACAGATTAATGCTGAACCCTATGGGGGTCTCACTGATAAACAATGAACCCTATGGGAGTCTCACTGATTAACACTGAACTCGATGGGAGTCTCACTGATTAACACTGAACCCTGTGGGAGTCTCACTGATTAACATTGAACCCAGTGGGACACTCACTGATTAACAATGAACCCTGTGGGAGTCTCACTGATTAAAACTGAACCCTATGGGAGTCTCACTGATTAACGCTGAACCCTGTGGGAGTCTCACTGATTAACACTGAACCCTGTGGGAGTCTCACTGATTACCCCTGAACCCTGTGGGAGTTTCATTGATTAACACTGAACCCTATGGGATTTTCACTGATTAACACTGAACCCTGTGGGAGTCTCACTGATTAACACTGAACCTTGTGGGAGTCTCATGGATTAACACTGAACCCTGTGGGAGTCTCACTGATTAACACTGAACCCTGTGGGAGTCTCACTGATTAACACTGAACCCTATGGGCATTCTCACAGATTAATGCTGAACCCTATGGGGGTCTCACTGATAAACAATGAACCCTATGGGAGTCTCACTGATTAACACTGAACTCGATGGGAGTCTCACTGATTAACACTGAACCCTGTGGGAGTCTCACTGATTAACACTGAACCCAGTGGGACACTCACTGATTAACAATGAACCCTGTGGGAGTCTCACTGATTAAAACTGAACCCTATGGGAGTCTCACTGATTAACACTGAACCCTGTGGGAGTCTCACTGATTAACACTGAACCCTGTGGGAGTCTCACTGATTAACACTGAACCCTGTGCGAGTCTCACTGATTACCCCTGAACCCTGTGGGAGTTTCATTGATTAACACTGAACCATGTGGGAGTCTCACGGGTTAACACTGAACCCTGTGAGAGTCTCACTGATTAACACTGAACCCTGTGGGAGTTCCACTGATTAACACTGAACCCTATGGGAGTCTCACTGATTAACACTGAACCCTGTGGGAGTCTCACTGATTAAGACTGAACCCTATGGGAGTCTCACTGATTAACACTGAAACCTATGGGAGTTTCACTGATTAACACTTAACCCTATGGGAGTCTCACTGATTAACACTGAACCCTGTGGGAGTCTCACTGATTAACACTGAACCCTGTGGGAGTCTCACTGATTAACACTGAACCCTGTGGGAGTCTCATTGATTACCCCTGAACCCTGTGGGAGTTTCACTGATTAACACTGAACCATGTGGGAGTCTCACGGATTAACACTGAACCCTGTGGGAGTCTCACTGATTAACACTGAACCCTGTGGGAGTCTCACTGATTAACACTGAAACCTATGGGAGTCTCACTGATGAACACTGAACCCTATGGGAGTCTCACTGATTAACAATTAACCCTATGGGAGTCTCACTGATTAACACTGAACCCTGTGGGAGTCTCACTGATTAACACTGAACCCTATGGGAGTCTCACTGATTAACACTGAACCCTGTGGGAGTCTCACTGATTTACACTGAACCCTGTGGGAGTCTCACTGATTAACACTGAAACCCTGTGCGAGTCTCACTGATTAACACTGTACACTATGGGAGTCTCAATGATTAACACTGAACCCTGTGGGAGTCTCACTGATTAACACATGAACCTTGTGGGAGTCTCACTGATTAACACTGAACCCTATGGGAGTCTCACTGATTAACACTGAACCCTGTGGGAGTCTCACTGATTAACACTGAACCCTATGGGAGTTTCACTGATTAACACTGAACCCTGTGGGAGTCTCACTGATTAACACTGAACCCTATGGGCATTCTCACAGATTAATGCTGAACCCTATGGGGGTCTCACTGATAAACAATGAACCCTATGGGAGTCTCACTGATTAACACTGAACTCGATGGGAGTCTCACTGATTAACACTGAACCCTGTGGGAGTCTCACTGATTAACATTGAACCCAGTGGGACACTCACTGATTAACAATGAACCCTGTGGGAGTCTCACTGATTAAAACTGAACCCTATGGGAGTCTCACTGATTAACGCTGAACCCTGTGGGAGTCTCACTGATTAACACTGAACCCTGTGGGAGTCTCACTGATAAACACTGAACCCTATGTGAGTTTCACTGATTAACACTGAACCCTGTGGGAGTCTCACTGATTAACACTGAACCCTATGGGCATTCTCACAGATTAATGCTGAACCCTATGGGGGTCTCACTGATAAACAATGAACCCTATGGGAGTCTCACTGATTAACACTGAACTCGATGGGAGTCTCACTGATTAACACTGAACCCTGTGGGAGTCTCACTGATTAACATTGAACCCAGTGGGACACTCACTGATTAACAATGAACCCTGTGGGAGTCTCACTGATTAAAACTGAACCCTATGGGAGTCTCACTGATTAACGCTGAACCCTGTGGGAGTCTCACTGATTAACACTGAACCCTGTGGGAGTCTCACTGATTAACACTGAACCCTGTGGGAGTCTCACTGATTACCCCTGAACCCTGTGGGAGTTTCATTGATTAACACTGAACCATGTGGGAGTCTCACGGGTTAACACTGAACCCTGTGGGAGTCTCACTGATTAACACTGAACCCTGTGGGAGTCTCACTGATTAACACTGAACCCTATGGGAGTCTCACTGATTAACACTGAACCCTGTGGGAGTCTCACTGATTAAGACTGAACCCTTTCGGAGTCTCACTGATTAACACTGAAGCCTATGGGAGTTTCACTGATTAACACTTAACCCTATGGGAGTCTCACTGATTAACACTGAACCCTGAGGGAGTCTCACTGATTAACACTGAACCCTATGGGAGTCTCACTGATTAACACTGAACCCTGTGGGAGTCTCACTGATTAACACTGAAACCTATGGGAGTCTCACTGATGAACACTGAACCCTATGGGAGTTTCACTGATTAACACTTAACCCTATGGGAGTCTCACTGATTAACACTGAACCCTGAGGGAGTCTCACTGATTAACACTGAACCCTATGGGAGTCTCACTGATTAACACTGAACCCTGTGGGAGTCTCACTGATTAACACTGAAACCTATGGGAGTCTCACTGATGAACACTGAACCCTATGGGAGTCTCACTGATTAACAATTAACCCTATGGGAGTCTCACTGATTAACACTGAACCCTGTGGGAGTCTCACTGATTAAAACTGAACCCTATGGGAGTCTCACTGATTAACACTGAACCCTGTGGGAGTCTCACTGATTTACACTGAACCCTGTGGGAGTCTCACTGATTAACACTGAACCCTGTGGGAGTCTCACTGATTAACACTGAACACTATGGGAGTCTCATTGATTAACACTGAACCCTGTGGGAGTCTCACTGATTAACACATGAACCTTGTGGGAGACTCACTGATTTACACTGAACCCTATGGGAGTCTCACTGATTAATACTGAACCCTATGGGAGTCTCACTGATTAACACTGAACCCTGTCGGAGTCTCACTGATTAACACTGAACCCTATGGGAGTCTCACTGATTAACACTGAACCCTGTGGGAGTCTCACTGATTAACACTGAACCCTATGGGAGTTTCACTGATTAACACTGAACCCTGTGGGAGTCTCACTGATTAACACTGAACCCTATGGGCATTCTCACAGATTAATGCTGAACCCTATGGGGGTCTCACTGATAAACAATGAACCCTATGGGAGTCTCACTGATTAACACTGAACTCGATGGGATTCTCAATTATTAACATTGAACCCTATGGGAGTCTCACTGATTAACACTGAACCCTGTGGGAGTCTCACTGATTAACACTGAACCCTATGGGAGTCTCACTGATTAACAATTAACCCTATGGGAGTCTCACTGATTAACACCGAACTCTATGGGATTCTCAATGATTAACACTGAACCCTATGGAAGTCTCACTGATTAACACTGAACACTGTGGGAGTCTCACTGATTAACACTGAACACTGTGGGAGTTTCACTGATTAACACTGAACCTTGTGGGAGTCTCACTGATTAACACTGAACCCTATGGGAGTCTCACTGATTAACACATGAACCCTGAGGGAGTCTCACTGATTTACACTGAACCCTGTGGGAGTCTCACTGATTAACACTGAACCCTGTGGGAGTCTCACTGATTAACACATGAACCTTGTGGGAGACTCACTGATTAACACTGAACCCTGTGGGAGTCTCACTGAATAACACTGAACCTTATGGGAGTCTCACTGATTAACACATGAACCCTGTGGGAGTCTCACTGATTAACACTGAACCCTGTGGGGGTCTCACTGATTAACACTGAAACCTATGGGAGTCTCACTGATTAACAGTGAACCCTATGGGAGTCTCACTGATTAACAATTAACCCTATGGGAGTCTCACTGATTAACACCGAACTCTATGGGATTCTCAATGATTAACACTGAACCCTATGGGAGTCTCACTGATTAACACTGAACACTGTGGGAGTCTCACTGATTAACACTGAACACTGTGGGAGTCTCACTGATTAACACTGAACCCTGTGGGAGTCTCACTGATTAACACATGAACCCTGAGGGAGTCTCACTGATTTACACTGAACCCTGTGGGAGTCTCACTGATTAACACTGAACCCTGTGGGAGTCTCACTGATTAACACATGAACCTTGTGGGAGACTCACTGATTAACACTGAACCCTGTGGGAGTCTCATTGATTAACACTGAACCCTATGGGAGTCTCACTGATTAACACTGAACCCTGTGGGAGTCTCACTGATTAACACTGAACCCTATGGGAGTTTCACTGATTAACACTGAACCCTGTGGGAGTCTCACTGATTAACACTGAACCCTATGGGCATTCTCACAGATTAATGCTGAACCCTATGGGGGTCTCACTGATAAACAATGAACCCTATGGGAGTCTCACTGATTAACACTGAACTCGATGGGATTCTCAATTATTAACATTGAACCCTATGGGAGTCTCACTGATTAACACTGAACCCTGTGGGAGTCTCACTGATTAACACTGAACCCTATGGGAGTCTCACTGATTAACAATTAACCCTATGGGAGTATCACTGATTAACACCGAACTCTATGGGATTCTCAATGATTAACACTGAACCCTATGGGAGTCTCACTGATTAACACTGAACTCGATGGGATTCTCAATTATTAACATTGAACCCTATGGGAGTCTCACTGATTAACACTGAACCCTGTGGGAGTCTCACTGATTAACACTGAACCCTATGGGAGTCTCACTGATTAACAATTAACCCTATGGGAGTCTCACTGATTAACACCGAACTCTATGGGATTCTCAATGATTAACACTGAACCCTATGGGAGTCTCACTGATTAACACTGAACACTGTGGGAGTCTCACTGATTAACACTGAACACTGTGGGAGTCTCACTGATTAACACTGAACCCTGTGGGAGTCTCACTGATTAACACTGAACCCTATGGGAGTCTCACTGATTAACACATGAACCCTGAGGGAGTCTCACTGATTTACACTGAACCCTGTGGGAGTCTCACTGATTAACACTGAAACCTATGGGAGTCTCACTGATGAACACTGAACCCTATGGGAGTTTCACTGATTAACACTTAACCCTATGGGAGTCTCACTGATTAACACTGAACCCTGAGGGAGTCTCACTGATTAACACTGAACCCTATGGGAGTCTCACTGATTAACACTGAACCCTGTGGGAGTCTCACTGATTAACACTGAAACCTATGGGAGTCTCACTGATGAACACTGAACCCTATGGGAGTCTCACTGATTAACAATTAACCCTATGGGAGTCTCACTGATTAACACTGAACCCTGTGGGAGTCTCACTGATTAACACTGAACCCTATGGGAGTCTCACTGATTAACACTGAACCCTGAGGGAGTCTCACTGATTAACACTGAACCCTGTGGGAGTCTCACTGATTAACACTGAACCCTGTGGGAGTCTCACTGATTAACACTGAACACTATGGGAGTCTCATTGATTAACACTGAACCCTGTGGGAGTCTCACTGATTAACACATGAACCTTGTGGGAGACTCACTGATTTACACTGAACCCTATGGGAGTCTCACTGATTAATACTGAACCCTATGGGAGTCTCACTGATTAACACTGAACCCTGTCGGAGTCTCACTGATTAACACTGAACCCTATGGGAGTCTCACTGATTAACACTGAACCCTGTGGGAGTCTCACTGATTAACACTGAACACTATGGGAGTTTCACTGATTAACACTGAACCCTGTGGGAGTCTCACTGATTAACACTGAACCCTATGGGCATTCTCACAGATTAATGCTGAACCCTATGGGGTCTCACTGATAAACAATGAACCCTATGGGAGTCTCACTGATTAACACTGAACTCGATGGGATTCTCAATTATTAACATTGAACCCTATGGGAGTCTCACTGATTAACACTGAACCCTGTGGGAGTCTCACTGATTAACACTGAACCCTATGGGAGTCTCACTGATTAACAATTAACCCTATGGGAGTCTCACTGATTAACACTGAACCCTATGGGAGTCTCACTGATTAACACTGAACTCGATGGGATTCTCAATTATTAACATTGAACCCTATGGGAGTCTCACTGATTAACACTGAACCCTGTGGGAGTCTCACTGATTAACACTGAACACTATGGGAGTCTCACTGATTAACAATTAACCCTATGGGAGTCTCACTGATTAACACCGAACTCTATGGGATTCTCAATGATTAACACTGAACCCTATGGGAGTCTCACTGATTAACACTGAACACTGTGGGAGTCTCACTGATTAACACTGAACACTGTGGGAGTCTCACTGATTAACACTGAACCCTGTGGGAGTCTCACTGATTAACACTGAACCCTATGGGAGTCTCACTGATTAACACATGAACCCTGAGGGAGTCTCACTGATTTACACTGAACCCTGTGGGAGTCTCACTGATTAACACTGAACCCTGTGGGAGTCTCACTGATTAACACATGAACCTTGTGGGAGTCTCACTGATTAACACTGAACCCTGTGGGAGTCTCACTGAATAACACTGAACCTTATGGGAGTCTCACTGATTAACACATGAACCCTGTGGGAGTCTCACTGATTAACACTGAACCCTGTGGGGGTCTCACTGATTAACACTGAAACCTATGGGAGTCTCACTGATTAACACTGAACCCTATGGGAGTCTCACTGATTAACAATTAACCCTATGGGAGTCTCACTGATTAACACCGAACTCTATGGGATTCTCAATGATTAACACTGAACCCTGTGGGAGTCTCACTGAATAACACTGAACCTTATGGGAGTCTCACTGATTAACACATGAACCCTGTGGGAGTCTCACTGATTAACACTGAACCCTGTGGGAGTCTCACTGATTACCCCTGAACCCTGTGGGAGTTTCATTGATTAACACTGAACCATGTGGGAGTCTCACGGGTTAACACTGAACCCTGTGAGAGTCTCACTGATTAACACTGAACCCTGTGGGAGTTCCACTGATTAACACTGAACCCTATGGGAGTCTCACTGATTAACACTGAACCCTGTGGGAGTCTCACTGATTAAGACTGAACCCTATGGGAGTCTCACTGATTAACACTGAAACCTATGGGAGTTTCACTGATTAACACTTAACCCTATGGGAGTCTCACTGATTAACACTGAACCCTGTGGGAGTCTCACTGATTAACACTGAACCCTGTGGGAGTCTCACTGATTAACACTGAACCCTGTGGGAGTCTCATTGATTACCCCTGAACCCTGTGGGAGTTTCACTGATTAACACTGAACCATGTGGGAGTCTCACGGATTAACACTGAACCCTGTGGGAGTCTCACTGATTAACACTGAACCCTGTGGGAGTCTCACTGATTAACACTGAAACCTATGGGAGTCTCACTGATGAACACTGAACCCTATGGGAGTCTCACTGATTAACAATTAACCCTATGGGAGTCTCACTGATTAACACTGAACCCTGTGGGAGTCTCACTGATTAACACTGAACCCTATGGGAGTCTCACTGATTAACACTGAACCCTGTGGGAGTCTCACTGATTTACACTGAACCCTGTGGGAGTCTCACTGATTAACACTGAAACCCTGTGCGAGTCTCACTGATTAACACTGTACACTATGGGAGTCTCAATGATTAACACTGAACCCTGTGGGAGTCTCACTGATTAACACATGAACCTTGTGGGAGTCTCACTGATTAACACTGAACCCTATGGGAGTCTCACTGATTAACACTGAACCCTGTGGGAGTCTCACTGATTAACACTGAACCCTATGGGAGTTTCACTGATTAACACTGAACCCTGTGGGAGTCTCACTGATTAACACTGAACCCTATGGGCATTCTCACAGATTAATGCTGAACCCTATGGGGGTCTCACTGATAAACAATGAACCCTATGGGAGTCTCACTGATTAACACTGAACTCGATGGGAGTCTCACTGATTAACACTGAACCCTGTGGGAGTCTCACTGATTAACATTGAACCCAGTGGGACACTCACTGATTAACAATGAACCCTGTGGGAGTCTCACTGATTAAAACTGAACCCTATGGGAGTCTCACTGATTAACGCTGAACCCTGTGGGAGTCTCACTGATTAACACTGAACCCTGTGGGAGTCTCACTGATTAACACTGAACCCTATGTGAGTTTCACTGATTAACACTGAACCCTGTGGGAGTCTCACTGATTAACACTGAACCCTATGGGCATTCTCACAGATTAATGCTGAACCCTATGGGGGTCTCACTGATAAACAATGAACCCTATGGGAGTCTCACTGATTAACACTGAACTCGATGGGAGTCTCACTGATTAACACTGAACCCTGTGGGAGTCTCACTGATTAACATTGAACCCAGTGGGACACTCACTGATTAACAATGAACCCTGTGGGAGTCTCACTGATTAAAACTGAACCCTATGGGAGTCTCACTGATTAACGCTGAACCCTGTGGGAGTCTCACTGATTAACACTGAACCCTGTGGGAGTCTCACTGATTAACACTGAACCCTGTGGGAGTCTCACTGATTACCCCTGAACCCTGTGGGAGTTTCATTGATTAACACTGAACCCTATGGGATTTTCACTGATTAACACTGAACCCTGTGGGAGTCTCACTGATTAACACTGAACCTTGTGGGAGTCTCATGGATTAACACTGAACCCTGTGGGAGTCTCACTGATTAACACTGAACCCTGTGGGAGTCTCACTGATTAACACTGAACCCTATGGGCATTCTCACAGATTAATGCTGAACCCTATGGGGGTCTCACTGATAAACAATGAACCCTATGGGAGTCTCACTGATTAACACTGAACTCGATGGGAGTCTCACTGATTAACACTGAACCCTGTGGGAGTCTCACTGATTAACACTGAACCCAGTGGGACACTCACTGATTAACAATGAACCCTGTGGGAGTCTCACTGATTAAAACTGAACCCTATGGGAGTCTCACTGATTAACACTGAACCCTGTGGGAGTCTCACTGATTAACACTGAACCCTGTGGGAGTCTCACTGATTAACACTGAACCCTGTGGGAGTCTCACTGATTACCCCTGAACCCTGTGGGAGTTTCATTGATTAACACTGAACCATGTGGGAGTCTCACGGGTTAACACTGAACCCTGTGAGAGTCTCACTGATTAACACTGAACCCTGTGGGAGTTCCACTGATTAACACTGAACCCTATGGGAGTCTCACTGATTAACACTGAACCCTGTGGGAGTCTCACTGATTAAGACTGAACCCTATGGGAGTCTCACTGATTAACACTGAAACCTATGGGAGTTTCACTGATTAACACTTAACCCTATGGGAGTCTCACTGATTAACACTGAACCCTGTGGGAGTCTCACTGATTAACACTGAACCCTGTGGGAGTCTCACTGATTAACACTGAACCCTGTGGGAGTCTCATTGATTACCCCTGAACCCTGTGGGAGTTTCACTGATTAACACTGAACCATGTGGGAGTCTCACGGATTAACACTGAACCCTGTGGGAGTCTCACTGATTAACACTGAACCCTGTGGGAGTCTCACTGATTAACACTGAAACCTATGGGAGTCTCACTGATG
Source organism: Petromyzon marinus (assembly GCF_048934315.1). Lineage (NCBI taxonomy): Eukaryota > Metazoa > Chordata > Hyperoartia > Petromyzontiformes > Petromyzontidae > Petromyzon > Petromyzon marinus. The sequence goes on along the minus strand of NW_027423699.1, from coordinate 550,609 downwards.
AACACTGAACCCTATGGGAGTCTCACTGATTAACAATTAACCCTATGGGAGTCTCACTGATTAACACTGAACCCTGTGGGAGTCTCACTGATTAACACTGAACCCTATGGGAGTCTCACTGATTAACACTGAACCCTGTGGGAGTCTCACTGATTTACACTGAACCCTGTGGGAGTCTCACTGATTAACACTGAAACCCTGTGCGAGTCTCACTGATTAACACTGTACACTATGGGAGTCTCAATGATTAACACTGAACCCTGTGGGAGTCTCACTGATTAACACATGAACCTTGTGGGAGTCTCACTGATTAACACTGAACCCTATGGGAGTCTCACTGATTAACACTGAACCCTGTGGGAGTCTCACTGATTAACACTGAACCCTATGGGAGTTTCACTGATTAACACTGAACCCTGTGGGAGTCTCACTGATTAACACTGAACCCTATGGGCATTCTCACAGATTAATGCTGAACCCTATGGGGGTCTCACTGATAAACAATGAACCCTATGGGAGTCTCACTGATTAACACTGAACTCGATGGGAGTCTCACTGATTAACACTGAACCCTGTGGGAGTCTCACTGATTAACATTGAACCCAGTGGGACACTCACTGATTAACAATGAACCCTGTGGGAGTCTCACTGATTAAAACTGAACCCTATGGGAGTCTCACTGATTAACGCTGAACCCTGTGGGAGTCTCACTGATTAACACTGAACCCTGTGGGAGTCTCACTGATAAACACTGAACCCTATGTGAGTTTCACTGATTAACACTGAACCCTGTGGGAGTCTCACTGATTAACACTGAACCCTATGGGCATTCTCACAGATTAATGCTGAACCCTATGGGGGTCTCACTGATAAACAATGAACCCTATGGGAGTCTCACTGATTAACACTGAACTCGATGGGAGTCTCACTGATTAACACTGAACCCTGTGGGAGTCTCACTGATTAACATTGAACCCAGTGGGACACTCACTGATTAACAATGAACCCTGTGGGAGTCTCACTGATTAAAACTGAACCCTATGGGAGTCTCACTGATTAACGCTGAACCCTGTGGGAGTCTCACTGATTAACACTGAACCCTGTGGGAGTCTCACTGATTAACACTGAACCCTGTGGGAGTCTCACTGATTACCCCTGAACCCTGTGGGAGTTTCATTGATTAACACTGAACCATGTGGGAGTCTCACGGGTTAACACTGAACCCTGTGGGAGTCTCACTGATTAACACTGAACCCTGTGGGAGTCTCACTGATTAACACTGAACCCTATGGGAGTCTCACTGATTAACACTTAACCCTGTGGGAGTCTCACTGATTAAGACTGAACCCTATGGGAGTCTCACTGATTAACACTGAAGCCTATGGGAGTTTCACTGATTAACACTTAAACCTATGGGAGTCTCACTGATTAACACTGAACCCTGAGGGAGTCTCACTGATTAACACTGAACCCTATGGGAGTCTCACTGATTAACACTGAACCCTGTGGGAGTCTCACTGATTAACACTGAAACCTATGGGAGTCTCACTGATGAACACTGAACCCTATGGGAGTTTCACTGATTAACACTTAACCCTATGGGAGTCTCACTGATTAACACTGAACCCTGAGGGAGTCTCACTGATTAACACTGAACCCTATGGGAGTCTCACTGATTAACACTGAACCCTGTGGGAGTCTCACTGATTAACACTGAAACCTATGGGAGTCTCACTGATGAACACTGAACCCTATGGGAGTCTCACTGATTAACAATTAACCCTATGGGAGTCTCACTGATTAACACTGAACCCTGTGGGAGTCTCACTGATTAAAACTGAACCCTATGGGAGTCTCACTGATTAACACTGAACCCTGTGGGAGTCTCACTGATTTACACTGAACCCTGTGGGAGTCTCACTGATTAACACTGAACCCTGTGGGAGTCTCACTGATTAACACTGAACACTATGGGAGTCTCATTGATTAACACTGAACCCTGTGGGAGTCTCACTGATTAACACATGAACCTTGTGGGAGACTCACTGATTTACACTGAACCCTATGGGAGTCTCACTGATTAATACTGAACCCTATGGGAGTCTCACTGATTAACACTGAACCCTGTCGGAGTCTCACTGATTAACACTGAACCCTATGGGAGTCTCACTGATTAACACTGAACCCTGTGGGAGTCTCACTGATTAACACTGAACCCTATGGGAGTTTCACTGATTAACACTGAACCCTGTGGGAGTCTCACTGATTAACACTGAACCCTATGGGCATTCTCACAGATTAATGCTGAACCCTATGGGGGTCTCACTGATAAACAATGAACCCTATGGGAGTCTCACTGATTAACACTGAACTCGATGGGATTCTCAATTATTAACATTGAACCCTATGGGAGTCTCACTGATTAACACTGAACCCTGTGGGAGTCTCACTGATTAACACTGAACCCTATGGGAGTCTCACTGATTAACAATTAACCCTATGGGAGTCTCACTGATTAACACCGAACTCTATGGGATTCTCAATGATTAACACTGAACCCTATGGAAGTCTCACTGATTAACACTGAACACTGTGGGAGTCTCACTGATTAACACTGAACACTGTGGGAGTTTCACTGATTAACACTGAACCTTGTGGGAGTCTCACTGATTAACACTGAACCCTATGGGAGTCTCACTGATTAACACATGAACCCTGAGGGAGTCTCACTGATTTACACTGAACCCTGTGGGAGTCTCACTGATTAACACTGAACCCTGTGGGAGTCTCACTGATTAACACATGAACCTTGTGGGAGACTCACTGATTAACACTGAACCCTGTGGGAGTCTCACTGAATAACACTGAACCTTATGGGAGTCTCACTGATTAACACATGAACCCTGTGGGAGTCTCACTGATTAACACTGAACCCTGTGGGGGTCTCACTGATTAACACTGAAACCTATGGGAGTCTCACTGATTAACAGTGAACCCTATGGGAGTCTCACTGATTAACAATTAACCCTATGGGAGTCTCACTGATTAACACCGAACTCTATGGGATTCTCAATGATTAACACTGAACCCTATGGGAGTCTCACTGATTAACACTGAACACTGTGGGAGTCTCACTGATTAACACTGAACACTGTGGGAGTCTCACTGATTAACACTGAACCCTGTGGGAGTCTCACTGATTAACACATGAACCCTGAGGGAGTCTCACTGATTTACACTGAACCCTGTGGGAGTCTCACTGATTAACACTGAACCCTGTGGGAGTCTCACTGATTAACACATGAACCTTGTGGGAGACTCACTGATTAACACTGAACCCTGTGGGAGTCTCATTGATTAACACTGAACCCTATGGGAGTCTCACTGATTAACACTGAACCCTGTGGGAGTCTCACTGATTAACACTGAACCCTATGGGAGTTTCACTGATTAACACTGAACCCTGTGGGAGTCTCACTGATTAACACTGAACCCTATGGGCATTCTCACAGATTAATGCTGAACCCTATGGGGGTCTCACTGATAAACAATGAACCCTATGGGAGTCTCACTGATTAACACTGAACTCGATGGGATTCTCAATTATTAACATTGAACCCTATGGGAGTCTCACTGATTAACACTGAACCCTGTGGGAGTCTCACTGATTAACACTGAACCCTATGGGAGTCTCACTGATTAACAATTAACCCTATGGGAGTATCACTGATTAACACCGAACTCTATGGGATTCTCAATGATTAACACTGAACCCTATGGGAGTCTCACTGATTAACACTGAACTCGATGGGATTCTCAATTATTAACATTGAACCCTATGGGAGTCTCACTGATTAACACTGAACCCTGTGGGAGTCTCACTGATTAACACTGAACCCTATGGGAGTCTCACTGATTAACAATTAACCCTATGGGAGTCTCACTGATTAACACCGAACTCTATGGGATTCTCAATGATTAACACTGAACCCTATGGGAGTCTCACTGATTAACACTGAACACTGTGGGAGTCTCACTGATTAACACTGAACACTGTGGGAGTCTCACTGATTAACACTGAACCCTGTGGGAGTCTCACTGATTAACACTGAACCCTATGGGAGTCTCACTGATTAACACATGAACCCTGAGGGAGTCTCACTGATTTACACTGAACCCTGTGGGAGTCTCACTGATTAACACTGAAACCTATGGGAGTCTCACTGATGAACACTGAACCCTATGGGAGTTTCACTGATTAACACTTAACCCTATGGGAGTCTCACTGATTAACACTGAACCCTGAGGGAGTCTCACTGATTAACACTGAACCCTATGGGAGTCTCACTGATTAACACTGAACCCTGTGGGAGTCTCACTGATTAACACTGAAACCTATGGGAGTCTCACTGATGAACACTGAACCCTATGGGAGTCTCACTGATTAACAATTAACCCTATGGGAGTCTCACTGATTAACACTGAACCCTGTGGGAGTCTCACTGATTAACACTGAACCCTATGGGAGTCTCACTGATTAACACTGAACCCTGTGGGAGTCTCACTGATTTACACTGAACCCTGTGGGAGTCTCACTGATTAACACTGAACCCTGTGGGAGTCTCACTGATTAACACTGAACACTATGGGAGTCTCATTGATTAACACTGAACCCTGTGGGAGTCTCACTGATTAACACATGAACCTTGTGGGAGACTCACTGATTTACACTGAACCCTATGGGAGTCTCACTGATTAATACTGAACCCTATGGGAGTCTCACTGATTAACACTGAACCCTGTCGGAGTCTCACTGATTAACACTGAACCCTATGGGAGTCTCACTGATTAACACTGAACCCTGTGGGAGTCTCACTGATTAACACTGAACACTATGGGAGTTTCACTGATTAACACTGAACCCTGTGGGAGTCTCACTGATTAACACTGAACCCTATGGGCATTCTCACAGATTAATGCTGAACCCTATGGGGTCTCACTGATAAACAATGAACCCTATGGGAGTCTCACTGATTAACACTGAACTCGATGGGATTCTCAATTATTAACATTGAACCCTATGGGAGTCTCACTGATTAACACTGAACCCTGTGGGAGTCTCACTGATTAACACTGAACCCTATGGGAGTCTCACTGATTAACAATTAACCCTATGGGAGTCTCACTGATTAACACTGAACCCTATGGGAGTCTCACTGATTAACACTGAACTCGATGGGATTCTCAATTATTAACATTGAACCCTATGGGAGTCTCACTGATTAACACTGAACCCTGTGGGAGTCTCACTGATTAACACTGAACACTATGGGAGTCTCACTGATTAACAATTAACCCTATGGGAGTCTCACTGATTAACACCGAACTCTATGGGATTCTCAATGATTAACACTGAACCCTATGGGAGTCTCACTGATTAACACTGAACACTGTGGGAGTCTCACTGATTAACACTGAACACTGTGGGAGTCTCACTGATTAACACTGAACCCTGTGGGAGTCTCACTGATTAACACTGAACCCTATGGGAGTCTCACTGATTAACACATGAACCCTGAGGGAGTCTCACTGATTTACACTGAACCCTGTGGGAGTCTCACTGATTAACACTGAACCCTGTGGGAGTCTCACTGATTAACACATGAACCTTGTGGGAGTCTCACTGATTAACACTGAACCCTGTGGGAGTCTCACTGAATAACACTGAACCTTATGGGAGTCTCACTGATTAACACATGAACCCTGTGGGAGTCTCACTGATTAACACTGAACCCTGTGGGGGTCTCACTGATTAACACTGAAACCTATGGGAGTCTCACTGATTAACACTGAACCCTATGGGAGTCTCACTGATTAACAATTAACCCTATGGGAGTCTCACTGATTAACACCGAACTCTATGGGATTCTCAATGATTAACACTGAACCCTATGGGAGTCTCACTGATTAACACTGAACACTGTGGGAGTCTCACTGATTAACACTGAACACTGTGGGAGTCTCACTGATTAACACTGAACCCTGTGGGAGTCTCACTGATTAACACTGAACCCTATGGGAGTCTCACTGATTAACACATGAACCCTGAGGGAGTCTCACTGATTAACACTGAACCCTGTGGGAGTCTCACTGATTAACACTGAACCCTATGGGAGTCTCACTGATTAACAATTAACCCTATGGGAGTCTCACTGATTAACACTGAACCCTATGGGAGTCTCACTGATTAACACTGAACTCGATGGGATTCTCAATTATTAACATTGAACCCTATGGGAGTCTCACTGATTAACACTGAACCCTGTGGGAGTCTCACTGATTAACACTGAACACTATGGGAGTCTCACTGATTAACAATTAACCCTATGGGAGTCTCACTGATTAACACCGAACTCTATGGGATTCTCAATGATTAACACTGAACCCTATGGGAGTCTCACTGATTAACACTGAACACTGTGGGAGTCTCACTGATTAACACTGAACACTGTGGGAGTCTCACTGATTAACACTGAACCCTGTGGGAGTCTCACTGATTAACACTGAACCCTATGGGAGTCTCACTGATTAACACATGAACCCTGAGGGAGTCTCACTGATTTACACTGAACCCTGTGGGAGTCTCACTGATTAACACTGAACCCTGTGGGAGTCTCACTGATTAACACATGAACCTTGTGGGAGACTCACTGATTAACACTGAACCCTGTGGGAGTTTCACTGAATAACACTGAACCTTATGGGAGTCTCACTGATTAACACATGAACCCTGTGGGAGTCTCACTGATTAACACTGAACCCTGTGGGGGTCTCACTGATTAACACTGAAACCTATGGGAGTCTCACTGATTAACACTGAACCCTATGGGAGTCTCACTGATTAACAATTAACCCTATGGGAGTCTCACTGATTAACACCGAACTCTATGGGATTCTCAATGATTAACACTGAACCCTATGGGAGTCTCACTGATTAACACTGAACACTGTGGGAGTCTCACTGATTAACACTGAACACTGTGGGAGTCTCACTGATTAACACTGAACCCTGTGGGAGTCTCACTGATTAACACTGAACCCTATGGGAGTCTCACTGATTAACACATGAACCCTGAGGGAGTCTCACTGATTTACACTGAACCCTGTGGGAGTCTCACTGATTAACACTGAACCCTGTGGGAGTCTCACTGATTAACACATGAACCTTGTGGGAGACTCACTGATTAACACTGAACCCTGTGGGAGTCTCACTGATTAACACTGAACCCTATGGGAGTCTCACTGATTAACACTGAACCCTGTGGGAGTCTCACTGATTAACACTGAACCCTATGGGAGTTTCACTGATTAACACTGAACCCTGTGGGAGTCTCACTGCTTAACACTGAACCCTATGGGCATTCTCACAGATTAATGCTGAACCCTATGGGGGTCTCACTGATAAACAATGAACCCTATGGGAGTCTCACTGATTAACACTGAACTCGATGGGATTCTCAATTATTAACATTGAACCCTATGGGAGTCTCACTGATTAACACTGAACCCTGTGGGAGTCTCACTGATTAACACTGAACCCTATGGGAGTCTCACTGATTAACAATTAACCCTATGGGAGTCTCACTGATTAACACCGAACTCTATGGGATTCTCAATGATTAACACTGAACCCTATGGGAGTCTCACTGATTAACACTGAACACTGTGGGAGTCTCACTGATTAACACTGAACATTGTGGGAGTCTCACTGATTAACACTGAACCCTGTGGGAGTCTCACTGATTAACATTGAACCCTATGGGAGTCTCACTGATTAACACATGAACCCTGAGGGAGTCTCACTGATTTACACTGAACCCTGTGGGAGTCTCACTGATTAACACTGAACCCTGTGGGAGTCTCACTGATTAACACATGAACCTTGTGGGAGACTCACTGATTAACACTGAACCCTGTGGGAGTCTCACTGAATAACACTGAAACTTATGGGAGTCTCACTGATTAACACATGAACCCTGTGGGAGTCTCACTGATTAACACTGAACCCTGTGGGGGTCTCACTGATTAACACTGAAACCTATGGGAGTCTCACTGATTACCACTGAACCCTATGGGAGTCTCACTGATTAACAATAAACCCTATGGGAGTCTCACTGATTAACACCGAACTCTATGGGATTCTCAATGATTACAACTGAACCCTATGGGAGTCTCACTGATTAACACTGAACACTGTGGGAGTCTCACTGATTAACACTGAACACTGTGGGAGTCTCACTGATTAACACTGAACCCTGTGGGAGTCTCACTGATTAACACTGAACCCTATGGGAGTCTCACTGATTAACACATGAACCCTGAGGGAGTCTCACTGATTTACACTGAACCCTGTGGGAGTCTCACTGATTAACACTGAACCCTGTGGGAGTCTCACTGATTAACACATGAACCTTGTGGGAGACTCACTGATTAACACTGAACCCTGTGGGAGTCTCACTGAATAACACTGAACCCTATGGGAGTCTCACTGATTAACACATGAACCTTGTGGGAGACTCACTGATTAACACTGAACCCTGTGGGAGTCTCACTGATTAACACTGAACCCTATGGGAGTCTCACTGATTAACACATGAACCTTGTGGGAGACTCACTGATTAACACTGAACCCTGTGGGAGTCTCACTGAATAACACTGAACCCTATGGGAGTCTCACTGATTAACACATGAACCTTGTGGGAGACTCACTGATTAACACTGAACCATGTGGGAGTCTCACTGATTAACACTGAACCCTATGGGAGTCTCACTGATTAACACTGAACCCTATGGGATTCTCAATGATTAACACTGAACCCTATGGGAGTCTCACTGATTAACACATGAACCTGTGGGAGTCTCACTGATTAACACATGAACCTTGTAGGAGACTCACTGATTTACACTGAACCCTATGGGAGTCTCACTGATTAATACTGAACCCTATGGGAGTCTCACTGATTAACACTGAACCCTGTCGGAGTCTCACTGATTAACACTGAACCCTATGGGAGTCTCACTGATTAACACTGAACCCTGTGGGAGTCTCACTGATTAACACTGAACCCTATGGGAGTTTCACTGATTAACACTGAACCCTGTGGGAGTCTCACTGATTAACACTGAACCCTATGGGCATTCTCACAGATTAATGCTGAACCCTATGGGGGTCTCACTGATAAACAATGAACCCTATGGGAGTCTCACTGATTAACACTGAACTCGATGGGATTCTCAATTATTAACATTGAACCCTATGGGAGTCTCACTGATTAACAATTAACCCTATGGGAGTCTCACTGATTAACACCGAACTCTATGGGATTCTCAATGATTAACACTGAACCCTATGGGAGTCTCACTGATTAACACTGAACACTGTGGGAGTCTCACTGATTAACACTGAACACTGTGGGAGTCTCACTGATTAACACTGAACCCTGTGGGAGTCTCACTGATTAACACTGAACCCTATGGGAGTCTCACTGATTAACACATGAACCCTGAGGGAGTCTCACTGATTTACACTGAACCCTGTGGGAGTCTCACTGATTAACACTGAAACCTATGGGAGTCTCACTGATGAACACTGAACCCTATGGGAGTTTCACTGATTAACACTTAACCCTATGGGAGTCTCACTGATTAACACTGAACCCTGAGGGAGTCTCACTGATTAACACTGAACCCTATGGGAGTCTCACTGATTAACACTGAACCCTGTGGGAGTCTCACTAATTAACACTGAAACCTATGGGAGTCTCACTGATGAACACTGAACCCTATGGGAGTCTCACTGATTAACAATTAACCCTATGGGAGTCTCACTGATTAACACTGAACCCTGTGGGAGTCTCACTGATTAACACTGAACCCTATGGGAGTCTCACTGATTAACACTGAACCCTGTGGGAGTCTCACTGATTTACACTGAACCCTGTGGGAGTCTCACTGATTAACACTGAACCCTGTGGGAGTCTCACTGATTAACACTGAACACTATGGGAGTCTCATTGATTAACACTGAACCCTGTGGGAGTCTCACTGATTAACACATGAACCTTGTGGGAGACTCACTGATTTACACTGAACCCTATGGGAGTCTCACTGATTAATACTGAACCCTATGGGAGTCTCACTGATTAACACTGAACCCTGTCGGAGTCTCACTGATTAACACTGAACCCTATGGGAGTCTCACTGATTAACACTGAACCCTGTGGGAGTCTCACTGATTAACACTGAACACTATGGGAGTTTCACTGATTAACACTGAACCCTGTGGGAGTCTCACTGATTAACACTGAACCCTATGGGCATTCTCACAGATTAATGCTGAACCCTATGGGGTCTCACTGATAAACAATGAACCCTATGGGAGTCTCACTGATTAACACTGAACTCGATGGGATTCTCAATTATTAACATTGAACCCTATGGGAGTCTCACTGATTAACACTGAACCCTGTGGGAGTCTCACTGATTAACACTGAACCCTATGGGAGTCTCACTGATTAACAATTAACCCTATGGGAGTCTCACTGATTAACACTGAACCCTATGGGAGTCTCACTGATTAACACTGAACTCGATGGGATTCTCAATTATTAACATTGAACCCTATGGGAGTCTCACTGATTAACACTGAACCCTGTGGGAGTCTCACTGATTAACACTGAACACTATGGGAGTCTCACTGATTAACAATTAACCCTATGGGAGTCTCACTGATTAACACCGAACTCTATGGGATTCTCAATGATTAACACTGAACCCTATGGGAGTCTCACTGATTAACACTGAACACTGTGGGAGTCTCACTGATTAACACTGAACACTGTGGGAGTCTCACTGATTAACACTGAACCCTGTGGGAGTCTCACTGATTAACACTGAACCCTATGGGAGTCTCACTGATTAACACATGAACCCTGAGGGAGTCTCACTGATTTACACTGAACCCTGTGGGAGTCTCACTGATTAACACAGAACCCTGTGGGAGTCTCACTGATTAACACATGAACCTTGTGGGAGTCTCACTGATTAAGACTGAACCCTGTGGGAGTCTCACTGAATAACACTGAACCTTATGGGAGTCTCACTGATTAACACATGAACCCTGTGGGAGTCTCACTGATTAACACTGAACCCTGTGGGGGTCTCACTGATTAACACTGAAACCTATGGGAGTCTCACTGATTAACACTGAACCCTATGGGAGTCTCACTGATTAACAATTAACCCTATGGGAGTCTCACTGATTAACACCGAACTCTATGGGATTCTCAATGATTAACACTGAACCCTATGGGAGTCTCACTGATTAACACTGAACACTGTGGGAGTCTCACTGATTAACACTGAACACTGTGGGAGTCTCACTGATTAACACTGAACCCTGTGGGAGTCTCACTGATTTACACTGAACCCTATGGGAGTCTCACTGATTAACACATGAACCCTGAGGGAGTCTCACTGATTTACACTGAACCCTGTGGGAGTCTCACTGATTAACACTGAACCCTGTGGGAGTCTCACTGATTAACACATGAACCTTGTGGGAGACTCACTGATTAACACTGAACCCTGTGGGAGTCTCACTGATTAACACTGAACCCTATGGGAGTCTCACTGATTAACACTGAACCCTGTGGGAGTCTCACTGATTAACACTGAACCCTATGGGAGTTTCACTGATTAACACTGAACCCTGTGGGAGTCTCACTGCTTAACACTGAACCCTATGGGCATTCTCACAGATTAATGCTGAACCCTATGGGGGTCTCACTGATAAACAATGAACCCTATGGGAGTCTCACTGATTAACACTGAACTCGATGGGATTCTCAATTATTAACATTGAACCCTATGGGAGTCTCACTGATTAACACTGAACCCTGTGGGAGTCTCACTGATTAACACTGAACCCTATGGGAGTCTCACTGATTAACAATTAACCCTATGGGAGTCTCACTGATTAACACTGAACCCTATGGGAGTCTCACTGATTAACACTGAACTCGATGGGATTCTCAATTATTAACATTGAACCCTATGGGAGTCTCACTGATTAACACTGAACCCTGTGGGAGTCTCACTGATTAACACTGAACACTATGGGAGTCTCACTGATTAACAATTAACCCTATGGGAGTCTCACTGATTAACACCGAACTCTATGGGATTCTCAATGATTAACACTGAACCCTATGGGAGTCTCACTGATTAACACTGAACACTGTGGGAGTCTCACTGATTAACACTGAACACTGTGGGAGTCTCACTGATTAACACTGAACCCTGTGGGAGTCTCACTGATTAACACTGAACCCTATGGGAGTCTCACTGATTAACACATGAACCCTGAGGGAGTCTCACTGATTTACACTGAACCCTGTGGGAGTCTCACTGATTAACACTGAACCCTGTGGGAGTCTCACTGATTAACACATGAACCTTGTGGGAGACTCACTGATTAACACTGAACCCTGTGGGAGTTTCACTGAATAACACTGAACCTTATGGGAGTCTCACTGATTAACACATGAACCCTGTGGGAGTCTCACTGATTAACACTGAACCCTGTGGGGGTCTCACTGATTAACACTGAAACCTATGGGAGTCTCACTGATTAACACTGAACCCTATGGGAGTCTCACTGATTAACAATTAACCCTATGGGAGTCTCACTGATTAACACCGAACTCTATGGGATTCTCAATGATTAACACTGAACCCTATGGGAGTCTCACTGATTAACACTGAACACTGTGGGAGTCTCACTGATTAACACTGAACACTGTGGGAGTCTCACTGATTAACACTGAACCCTGTGGGAGTCTCACTGATTAACACTGAACCCTATGGGAGTCTCACTGATTAACACATGAACCCTGAGGGAGTCTCACTGATTTACACTGAACCCTGTGGGAGTCTCACTGATTAACACTGAACCCTGTGGGAGTCTCACTGATTAACACATGAACCTTGTGGGAGACTCACTGATTAACACTGAACCCTGTGGGAGTCTCACTGATTAACACTGAACCCTATGGGAGTCTCACTGATTAACACTGAACCCTGTGGGAGTCTCACTGATTAACACTGAACCCTATGGGAGTTTCACTGATTAACACTGAACCCTGTGGGAGTCTCACTGCTTAACACTGAACCCTATGGGCATTCTCACAGATTAATGCTGAACCCTATGGGGGTCTCACTGATAAACAATGAACCCTATGGGAGTCTCACTGATTAACACTGAACTCGATGGGATTCTCAATTATTAACATTGAACCCTATGGGAGTCTCACTGATTAACACTGAACCCTGTGGGAGTCTCACTGATTAACACTGAACCCTATGGGAGTCTCACTGATTAACAATTAACCCTATGGGAGTCTCACTGATTAACACCGAACTCTATGGGATTCTCAATGATTAACACTGAACCCTATGGGAGTCTCACTGATTAACACTGAACACTGTGGGAGTCTCACTGATTAACACTGAACATTGTGGGAGTCTCACTGATTAACACTGAACCCTGTGGGAGTCTCACTGATTAACATTGAACCCTATGGGAGTCTCACTGATTAACACATGAACCCTGAGGGAGTCTCACTGATTTACACTGAACCCTGTGGGAGTCTCACTGATTAACACTGAACCCTGTGGGAGTCTCACTGATTAACACATGAACCTTGTGGGAGACTCACTGATTAACACTGAACCCTGTGGGAGTCTCACTGAATAACACTGAACCTTATGGGAGTCTCACTGATTAACACATGAACCCTGTGGGAGTCTCACTGATTAACACTGAACCCTGTGGGGGTCTCACTGATTAACACTGAAACCTATGGGAGTCTCACTGATTACCACTGAACCCTATGGGAGTCTCACTGATTAACAATAAACCCTATGGGAGTCTCACTGATTAACACCGAACTCTATGGGATTCTCAATGATTACAACTGAACCCTATGGGAGTCTCACTGATTAACACTGAACACTGTGGGAGTCTCACTGATTAACACTGAACACTGTGGGAGTCTCACTGATTAACACTGAACCCTGTGGGAGTCTCACTGATTAACACTGAACCCTATGGGAGTCTCACTGATTAACACATGAACCCTGAGGGAGTCTCACTGATTTACACTGAACCCTGTGGGAGTCTCACTGATTAACACTGAACCCTGTGGGAGTCTCACTGATTAACACATGAACCTTGTGGGAGACTCACTGATTAACACTGAACCCTGTGGGAGTCTCACTGAATAACACTGAACCCTATGGGAGTCTCACTGATTAACACATGAACCTTGTGGGAGACTCACTGATTAACACTGAACCCTGTGGGAGTCTCACTGATTAACACTGAACCCTATGGGAGTCTCACTGATTAACACATGAACCTTGTGGGAGACTCACTGATTAACACTGAACCCTGTGGGAGTCTCACTGAATAACACTGAACCCTATGGGAGTCTCACTGATTAACACATGAACCTTGTGGGAGACTCACTGATTAACACTGAACCATGTGGGAGTCTCACTGATTAACACTGAACCCTATGGGAGTCTCACTGATTAACACTGAACCCTATGGGATTCTCAATGATTAACACTGAACCCTATGGGAGTCTCACTGATTAACACATGAACCTGTGGGAGTCTCACTGATTAACACATGAACCTTGTAGGAGACTCACTGATTTACACTGAACCCTATGGGAGTCTCACTGATTAATACTGAACCCTATGGGAGTCTCACTGATTAACACTGAACCCTGTCGGAGTCTCACTGATTAACACTGAACCCTATGGGAGTCTCACTGATTAACACTGAACCCTGTGGGAGTCTCACTGATTAACACTGAACCCTATGGGAGTTTCACTGATTAACACTGAACCCTGTGGGAGTCTCACTGATTAACACTGAACCCTATGGGCATTCTCACAGATTAATGCTGAACCCTATGGGGGTCTCACTGATAAACAATGAACCCTATGGGAGTCTCACTGATTAACACTGAACTCGATGGGATTCTCAATTATTAACATTGAACCCTATGGGAGTCTCACTGATTAACACTGAACCCTGTGGGAGTCTCACTGATTAACACTAAACCCTATGGGAGTCTCACTGATTAACAATTAACCCTATGGGAGTCTCACTGATTAACACCGAACTCTATGGGATTCTCAATGATTAACACTGAACCCTATGGGAGTCTCACTGATTAACACTGAACACTGTGGGAGTTTCACTGATTAACACTGAACACTGTGGGAGTCTCACTGATTAACGCTGAACCCTGTGGGAGTCTCACTGATTAACACTGAACCCTATGGGAGTCTCACTGATTAACACATGAACCCTGAGGGAGTCTCACTGATTTACACTGAACCCTGTGGGAGTCTCACTGATTAACACTGAACCCTGTGGGAGTCTCACTGATTAACACATTAACCTTGTGGGAGACTCACTGATTAACACTGAACCCTGTGGGAGTCTCACTGAATAACACTGAACCTTATGGGAGTCTCACTGATTAACACATGAACCCTGTGGGAGTCTCACTGATTAACACTGAACCCTGTGGGGGTCTCACTGATTAACACTGAAACCTATGGGAGTCTCACTGATTAACACTGAACCCTATGGGAGTCTCACTGATTAACAATTAACCCTATGGAAGTCTCACTGATTAACACCGAACTCTATGGGATTCTCAATGATTAACACTGAACCCTATGGGAGTCTCACTGATTAACACTGAACACTGTGGGAGTCTCACTGATTAACACTGAACACTGTGGGAGTCTCACTGATTAACACTGAACCCTGTGGGAGTCTCACTGATTAACACTGAACCCTATGGGAGTCTCACTGATTAACACATGAACCCTGAGGGAGTCTCACTGATTTACACTGAACCCTGTGGGAGTCTCACTGATTAACACTGAACCCTGTGGGAGTCTCACTGATTAACACATGAACCTTGTGGGAGACTCACTGATTAACACTGAACCCTGTGGGAGTCTCACTGAATAACACTGAACCCTATGGGAGTCTCACTGATTAACACATGAACCTTGTGGGAGACTCACTGATTAACACCGAACTCTATGGGATTCTCAATGATTAACACTGAACCCTATGGGAGTATCACTGATTAACACTGAACACTGTGGGAGTCTCACTGATTAACACTGAACACTGTGGGAGTCTCACTGATTAACACTGAACCCTGTGGGAGTCTCACTGATTAACACTGAACCCTATGGGAGTCTCACTGATTAACACATGAACCCTGAGGGAGTCTCACTGATTTACACTGAACCCTGTGGGAGTCTCACTGATTAACACTGAACCCTGTGGGAGTCTCACTGAATAACACTGAACCTTATGGGAGTCTCACTGATTAACACATGAACCCTGTGGGAGTCTCACTGATTAACACTGAACCCTGCGGGGGTCTCACTGATTAATACTGAAACCTATGGGAGTCTCACTGATTAACACTGAACCCTATGGGAGTCTCACTGATTAACAATTAACCCTATGGGAGTCTCACTGATTAACACCGAACTCTATGGGATTCTCAATGATTAACACTGAACCCTATGGGAGTCTCACTGATTAACACTGAACACTGTGGGAGTCTCACTGATTAACACTGAACACTGTGGGAGTCTCACTGATTAACACTGAACCCTGTGGGAGTCTCACTGATTAACACTGAACCCTATGGGAGTCTCACTGATTAACACATGAACCCTGAGGGAGTCTCACTGATTTACACTGAACCCGGTGGGAGTCTCACTGATTAACACTGAACCCTGTGGGAGTCTCACTGATTAACACATGAACCTTGTGGGAGACTCACTGATTAACACTGAACCCTGCGGGAGTCTCATTGAATAACACTGAACCATATGGGAGTCTCACTGATTAACACATGAACCTTGTGGGAGACTCACTGATTAACACTGAACCCTGTGGGAGTCTCACTGATTAACACTGAACCCTGTGGGAGTCTCACTGATTAACACATGAACCTTGTGGGAGACTCACTGATTAACACTGAACCCTGTGGGAGTCTCACTGAATAACACTGAACCCTATGGGAGTCTCACTGATTAACACATGAACCTTGTGGGAGACTCACTGATTAACACTGAACCCTGTGGGAGTCTCACTGATTAACACTGAACCCTATGGGAGTCTCACTGATTAACACTGAACCCTATGGGAGTCTCACTGATTAACAATTAACCCTATGGGAGTCTCACTGATTAACACCGAACTCTATGGGATTCTCAATGATTAACACTGAACCCTATGGGAGTATCACTGATTAACACTGAACACTGTGGGAGTCTCACTGATTAACACTGAACACTGTGGGAGTCTCACTGATTAACACTGAACCCTGTGGGAGTCTCACTGATTAACACTGAACCCTATGGGAGTCTCACTGATTAACACATGAACCCTGAGGGAGTCTCACTGATTTACACTGAACCCTGTGGGAGTCTCACTGATTAACACTGAACCCTATGGGAGTCTCACTGATTAACACATGAACCCTGTGGGAGTCTCACTGATTAACACATGAACCTTGTAGGAGACTCACTGATTTACACTGAACCCTATAGGAGTCTCACTGATTAATACTGAACCCTATGGGAGTCTCACTGATTAACACTGAACCCTGTCGGAGTCTCACTGATTAACACTGAACCCTATGGGAGTCTCACTGATTAACACTGAACCCTGTGGGAGTCTCACTGATTAACACTGAACCCTATGGGAGTTTCACTGATTAACACTGAACCCTGTGGGAGTCTCACTGATTAACACTGAACCCTATGGGCATTCTCACAGATTAATGCTGAACCCTATGGGGGTCTCACTGATAAACAATGAACCCTATGGGAGTCTCACTGATTAACACTGAACTCGATGGGATTCTCAATTATTAACATTGAACCCTATGGGAGTCTCACTGATTAACACTGAACCCTGTGGGAGTCTCACTGATTAACACTAAACCCTATGGGAGTCTCACTGATTAACAATTAACCCTATGGGAGTCTCACTGATTAACACCGAACTCTATGGGATTCTCAATGATTAACACTGAACCCTATGGGAGTCTCACTGATTAACACTGAACACTGTGGGAGTCTCACTGATTAACACTGAACACTGTGGGAGTCTCACTGATTAACACTGAACCCTGTGGGAGTCTCACTGATTAACACATGAACCCTGAGGGAGTCTCACTGATTTACACTGAACCCTGTGGGAGTCTCACTGATTAACACTGAACCTTGTGGGAGTCTCACTGATTAACACATGAACCTTGTGGGAGACTCACTGATTAACACTGAACCCTGTGGGAGTCTCACTGATTAACACTGAACACTGTGGGAGTCTCACTGATTAACACTGAACACTGTGGGAGTCTCACTGATTAACACTGAACCCTGTGGGAGTCTCACTGATTAACACTGAACCCTATGGGAGTCTCACTGATTAACACATGAACCCTGAGGGAGTCTCACTGATTTACACTGAACCCTGTGGGAGTCTCACTGATTAACACTGAACCCTATGGGAGTCTCACTGATAAACAATGAACCCTATGGGAGTCTCACTGATTAACACTGAACTCGATGGGATTCTCAATTATTAACATTGAACCCTACGGGAGTCTCACTGATTAACACTGAACCCTGTGGGAGTCTCACTGATTAACACTAAACCCTATGGGAGTCTCACTGATTAACAATTAACCCTATGGGAGTCTCACTGATTAACACCGAACTCTATGGGATTCTCAATGATTAACACTGAACCCTATGGGAGTCTCACTGATTAACACTGAACACTGTGGGAGTTTCACTGATTAACACTGAACACTGTGGGAGTCTCACTGATTAACACTGAACCCTGTGGGAGTCTCACTGATTAACACTGAACCCTATGGGAGTCTCACCGATTAACACATGAACCCTGAGGGAGTCTCACTGATTTACACTGAACCCTGTGGGAGTCTCACTGATTAACACTGAACCCTGTGGGAGTCTCACTGATTAACACATGAACCTTGTGGGAGACTCACTGATTAACACTGAACCCTGTGGGAGTCTCACTGAATAACACTGAACCTTATGGGAGTCTCACTGATTAACACATGAACCCTGTGGGAGTCTCACTGATTAACACTGAACCCTGTGGGGGTCTCACTGATTAACACTGAAACCTATGGGAGTCTCACTGATTAACACTGAACCCTATGGGAGTCTCACTGATTAACAATTAACCCTATGGGAGTCTCACTGATTAACACCGAACTCTATGGGATTCTCAATGATTAACACTGAACCCTATGGGAGTCTCACTGATTAACACTGAACACTGTGGGAGTCTCACTGATTAACACTGAACACTGTGGGAGTCTCACTGATTAACACTGAACCCTGTGGGAGTCTCACTGATTAACACTGAACCCTATGGGAGTCTCACTGATTAACACATGAACCCTGAGGGAGTCTCACTGATTTACACTGAACCCTGTAAGAGTCTCACTGATTAACACTGAACCCTGTGGGAGTCTCACTGAATAACACTGAACCTTATGGGAGTCTCACTGATTAACACATGAACCCTGTGGGAGTCTCACTGATTAACACTGAACCCTGCGGGGGTCTCACTGATTAACACTGAAACCTATGGGAGTCTCACTGATTAACACTGAACCCTATGGGAGTCTCACTGATTAACAATTAACCCTATGGGAGTCTCACTGATTAACACCGAACTCTATGGGATTCTCAATGATTAACACTGAACCCTATGGGAGTCTCACTGATTAACACTGAACACTGTGGGAGTCTCACTGATTAACACTGAACACTGTGGGAGTCTCACTGATTAACACTGAACCCTGTGGGAGTCTCACTGATTAACACTGAACCCTATGGGAGTCTCACTGATTAACACATGAACCCTGAGGGAGTCTCACTGATTTACACTGAACCCGGTGGGAGTCTCACTGATTAACACTGAACCCTGTGGGAGTCTCACTGATTAACACATGAACCTTGTGGGAGACTCACTGATTAACACTGAACCCTGTGGGAGTCTCACTGAATAACACTGAACCATATGGGAGTCTCACTGATTAACACATGAACCTTGTGGGAGACTCACTGATTAACACTGAACCCTGTGGGAATCTCACTGATTAACACTGAACCCTGTGGGAGTCTAACTGATTAACACATGAACCTTGTGGGAGACTCACTGATTAACACTGAACCCTGTGGGAATCTCACTGAATAACACTGAACCCTATGGGAGTCTCACTGATTAACACATGAACCTTGTGGGAGACTCACTGATTAACACTGAACCCTGTGGGAGTCTCACTGATTAACACTGAACCCTATGGGAGTCTCACTGATTAACACTGAACCCTATGGGAGTCTCACTGATTAACAATTAACCCTATGGGAGTCTCACTGATTAACACCGAACTCTATGGGATTCTCAATGATTAACACTGAACCCTATGGGAGTATCACTGATTAACACTGAACACTGTGGGAGTCTCACTGATTAACACTGAACACTGTGGGAGTCTCACTGATTAACACTGAACCCTGTGGGAGTCTCACTGATTAACACTGAACCCTATGGGAGTCTCACTGATTAACACATGAACCCTGAGGGAGTCTCACTGATTTACACTGAACCCTGTGGGAGTCTCACTGATTAACACTGAACCCTATGGGAGTCTCACTGATTAACACATGAACCCTGTGGGAGTCTCACTGATTAACACATGAACCTTGTAGGAGACTCACTGATTTACACTGAACCCTATGGGAGTCTCACTGATTAATACTGAACCCTATGGGAGTCTCACTGATTAACACTGAACCCTGTCGGAGTCTCACTGATTAACACTGAACCCTATGGGAGTCTCACTGATTAACACTGAACCCTGTGGGAGTCTCACTGATTAACACTGAACACTGTGGGAGTCTCACTGATTAACACTGAACACTGTGGGAGTCTCACTGATTAACACTGAACCCTGTGGGAGTCTCACTGATTAACACTGAACCCTATGGGAGTCTCACTGATTAACACATGAACCCTGAGGGAGTCTCACTGATTTACACTGAACCCTGTGGGAGTCTCACTGATTAACACTGAACCCTATGGGAGTCTCACTGATAAACAATGAACCCTATGGGAGTCTCACTGATTAACACTGAACTCGATGGGATTCTCAATTATTAACATTGAACCCTACGGGAGTCTCACTGATTAACACTGAACCCTGTGGGAGTCTCACTGATTAACACTAAACCCTATGGGAGTCTCACTGATTAACAATTAACCCTATGGGAGTCTCACTGATTAACACCGAACTCTATGGGATTCTCAATGATTAACACTGAACCCTATGGGAGTCTCACTGATTAACACTGAACACTGTGGGAGTTTCACTGATTAACACTGAACACTGTGGGAGTCTCACTGATTAACACTGAACCCTGTGGGAGTCTCACTGATTAACACTGAACCCTATGGGAGTCTCACTGATTAACACATGAACCCTGAGGGAGTCTCACTGATTTACACTGAACCCTGTGGGAGTCTCACTGATTAACACTGAACCCTATGGGAGTCTCACTGATAAACAATGAACCCTATGGGAGTCTCACTGATTAACACTGAACTCGATGGGATTCTCAATTATTAACATTGAACCCTACGGGAGTCTCACTGATTAACACTGAACCCTGTGGGAGTCTCACTGATTAACACTAAACCCTATGGGAGTCTCACTGATTAACAATTAACCCTATGGGAGTCTCACTGATTAACACCGAACTCTATGGGATTCTCAATGATTAACACTGAACCCTATGGGAGTCTCACTGATTAACACTGAACACTGTGGGAGTTTCACTGATTAACACTGAACACTGTGGGAGTCTCACTGATTAACACTGAACCCTGTGGGAGTCTCACTGATTAACACTGAACCCTATGGGAGTCTCACCGATTAACACATGAACCCTGAGGGAGTCTCACTGATTTACACTGAACCCTGTGGGAGTCTCACTGATTAACACTGAACCCTGTGGGAGTCTCACTGATTAACACATGAACCTTGTGGGAGACTCACTGATTAACACTGAACCCTGTGGGAGTCTCACTGAATAACACTGAACCTTATGGGAGTCTCACTGATTAACACATGAACCCTGTGGGAGTCTCACTGATTAACACTGAACCCTGTGGGGGTCTCACTGATTAACACTGAAACCTATGGGAGTCTCACTGATTAACACTGAACCCTATGGGAGTCTCACTGATTAACAATTAACCCTATGGGAGTCTCACTGATTAACACCGAACTCTATGGGATTCTCAATGATTAACACTGAACCCTATGGGAGTCTCACTGATTAACACTGAACACTGTGGGAGTCTCACTGATTAACACTGAACACTGTGGGAGTCTCACTGATTAACACTGAACCCTGTGGGAGTCTCACTGATTAACACTGAACCCTATGGGAGTCTCACTGATTAACACATGAACCCTGAGGGAGTCTCACTGATTTACACTGAACCCTGTAAGAGTCTCACTGATTAACACTGAACCCTGTGGGAGTCTCACTGAATAACACTGAACCTTATGGGAGTCTCACTGATTAACACATGAACCCTGTGGGAGTCTCACTGATTAACACTGAACCCTGCGGGGGTCTCACTGATTAACACTGAAACCTATGGGAGTCTCACTGATTAACACTGAACCCTATGGGAGTCTCACTGATTAACAATTAACCCTATGGGAGTCTCACTGATTAACACCGAACTCTATGGGATTCTCAATGATTAACACTGAACCCTATGGGAGTCTCACTGATTAACACTGAACACTGTGGGAGTCTCACTGATTAACACTGAACACTGTGGGAGTCTCACTGATTAACACTGAACCCTGTGGGAGTCTCACTGATTAACACTGAACCCTATGGGAGTCTCACTGATTAACACATGAACCCTGAGGGAGTCTCACTGATTTACACTGAACCCGGTGGGAGTCTCACTGATTAACACTGAACCCTGTGGGAGTCTCACTGATTAACACATGAACCTTGTGGGAGACTCACTGATTAACACTGAACCCTGTGGGAGTCTCACTGAATAACACTGAACCATATGGGAGTCTCACTGATTAACACATGAACCTTGTGGGAGACTCACTGATTAACACTGAACCCTGTGGGAATCTCACTGATTAACACTGAACCCTGTGGGAGTCTAACTGATTAACACATGAACCTTGTGGGAGACTCACTGATTAACACTGAACCCTGTGGGAATCTCACTGAATAACACTGAACCCTATGGGAGTCTCACTGATTAACACATGAACCTTGTGGGAGACTCACTGATTAACACTGAACCCTGTGGGAGTCTCACTGATTAACACTGAACCCTATGGGAGTCTCACTGATTAACACTGAACCCTATGGGAGTCTCACTGATTAACAATTAACCCTATGGGAGTCTCACTGATTAACACCGAACTCTATGGGATTCTCAATGATTAACACTGAACCCTATGGGAGTATCACTGATTAACACTGAACACTGTGGGAGTCTCACTGATTAACACTGAACACTGTGGGAGTCTCACTGATTAACACTGAACCCTGTGGGAGTCTCACTGATTAACACTGAACCCTATGGGAGTCTCACTGATTAACACATGAACCCTGAGGGAGTCTCACTGATTTACACTGAACCCTGTGGGAGTCTCACTGATTAACACTGAACCCTATGGGAGTCTCACTGATTAACACATGAACCCTGTGGGAGTCTCACTGATTAACACATGAACCTTGTAGGAGACTCACTGATTTACACTGAACCCTATGGGAGTCTCACTGATTAATACTGAACCCTATGGGAGTCTCACTGATTAACACTGAACCCTGTCGGAGTCTCACTGATTAACACTGAACCCTATGGGAGTCTCACTGATTAACACTGAACCCTGTGGGAGTCTCACTGATTAACACTGAACCCTATGGGAGTTTCACTGATTAACACTGAACCCTGTGGGAGTCTCACTGATTAACACTGAACCCTATGGGCATTCTCACAGATTAATGCTGAACCCTATGGGGGTCTCACTGATAAACAATGAACCCTATGGGAGTCTCACTGATTAACACTGAACTCGATGGGATTCTCAATTATTAACATTGAACCCTATGGGAGTCTCACTGATTAACAATTAACCCTATGGGAGTCTCACTGATTAACACCGAACTCTATGGGATTCTCAATGATTAACACTGAACCCTATGGGAGTATCACTGATTAACACTGAACACT
Source organism: Petromyzon marinus (assembly GCF_048934315.1). Taxonomy (NCBI): domain Eukaryota; kingdom Metazoa; phylum Chordata; class Hyperoartia; order Petromyzontiformes; family Petromyzontidae; genus Petromyzon; species Petromyzon marinus. Next base: position 526,092 of record NW_027423699.1, on the reverse strand, counting down.
GTGGGAGTCTCACTGATTAACACTGAACACTGTGGGAGTCTCACTGATTAACACTGAACCCTGTGGGAGTCTCACTGATTAACACTGAACCCTATGGGAGTCTCACTGATTAACACATGAACCCTGAGGGAGTCTCACTGATTTACACTGAACCCTGTGGGAGTCTCACTGATTAACACTGAACCCTATGGGAGTCTCACTGATTAACACATGAACCCTGTGGGAGTCTCACTGATTAACACATGAACCTTGTAGGAGACTCACTGATTTACACTGAACCCTATGGGAGTCTCACTGATTAATACTGAACCCTATGGGAGTCTCACTGATTAACACTGAACCCTGTCGGAGTCTCACTGATTAACACTGAACCCTATGGGAGTCTCACTGATTAACACTGAACCCTGTGGGAGTCTCACTGATTAACACTGAACCCTATGGGAGTTTCACTGATTAACACTGAACCCTGTGGGAGTCTCACTGATTAACACTGAACCCTATGGGCATTCTCACAGATTAATGCTGAACCCTATGGGGGTCTCACTGATAAACAATGAACCCTATGGGAGTCTCACTGATTAACACTGAACTCGATGGGATTCTCAATTATTAACATTGAACCCTATGGGAGTCTCACTGATTAACACTGAACCCTGTGGGAGTCTCACTGATTAACACTAAACCCTATGGGAGTCTCACTGATTAACAATTAACCCTATGGGAGTCTCACTGATTAACACCGAACTCTATGGGATTCTCAATGATTAACACTGAACCCTATGGGAGTCTCACTGATTAACACTGAACACTGTGGGAGTCTCACTGATTAACACTGAACACTGTGGGAGTCTCACTGATTAACACTGAACCCTGTGGGAGTCTCACTGATTAACACATGAACCCTGAGGGAGTCTCACTGATTTACACTGAACCCTGTGGGAGTCTCACTGATTAACACTGAACCTTGTGGGAGTCTCACTGATTAACACATGAACCTTGTGGGAGACTCACTGATTAACACTGAACCCTGTGGGAGTCTCACTGATTAACACTGAACACTGTGGGAGTCTCACTGATTAACACTGAACACTGTGGGAGTCTCACTGATTAACACTGAACCCTGTGGGAGTCTCACTGATTAACACTGAACCTTGTGGGAGTCTCACTGATTAACACATGAACCCTGAGGGAGTCTCACTGATTTACACTGAACCCTGTGGGAGTCTCACTGATTAACACTGAACCCTATGGGAGTCTCACTGATTAACACATGAACCCTGTGGGAGTCTCACTGATTAACACATGAACCTTGTAGGAGACTCACTGATTTACACTGAACCCTATGGGAGTCTCACTGATTAATACTGAACCCTATGGGAGTCTCAGTGATTAACACTGAACCCTGTCGGAGTCTCACTGATTAACACTGAACCCTATGGGAGTCTCACTGATTAACACTGAACCCTGTGGGAGTCTCACTGATTAACACTGAACCCTATGGGAGTTTCACTGATTAACACTGAACCCTGTGGGAGTCTCACTGATTAACACTGAACCCTATGGGCATTCTCACAGATTAATGCTGAACCCTATGGGGGTCTCACTGATAAACAATGAACCCTATGGGAGTCTCACTGATTAACACTGAACTCGATGGGATTCTCAATTATTAACATTGAACCCTATGGGAGTCTCACTGATTAACACTGAACCCTGTGGGAGTCTCACTGATTAACACTAAACCCTATGGGAGTCTCACTGATTAACAATTAACCCTATGGGAGTCTCACTGATTAACACCGAACTCTATGGGATTCTCAATGATTAACACTGAACCCTATGGGAGTCTCACTGATTAACACTGAACACTGTGGGAGTCTCACTGATTAACACTGAACACTGTGGGAGTCTCACTGATTAACACTGAACCCTGTGGGAGTCTCACTGATTAACACATGAACCCTGAGGGAGTCTCACTGATTTACACTGAACCCTGTGGGAGTCTCACTGATTAACACTGAACCTTGTGGGAGTCTCACTGATTAACACATGAACCTTGTGGGAGACTCACTGATTAACACTGAACCCTGTGGGAGTCTCACTGATTAACACTGAACCCTGTGGGAGTCTCACTGATTAACACATGAACCCTGAGGGAGTCTCACTGATTTACACTGAACCCTGTGGGAGTCTCACTGATTAACACTGAACCTTGTGGGAGTCTCACTGATTAACACATGAACCTTGTGGGAGACTCACTGATTAACACTGAACCCTGTGGGAGTCTCACTGAATAACACTGAACCCTATGGGAGTCTCACTGATTAACACATGAACCTTGTGGGAGACTCACTGATTAACACTGAACCCTGTGGGAGTCTCACTGATTAACACTGAACCCTATGGGAGTCTCACTGATTAACACTGAACCCTATGGGAGTCTCACTGATTAACAATTAACCCTATGGGAGTCTCACTGATTAACACCGAACTCTATGGGATTCTCAATGATTAACACTGAACCCTATGGGAGTCTCACTGATTAACACTGAACACTGTGGGAGTCTCACTGATTAACACTGAACACTGTGGGAGTCTCACTGATTAACACTGAACCCTGTGGGAGTCTCACTGATTAACACTGAACCCTATGGGAGTCTCACTGATTAACACATGAACCCTGAGGGAGTCTCACTGATTTACACTGAACCCTGTGGGAGTCTCACTGATTAACACTGAACCCTATGGGAGTCTCACTGATTAACACATGAACCCTGAGGGAGTCTCACTGATTTACACTGAACCCTGTGGGAGTCTCACTGATTAACACTGAACCCTATGGGCATTCTCACAGATTAATGCTGAGCCCTATGGGGGTCTCACTGATAAACAATGAACCCTATGGGAGTCTCACTGATTAACACTGAACTCGATGGGATTCTCAATTATTAACATTGAACCCTATGGGAGTCTCACTGATTAACACTGAACCCTGTGGGAGTCTCACTGATTAACACTAAACCCTATGGGAGTCTCACTGATTAACAATTAACCCTATGGGAGTCTCACTGATTAACACCGAACTCTATGGGATTCTCAATGATTAACACTGAACCCTATGGGAGTCTCACTGATTAACACTGAACACTGTGGGAGTCTCACTGATTAACACTGAACACTGTGGGAGTCTCACTGATTAACACTGAACCCTGTGGGAGTCTCACTGATTAACATTGAACCCTATGGGAGTCTCACTGATTAACACATGAACCCTGAGGGAGTCTCACTGATTTACACTGAACCCTGTGAGAGTCTCACTGATTAACACTGAACCTTGTGGGAGTCTCACTGATTAACACATGAACCTTGTGGGAGACTCACTGATTAACACTGAACCCTGTGGGAGTCTCACTGAATAACACTGAACCCTATGGGAGTCTCACTGATTAACACATGAACCTTGTGGGAGACTCACTGATTAACACTGAACCCTGTGGGAGTCTCACTGATTAACACTGAACCCTATGGGAGTCTCACTGATTAACACTGAACCCTATGGGAGTCTCACTGATTAACAATTAACCCTATGGGAGTCTCACTGATTAACACCGAACACTATGGGATTCTCAATGATTAACACTAAACCCTATGGGAGTCTCACTGATTAACACTGAACACTGTGGGAGTCTCACTGATTAACACTGAACACTGTGGGAGTCTCACTGATTAACACTGAACCCTGTGGGAGTCTCACTGATTAACACTGAACCCTATGGGAGTCTCACTGATTAACACATGAACCCTGAGGGAGTCTCACTGATTTACACTGAACCTTGTGGGAGTCTCACTGATTAACACTGAACCCTATGGGAGTCTCACTGATTAACACATGAACCCTGAGGGAGTCTCACTGATTTACACTGAACCCTGTGGGAGTCTCACTGATTAACACTGAACCATGTGGGAGTCTTACTGATTAACACTGAACCCAATGGGAGTCTCATTGATTAACACTGAACCCTATGGGAGTCTCACTGATTAACACATGAACCTTGTGGGAGACTCACTGATTTACACTGAACCCTGTGGGAGTCTCACTGATTAACACTGAACCCTATGGGAGTCTCACTGATTAACACTGAACCCTGTGGGATTCTCACTGACTAACACTGAACCCTATGGGATTTTCCCTGATTAACACTGAACCCTGTGGGAGTCTCACTGATTAACACTGAACCCTATGGGAATCTCACTGATTAACACTGAACCCTGTGGGAGTCTCACTGATTAACACTGAACCCTGTGGGAGTCTCACTGATTAACACTGAACCCTGTGGGAGTCTCACTGATTAACACTGAACACTGTGGGAGTTTCACTGATTAACACTGAACACTGTGGGAGTCTCACTGATTAACACTGAACCCTGTGGGAGTCTCACTGATTAACACTGAACCCTATGGGAGTCTCACTGATTAACACATGAACCCTGAGGGAGTCTCACTGATTTACACTGAACCCTGTGGGAGTCTCACTGATTAACACTGAACCCTGTGGGAGTCTCACTGATTAACACATGAACCTTGTGGGAGACTCACTGATTAACACTGAACCCTGTGGGAGTCTCACTGAATAACACTGAACCTTATGGGAGTCTCACTGATTAACACATGAACCTTGTGGGAGACTCACTGATTAACACTGAACCCTGTGGGAGTCTCACTGAATAACACTGAACCTTATGGGAGTCTCACTGATTAACACTGAAACCTATGGGAGTCTCACTGATTAACACTGAACCCTATGGGAGTCTCACTGATTAACAATTAACCCTATGGGAGTCTCACTGATTAACACCGAACTCTATGGGATTCTCAATGATTAACACTGAACCCTATGGGAGTCTCACTGATTAACACTGAACACTGTGGGAGTCTCACTGATTAACACTGAACACTGTGGGAGTCTCAGTGATTAACACTGAACCCTGTGGGAGTCTCACTGATTAACACTGAACCCTATGGGAGTCTCACTGATTAACACATGAACCCTGAGGGAGTCTCACTGATTTACACTGAACCCTGTGGGAGTCTCACTGATTAACACTGAACCTTGTGGGAGTCTCACTGATTAACACATGAACCTTGTGGGAGACTCACTGATTAACACTGAACCCTGTGGGAGTCTCACTGAATAACACTGAACCCTATGGGAGTCTCACTGATTAACACATGAACCTTGTGGGAGACTCACTGATTAACACTGAACCCTGTGGGAGTCTCACTGATTAACACTGAACCCTATGGGAGTCTCACTGATTAACACTGAACCCTATGGGAGTCTCACTGATTTACACTGAACCCTGTGGGAGTCTCACTGATTAACACTGAACCCTATGGGAGTCTCACTGATTAACACATGAACCCTGAGGGAGTCTCACTGATTTACACTGAACCCTGTGGGAGTCTCACTGATTAACACTGAACCATGTGGGAGTCTTACTGATTAACACTGAACCCAATGGGAGTCTCATTGATTAACACTGAACCCTATGGGAGTCTCACTGATTAACACATGAACCTTGTGGGAGACTCACTGATTTACACTGAACCCTGTGGGAGTCTCACTGATTAACACTGAACCCTATGGGAGTCTCACTGATTAACACTGAACCCTGTGGGATTCTCACTGACTAACACTGAACCCTATGGGATTTTCACTGATTAACACTGAACCCTGTGGGAGTCTCACTGATTAACACTGAACCCTATGGGAGTCTCACTGATTAACACTGAACCCTGTGGGAGTCTCACTGATTAACACTGAACCCTGTGGGAGTCTCACTGATTAACACTGAACCCTGTGGGAGTCTCACTGATTAACACTGAACACTGTGGGAGTTTCACTGATTAACACTGAACACTGTGGGAGTCTCACTGATTAACACTGAACCCTGTGGGAGTCTCACTGATTAACACTGAACCCTATGGGAGTCTCACTGATTAACACATGAACCCTGAGGGAGTCTCACTGATTTACACTGAACCCTGTGGGAGTCTCACTGATTAACACTGAACCCTGTGGGAGTCTCACTGATTAACACATGAACCTTGTGGGAGACTCACTGATTAACACTGAACCCTGTGGGAGTCTCACTGAATAACACTGAACCTTATGGGAGTCTCACTGATTAACACATGAACCCTGTGGGAGTCTCACTGATTAACACTGAACCCTGTGGGGGTCTCACTGATTAACACTGAAACCTATGGGAGTCTCACTGATTAACACTGAACCCTATGGGAGTCTCACTGATTAACAATTAACCCTATGGGAGTCTCACTGATTAACACCGAACTCTATGGGATTCTCAATGATTAACACTGAACCCTATGGGAGTCTCACTGATTAACACTGAACACTGTGGGAGTCTCACTGATTAACACTGAACACTGTGGGAGTCTCACTGATTAACACTGAACCCTGTGGGAGTCTCACTGATTAACACTGAACCCTATGGGAGTCTCACTGATTAACACATGAACCCTGAGGGAGTCTCACTGATTTACACTGAACCCTGTGGGAGTCTCACTGATTAACACTGAACCCTGTGGGAGTCTCACTGATTAACACATGAACCTTGTGGGAGACTCACTGATTAACACTGAACCCTGTGGGAGTCTCACTGAATAACACTGAACCCTATGGGAGTCTCACTGATTAACACATGAACCTTGTGGGAGACTCACTGATTAACACCGAACTCTATGGGATTCTCAATGATTAACACTGAACCCTATGGGAGTCTCACTGATTAACACTGAACACTGTGGGAGTCTCACTGATTAACACTGAACACTGTGGGAGTCTCACTGATTAACACTGAACCCTGTGGGAGTCTCACTGATTAACACTGAACCCTATGGGAGTCTCACTGATTAACACATGAACCCTGAGGGAGTCTCACTGATTTACACTGAACCCTGTGGGAGTCTCACTGATTAACACTGAACCCTGTGGGAGTCTCACTGAATAACACTGAACCTTATGGGAGTCTCACTGATTAACACATGAACCCTGTGGGAGTCTCACTGATTAACACTGAACCCTGCGGGGGTCTCACTGATTAACACTGAAACCTATGGGAGTCTCACTCATTAACACTGAACCCTATGGGATTCTCACTGATTAACACTGAACCCTGTGGGAGTCTCACTGATTAACACATGAACCTTGTGGGAGACTCACTGATTAACACTGAACCCTGTGGGAGTCTCACTGAATAACACTGAACCTTATGGGAGTCTCACTGATTAACACATGAACCCTGTGGGAGTCTCACTGATTAACACTGAACCCTGTGGGGGTCTCACTGATTAACACTGAAACCTATGGGAGTCTCACTGATTAACACTGAACCCTATGGGAGTCTCAGTGATTAACAATTAACCCTATGGGAGTCTCACTGATTAACACCGAACTCTATGGGATTCTCAATGATTAACACTGAACCCTATGGGAGTCTCACTGATTAACACTGAACACTGTGGGAGTCTCACTGATTAACACTGAACACTGTGGGAGTCTCACTGATTAACACTGAACCCTGTGGGAGTCTCACTGATTAACACTGAACCCTATGGGAGTCTCACTGATTAACACATGAACCCTGAGGGAGTCTCACTGATTTACACTGAACCCTGTGGGAGTCTCACTGATTAACACTGAACCCTGTGGGAGTTTCACTGATTAACACATTAACCTTGTGGGAGACTCACTGATTAACACTGAACACTGTGGGAGTCTCACTGAATAACACTGAACCCTATGGGAGTCTCACTGATTAACACATGAACCTTGTGGGAGACTCACTGATTAACACCGAACTCTATGGGATTCTCAATGATTAACACTGAACCCTATGGGAGTCTCACTGATTAACACTGAACACTGTGGGAGTCTCACTGATTAACACTGAACACTGTGGGAGTCTCACTGATTAACACTGAACCCTGTGGGAGTCTCACTGATTAACACTGAACCCTATGGGAGTCTCACTGATTAACACATGAACCCTGAGGGAGTCTCACTGATTTACACTGAACCCTGTGGGAGTCTCACTGATTAACACTGAACCCTGTGGGAGTCTCACTGAATAACACTGAACCTTATGGGAGTCTCACTGATTAACACATGAACCCTGTGGGAGTCTCACTGATTAACACTGAACCCTGCGGGGGTCTCACTGATTAACACTGAAATCTATGGGAGTCTCACTCATTAACACTGAACCCTATGGGAGTCTCACTGATTAACAATTAACCCTATGGGAGTCTCACTAATTAACACCGAACTCTATGGGATTCTCAATGATTAACACTGAACCCTATGGGAGTCTCACTGATTAACACTGAACACTGTGGGAGTCTCACTGATTAACACTGAACACTGTGGGAGTCTCACTGATTAACACTGAACCCTGTGGGAGTCTCACTGATTAACACTGAACCCTATGGGAGTCTCACTGATTAACACATGAACCCTGAGGGAGTCTCACTGATTTACACTGAACCCGGTGGGAGTCTCACTGATTAACACTGAACCCTGTGGGAGTCTCACTGATTAACACATGAACCTTGTGGGAGACTCACTGATTAACACTGAACCCTGTGGGAGTCTCACTGAATAACACTGAACCATATGGGAGTCTCACTGATTAACACATGAACCTTGTGGGAGACTCATTGATTAACACTGAACCCTGTGGGAGTCTCACTGATTAACACATGAACCTTGTGGGAGACTCACTGATTAACACTGAACCCTGTGGGAGTCTCACTGAATAACACTGAACCCTATGGGAGTCTCACTGATTAACACATGAACATTGTGGGAGACTCACTGATTAACACTGAACCCTGTGGGAGTCTCACTGATTAACACTGAACCCTATGGGAGTCTCACTGATTAACACTGAACCCTATGGGAGTCTCACTGATTAACAATTAACCCTATGGGAGTCTCACTGATTAACACCGAACTCTATGGGATTCTCAATGATTAACACTGAACCCTATGGGAGTCTCACTGATTAACACTGAACACTGTGGGAGTCTCACTGATTAACACTGAACACTGTGGGAGTCTCACTGATTAACACTGAACCCTGTGGGAGTCTCACTGATTAACACTGAACCCTATGGGAGTCTCACTGATTAACACATGAACCCTGAGGGAGTCTCACTGATTTACACTGAACCCTGTGGGAGTCTCACTGATTAACACTGAACCCTATGGGAGTCTCACTGATTAACACATGAACCCTGTGGGAGTCTCACTGATTAACACTGAACCCTGTGGGAGTCTCACTGAATAACACTGAACCCTATGGGAGTCTCACTGATTAACACATGAACCCTGAGGGAGTCTCACTGATTTACACTGAACCCTGCGGGGGTCTCACTGATTAACACTGAAATCTATGGGAGTCTCACTCATTAACACTGAACCCTATGGGAGTCTCACTGATTAACAATTAACCCTATGGGAGTCTCACTAATTAACACCGAACTCTATGGGATTCTCAATGATTAACACTGAACCCTATGGGAGTCTCACTGATTAACACTGAACACTGTGGGAGTCTCACTGATTAACACTGAACACTGTGGGAGTCTCACTGATTAACACTGAACCCTGTGGGAGTCTCACTGATTAACACTGAACCCTATGGGAGTCTCACTGATTAACACATGAACCCTGAGGGAGTCTCACTGATTTACACTGAACCCGGTGGGAGTCTCACTGATTAACACTGAACCCTGTGGGAGTCTCACTGATTAACACATGAACCTTGTGGGAGACTCACTGATTAACACTGAACCCTGTGGGACTCTCACTGAATAACACTGAACCATATGGGAGTCTCACTGATTAACACATGAACCTTGTGGGAGACTCATTGATTAACACTGAACCCTGTGGGAGTCTCACTGATTAACACATGAACCTTGTGGGAGACTCACTGAATAACACTGAACCCTGTGGGAGTCTCACTGAATAACACTGAACCCTATGGGAGTCTCACTGATTAACACATGAACCTTGTGGGAGACTCACTGATTAACACTGAACCCTGTGGGAGTCTCACTGATTAACACTGAACCCTATGGGAGTCTCACTGATTAACACTGAACCCTATGGGAGTCTCACTGATTAACAATTAACCCTATGGGAGTCTCACTGATTAACACCGAACTCTATGGGATTCTCAATGATTAACACTGAACCCTATGGGAGTCTCACTGATTAACACTGAACACTGTGGGAGTCTCACTGATTAACACTGAACACTGTGGGAGTCTCACTGATTAACACTGAACCCTGTGGGAGTCTCACTGATTAACACTGAACCCTATGGGAGTCTCACTGATTAACACATGAACCCTGAGGGAGTCTCACTGATTTACACTGAACCCTGTGGGAGTCTCACTGATTAACACTGAACCCTATGGGAGTCTCACTGATTAACACATGAACCCTGTGGGAGTCTCACTGATTAACACATGAACCTTGTAGGAGACTCACTGATTTACACTGAACCCTATGGGAGTCTCACTGATTAATACTGAACCCTATGGGAGTCTCACTGATTAACACTGAACCCTGTCGGAGTCTCACTGATTAACACTGAACCTTATGGGAGTCTCACTGATTAACACTGAACCCTGTGGGAGTCTCACTGATTAACACTGAACCCTATGGGAGTTTCACTGATTAACACTGAACCCTGTGGGAGTCTCACTGATTAACACTGAACTCGATGGGATTCTCAATTATTAACATTGAACCCTATGGGAGTCTCACTGATTAACACTGAACCCTGTGGGAGTCTCACTGATTAACACTAAACCCTATGGGAGTCTCACTGATTAACAATTAACCCTATGGGAGTCTCACTGATTAACACCGAACTCTATGGGTTTCTCAATGATTAACACTGAACCCTATGGGAGTCTCACTGATTAACAGTGAACACTGTGGGAGTCTCACTGATTAACACTGAACACTGTGGGAGTCTCACTGATTAACACTGAACCCTGTGGGAGTCTCACTGATTAACACTGAACCCTATGGGAGTCTCACTGATTAACACTGAACACTGTGGGAGTCTCACTGATTAACACTGAACCTTGTGGGAGTCTCACTGATTAACACATGAACCTTGTGGGAGACTCACTGATTAACACTGAACCCTGTGGGAGTCTCACTGAATAACACTGAACCCTATGGGAGTCTCACTGATTAACACATGAACCTTGTGGGAGACTCACTGATTAACACTGAACCCTGTGGGAGTCTCACTGATTAACACTGAACCCTATGGGAGTCTCACTGATTAACACTGAACCCTATGGGAGTCTCACTGATTAACAATTAACCCTATGGGAGTCTCACTGATTAACACCGAACTCTATGGGATTCTCAATGATTAACACTGAACCCTATGGGAGTCTCACTGATTAACACTGAACACTGTGGGAGTCTCACTGATTAACACTGAACACTGTGGGAGTCTCACTGATTAACACTGAACCCTGTGGGAGTCTCACTGATTAACACTGAACCCTATGGGAGTCTCACTGATTAACACATGAACCCTGAGGGAGTCTCACTGATTTACACTGAACCCTGTGGGAGTCTCACTGATTAACACTGAACCCTATGGGAGTCTCACTGATTAACACATGAACCCTGTGGGAGTCTCACTGATTAACACATGAACCTTGTAGGAGACTCACTGATTTACACTGAACCCTATGGGAGTCTCACTGATTAATACTGAACCCTATGGGAGTCTCACTGATTAACACTGAACCCTGTCGGAGTCTCACTGATTAACACTGAACCTTATGGGAGTCTCACTGATTAACACTGAACCCTGTGGGAGTCTCACTGATTAACACTGAACCCTATGGGAGTTTCACTGATTAACACTGAACCCTGTGGGAGTCTCACTGATTAACACTGAACTCGATGGGATTCTCAATTATTAACATTGAACCCTATGGGAGTCTCACTGATTAACACTGAACCCTGTGGGAGTCTCACTGATTAACACTAAACCCTATGGGAGTCTCACTGATTAACAATTAACCCTATGGGAGTCTCACTGATTAACACCGAACTCTATGGGTTTCTCAATGATTAACACTGAACCCTATGGGAGTCTCACTGATTAACAGTGAACACTGTGGGAGTCTCACTGATTAACACTGAACACTGTGGGAGTCTCACTGATTAACACTGAACCCTGTGGGAGTCTCACTGATTAACACTGAACCCTATGGGAGTCTCACTGATTAACACATGAACCCTGAGGGAGTCTCACTGATTTACACTGAACCCTGTGGGAGTCTCACTGATTAACACTGAACCTTGTGGGAGTCTCACTGATTAACACATGAACCTTGTGGGAGACTCACTGATTAACACTGAACCCTGTGGGAGTCTCACTGAATAACACTGAACCCTATGGGAGTCTCACTGATTAACACATGAACCTTGTGGGAGACTCACTGATTAACACTGAACCCTGTGGGAGTCTCACTGATTAACACTGAACCCTATGGGAGTCTCACTGATTAACACTGAACCCTATGGGAGTCTCACTGATTAACAATTAACCCTATGGGAGTCTCACTGATTAACACCGAACTCTATGGGATTCTCAATGATTAACACTGAACCCTATGGGAGTCTCACTGATTAACACTGAACACTGTGGGAGTCTCACTGATTAACACTGAACACTGTGCAAGTCTCACTGATTAACACTGAACCCTGTGGGAGTCTCACTGATTAACACTGAACCCTATGGGAGTCTCACTGATTAACACATGAACCCTGAGGGAGTCTCACTGATTTACACTGAACCCTGTGGGAGTCTCACTGATTAACACTGAACCCTATGGGAGTCTCACTGATTAACACATGAACCCTGAGGGAGTCTCACTGATTTACACTGAACCCTGTGGGAGTCTCACTGATTAACACTGAACCCTGTGGGAGTCTTACTGATTAACACTGAACCCAATGGGAGTCTCATTGATTAACACTGAACCCTATGGGAGTCTCACTGATTAACACATGAACCTTGTGGGAGACTCACTGATTTACACTGAACCCTGTGGGAGTCTCACTGATTAACACTGAACCCTATGGGAGTCTCACTGATTAACACTGAACCCTGTGGGATTCTCACTGACTAACACTGAACCCTATGGGATTTTCACTGATTAACACTGAACCCTGTGGGAGTCTCACTGATTAACACTGAACCCTATGGGAGTCTCACTGATTAACACTGAACCCTGTGGGAGTCTCACTGATTAACACTGAACCCTGTGGGAGTCTCACTGATTAACACTGAACCCTGTGGGAGTCTCACTGATTACCCCTGAACCCTGTGGGAGTTTCACTGATTAACACTGAACCTTGTGGGAGTCTCACGGATTAACACTGAACCCTGTGGGAGTCTCACTGAATAACACTGAACCCTGTGGGAGTCTCACTGATTAACACTGAACCCTATGGGAGTCTCACTGATTAACACTGAACCCTGTGGGAGTCTCACTGATTAAGACTGAACCCTATGGGAGTCTCACTGATTAACACTGAAACCTATGGGAGTTTCATTGATTAACACTTAACCCTATGGGAGTCTCACTGATTAACACTGGACCCTGAGGGAGTCTCACTGATTAACACTGAACCCTATGGGAGTCTCACTGATTAACACTGAACCCTGTGGGAGTCCCATTGATTAACACTGAAACCTATGGGAGTCTCACTGATTAACACTGAACCCTATGGGAGTCTCACTGATTAACAATTAACCCTATGGGAGTCTCACTGATTAACACCAAACTCTATGGGATTCTCAATGATTAACACTGAACGCTATGGGAGTCTCACTGATGAACACTGAACACTGTGGGAGTCTCACTGATTAACACTGAACACTGTGGGAGTCTCACTGATTAACACTGAACCCTGTGGGAGTCCCACTGATTAACACTGAACCCTATGGGAGTCTCACTGATTAACACATGAACCCTGAGGGAGTCTCACTGATTTACATTGAACCCTGTGGGAGTCTCACTGATTAACACTGAACCCTATGGGAGTCTCACTGATTAACACATGAACCCTGAGGGAGTCTCACTGATTTACACTGAACCCTGTGGGAGTCTCACTGATTAACACTGAACCCTGTGGGAGTCTTACTGATTAACACTGAACCCTGTGGGAGTCTTACTGATTAACACTGAACCCAATGGGAGTCTCATTGATTAACACTGAACCCAATGGGAGTCTCACTGATTAACACATGAACCTTGTGGGAGACTCACTGATTAACACTGAACCCTGTGGGAGTCTCACTGCTTAACACTGAACCCTATGGGAGTCTCACTGATTACCACTGAACCCTGTGGGAGTCTCACTGACTAACACTGAACCCTATGGGATTTTCACTGATTAACACTGAACCCTGTGGGAGTCTCACTGATTAACACTGAACCCTATGGGAGTCTCACTGATTAACACTGAACCCTGTGGAAGTCTCATTGATTAACACTGAACCCTGTGGGAGTCTCACTGATTAACACTGAACCCTGTGGGAGTCTCACTGATTACCCCTGAACCCTGTGGGAGTTTCACTGATTAACACTGAACCCTGTGGGAGTCTCACTGATTAACACTGAACCCTATGGGAGTCTCACTGATCAACACTGAACCCTGTGGGAGTCTCACTGATTAAGACTGAACCCTATGGGAGTCTGACTGATTAACACTGAACCCTATGGGAGTTTCACTGATTAACACTTAACCCTATGGGAGTCTCACTGATTAACACTGAACCCTGAGGGAGTCTCACTGATTAACACTGAACCCTGTGGGAGTCTCACTGATTAACACTGAACCCTGTGGGGGTCTCACTGATTAACACTGAAACCTATGGGAGTCTCACTGATTAACACTGAACCCTATGGGAGTCTCACTGATTAACAATTAACCTTATGGGAGTCTCACTGATTAACACCAAACTCTATGGGATTCTCAATGATTAACACTGAACCCTATGGGAGTCTCACTGATTAACACTGAACACTGTGGGAGTCTCACTGATTAACACTGAACACTGTGGGAGTCTCACTGATTAACACTGAACCCTGTGGGAGTCTCACTGATTAACACTGAACCCTATGGGAGTCTCACTGATTAACACATGAACCCTGAGGGAGTCTCACTGATTTACACTGAACCCTGTGGGAGTCTCATTGATTAACACTGAACCCTGTGGGAGTCTCACTGATTAACACATGAACCTTGTGGGAGACTCACTGATTAACACTGAACCCTGTGGGAGTCTCACTGATTAACACTGAACCCTATGGGAGTCTCACTGATTAACACATGAACCTTGTGGGAGACTCAATGATTAACACTGAACCCTGTGGGAGTCTCACTGATTAACACTGAACCCCATGGGAGTCTCACTGATTAACACTGAACCCTATGGGAGTCTCACTGATTAACAATTAACCCTATGGGAGTCTCACTGATTAACACCGAACTCTATGGGATTCTCAATGATTAACACTGAACCCTTTGGGAGTCTCACTGATTAACACTGAACACTGTGGGAGTCTCACTGATTAATACTGAACACTGTGGCAGTCTCACTGATTAACACTGAACCCTGTGGGAGTCTCACTGATTAACACTGAACCCTATGGGAGTCTCACTGATTAACACATGAACCCTGAGGGAGTCTCACTGATTTACACTGAACCCTGTGGGAGTTTCACTGATTAACACTGAACCCTATGGGAGTCTCACTGATTAACACATGAACCCTGAGGGAGTCTCACTGATTTACACTGAACCCTGTGGGAGTCTCACTGATTAACACTGAACACTGTGGGAGTCTTACTGATTAAAACTGAACCCAATGGGAGTCTCATTGATTACCACTGAACCCTATGGGAGTCTCACTGATTAACAAATGAACCTTGTGGGAGACTCACTGATTAACACTGAACCCTGTGGGAGTCTCACTGACTAACACTGAACCCTGTGGGAGTCTCACTGATTAACACTGAACCCTGTGGGAGTCTCACTGATTAACACTGAACCCTGTGGGAGTCTCACTGATTACCCCTGAACCCTGTGGGAGTTTCACTGATTAACACTGATCCTTGTGGGAGTCTCACGGATTAACACTGAACCCTGTGGGAGTCTCACTGAATAACACTGAACCCTGTGGGAGTCTCACTGATTAACACTGAACCCTATGGGAGTCTCACTGATTAACACTGAACCCTGTTGGAGTCTCACTGATTAAGACTGAACCCTATGGGAGTCTCACTGATTAACACTGAAACCTATGGGAGTCTCACTGATTAACACTGAACCCTATGGGAGTCTCACTGATTAACAATTAACCCTATGGGAGTCTCACTGATCAACACCAAACTCTATGGGATTCTCAATGATTAACACTGAACCCTATGGGAGTCTCACTGATGAACACTGAACACTGTGGGAGTCTCACTGATTAACACTGAACACTGTGGGAGTCTCACTGATTAACACTGAACCCTGTGGGAGTCCCACTGATTAACACTGAACCCTATGGGAGTCTCACTGATTAACACATGAACCCTGAGGGAGTCTCACTGATTTACACTGAACCCTGTGGGAGTCTCACTGATTAACACTGAACCCTATGGGAGTCTCACTGATTAACACATGAACCCTGAGGGAGTCTCACTGATTTACACTGAACCCTGTGGGAGTCTCACTGATTAACACTGAACCCTGTGGGAGTCTTACTGATTAACACTGAACCCAATGGGAGTCTCATTGATTAACACTGAACCCAATGGGAGTCTCACTGATTAACACATGAACCTTGTGGGAGACTCACTGATTAACACTGAACCCTGTGGGAGTCTCACTGATTAACACTGAACCCTATGGGAGTCTCACTGATTACCACTGAACCCTGTGGGAGTCTCACTGACTAACACTGGACCCTATGGGATTTTCACTGATTAACACTGAACCCTGTGGGAGTCTCACTGATTAACACTGAACCCTATGGGAGTCTCACTGATTAACACTGAACCCTGTGGAAGTCTCATTGATTAACACTGAACCCTGTGGGAGTCTCACTGATTAACACTGAACCCTGAGGGAGTCTCACTGATTAACACTGAACCCTGTGGGAGTCTCACTGATTAACACTGAACCCTGTGGGGGTCTCACTGATTAACACTGAAACCTATGGGAGTCTCACTGATTAACACTGAACCCTATGGGAGTCTCACTGATTAACAATTAACCTTATGGGAGTCTCACTGATTAACACCGAACTCTATGGGATTCTCAATGATTAACACTGAACCCTATGGGAGTCTCACTGATTAACACTGAACACTGTGGGAGTCTCACTTATTAACACTGAACCCTATGGGAGTCTCACTGATTAACACATGAACCCTGAGGGAGTCTCACTGATTTACACTGAACCCTGTGGGAGTCTCATTGATTAACACTGAACCCTGTGGGAGTCTCACTGATTAACACATGAACCTTGTGGGAGACTCACTGATTAACACTGAACCCTGTGGGAGTCTCACTGATTAACACTGAACCCTATGGGAGTCTCACTGATTAACACATGAACCTTGTGGGAGACTCACTGATTAACACTGAACCCTGTGGGAGTTTCATTGATTAACACTTAACCCTATGGGAGTCTCACTGATTAACACTGGACCCTGAGGGAGTCTCACTGATTAACACTGGACCCTGAGGGAGTCTCACTGATTACCACTGAACCCTGTGGGAGTCTCACTGACTAACACTGAACCCTATGGGATTTTCACTGATTAACACTGAACCCTGTGGGAGTCTCACTGATTAACACTGAACCCTATGGGAGTCTCACTGATTAACACTGAACCCTGTGGAAGTCTCATTGATTAACACTGAACCCTGTGGGAGTCTCACTGATTAACACTGAACCCTGTGGGAGTCTCACTGATTACCCCTGAACCCTGTGGGAGTTTCACTGATTAACACTGAACCCTGTGGGAGTCTCACTGATTAACACTGAACCCTATGGGAGTCTCACTGATCAACACTGAACCCTGTGGGAGTCTCACTGATTAAGACTGAACCCTATGTGAGTCTGACTGATTAACACTGAACCCTATGGGAGTTTCACTGATTAACACTTAACCCTATGGGAGTCTCACTGATTAACACTGAACCCTGAGGGAGTCTCACTGATTAACACTGAACCCTGTGGGAGTCTCACTGATTAACACTGAACCCTGTGGGGGTCTCACTGATTAACACTGAAACCTATGGGAGTCTCACTGATTAACACTGAACCCTATGGGAGTCTCACTGATTAACAATTAACCTTATGGGAGTCTCACTGATTAACACCGAACTCTATGGGATTCTCAATGATTAACACTGAACACTGTGGGAGTCTCACTGATTAATACTGAACACTGTGGCAGTCTCACTGATTAACACTGAACCCTGTGGGAGTCTCACTGATTAACACTGAACCCTATGGGAGTCTCACTGATTAACACATGAACCCTGAGGGAGTCTCACTGATTTACACTGAACCCTGTGGGAGTTTCACTGATTAACACTGAACCCTATGGGAGTCTCACTGATTAACACATGAACCCTGAGGGAGTCTCACTGATTTACACTGAACCCTGTGGGAGTCTCACTGATTAACACTGAACACTGTGGGAGTCTTACTGATTAAAACTGAACCCAATGGGAGTCTCATTGATTACCACTGAACCCTATGGGAGTCTCACTGATTAACAAATGAACCTTGTGGGAGACTCACTGATTAACACTGAACCCTGTGGGAGTCTCACTGACTAACACTGAACCCTGTGGGAGTCTCACTGATTAACACTGAACCCTGTGGGAGTCTCACTGATTAACACTGAACCCTGTGGGAGTCTCACTGATTACCCCTGAACCCTGTGGGAGTTTCACTGATTAACACTGATCCTTGTGGGAGTCTCACGGATTAACACTGAACCCTGTGGGAGTCTCACTGAATAACACTGAACCCTGTGGGAGTCTCACTGATTAACACTGAACCCTATGGGAGTCTCACTGATTAACACTGAACCCTGTTGGAGTCTCACTGATTAAGACTGAACCCTATGGGAGTCTCACTGATTAACACTGAAACCTATGGGAGTCTCACTGATTAACACTGAACCCTATGGGAGTCTCACTGATTAACAATTAACCCTATGGGAGTCTCACTGATCAACACCAAACTCTATGGGATTCTCAATGATTAACACTGAACCCTATGGGAGTCTCACTGATGAACACTGAACACTGTGGGAGTCTCACTGATTAACACTGAACACTGTGGGAGTCTCACTGATTAACACTGAACCCTGTGGGAGTCCCACTGATTAACACTGAACCCTATGGGAGTCTCACTGATTAACACATGAACCCTGAGGGAGTCTCACTGATTTACACTGAACCCTGTGGGAGTCTCACTGATTAACACTGAACCCTATGGGAGTCTCACTGATTAACACATGAACCCTGAGGGAGTCTCACTGATTTACACTGAACCCTGTGGGAGTCTCACTGATTAACACTGAACCCTGTGGGAGTCTTACTGATTAACACTGAACCCAATGGGAGTCTCATTGATTAACACTGAACCCAATGGGAGTCTCACTGATTAACACATGAACCTTGTGGGAGACTCACTGATTAACACTGAACCCTGTGGGAGTCTCACTGATTAACACTGAACCCTATGGGAGTCTCACTGATTACCACTGAACCCTGTGGGAGTCTCACTGACTAACACTGGACCCTATGGGATTTTCACTGATTAACACTGAACCCTGTGGGAGTCTCACTGATTAACACTGAACCCTATGGGAGTCTCACTGATTAACACTGAACCCTGTGGAAGTCTCATTGATTAACACTGAACCCTGTGGGAGTCTCACTGATTAACACTGAACCCTGAGGGAGTCTCACTGATTAACACTGAACCCTGTGGGAGTCTCACTGATTAACACTGAACCCTGTGGGGGTCTCACTGATTAACACTGAAACCTATGGGAGTCTCACTGATTAACACTGAACCCTATGGGAGTCTCACTGATTAACAATTAACCTTATGGGAGTCTCACTGATTAACACCGAACTCTATGGGATTCTCAATGATTAACACTGAACCCTATGGGAGTCTCACTGATTAACACTGAACACTGTGGGAGTCTCACTTATTAACACTGAACCCTATGGGAGTCTCACTGATTAACACATGAACCCTGAGGGAGTCTCACTGATTTACACTGAACCCTGTGGGAGTCTCATTGATTAACACTGAACCCTGTGGGAGTCTCACTGATTAACACATGAACCTTGTGGGAGACTCACTGATTAACACTGAACCCTGTGGGAGTCTCACTGATTAACACTGAACCCTATGGGAGTCTCACTGATTAACACATGAACCTTGTGGGAGACTCACTGATTAACACTGAACCCTGTGGGAGTTTCATTGATTAACACTTAACCCTATGGGAGTCTCACTGATTAACACTGGACCCTGAGGGAGTCTCACTGATTAACACTGGACCCTGAGGGAGTCTCACTGATTACCACTGAACCCTGTGGGAGTCTCACTGACTAACACTGAACCCTATGGGATTTTCACTGATTAACACTGAACCCTGTGGGAGTCTCACTGATTAACACTGAACCCTATGGGAGTCTCACTGATTAACACTGAACCCTGTGGAAGTCTCATTGATTAACACTGAACCCTGTGGGAGTCTCACTGATTAACACTGAACCCTGTGGGAGTCTCACTGATTACCCCTGAACCCTGTGGGAGTTTCACTGATTAACACTGAACCCTGTGGGAGTCTCACTGATTAACACTGAACCCTATGGGAGTCTCACTGATCAACACTGAACCCTGTGGGAGTCTCACTGATTAAGACTGAACCCTATGTGAGTCTGACTGATTAACACTGAACCCTATGGGAGTTTCACTGATTAACACTTAACCCTATGGGAGTCTCACTGATTAACACTGAACCCTGAGGGAGTCTCACTGATTAACACTGAACCCTGTGGGAGTCTCACTGATTAACACTGAACCCTGTGGGGGTCTCACTGATTAACACTGAAACCTATGGGAGTCTCACTGATTAACACTGAACCCTATGGGAGTCTCACTGATTAACAATTAACCTTATGGGAGTCTCACTGATTAACACCGAACTCTATGGGATTCTCAATGATTAACACTGAACCCTATGGGAGTCTGACTGATTAACACTGAACACTGTGGGAGTCTCACTGATTAACACTGAACACTGTGGGAGTCTCACTGATTAACACTGAACCCTGTGGGAGTCTCACTGATTAACACTGAACCCTATGGGAGTCTCACTGATTAACACATGAACCCTGAGGGAGTCTCACTGATTTACACTGAACCCTGTGGGAGTCTCATTGATTAACACTGAACCCTGTGGGAGTCTCACTGATTAACACATGAACCTTGTGGGAGACTCACTGATTAACACTGAACCCTGTGGGAGTCTCACTGATTAACACTGAACCCTATGGGAGTCTCACTGATTAACACATGAACCTTGTGGGAGACTCAATGATTAACACTGAACCCTGTGGGAGTCTCACTGATTAACACTGAACCCCATGGGAGTCTCACTGATTAACACTGAACCCTATGGGAGTCTCACTGATTAACAATTAACCCTATGGGAGTCTCACTGATTAACACTGAACCCTGTGGGATTCTCACTGACTAACACTGAACCCTATGGGATTTTCACTGATTAACACTGAACCCTGTGGGAGTCTCACTGATTAACACTGAACCCTATGGGAGTCTCACTGATTAACACTGAACCCTGTGGGAGTCTCACTGATTAACACTGAACCCTGTGGGAGTCTCACTGATTAACACTGAACCCTGTGGGAGTCTCACTGATTACCCCTGAACCCTGTGGGAGTTTCACTGATTAACACTGAACCTTGTGGGAGTCTCACGGATTAACACTGAACCCTGTGGGAGTCTCACTGAATAACACTGAACCCTGTGGGAGTCTCACTGATTAACACTGAACCCTATGGGAGTCTCACTGATTAACACTGAACCCTGTGGGAGTCTCACTGATTAAGACTGAACCCTATGGGAGTCTCACTGATTAACACTGAAACCTATGGGAGTTTCATTGATTAACACTTAACCCTATGGGAGTCTCACTGATTAACACTGGACCCTGAGGGAGTCTCACTGATTAACACTGAACCCTATGGGAGTCTCACTGATTAACACTGAACCCTGTGGGAGTCCCATTGATTAACACTGAAACCTATGGGAGTCTCACTGATTAACACTGAACCCTATGGGAGTCTCACTGATTAACAATTAACCCTATGGGAGTCTCACTGATTAACACCAAACTCTATGGGATTCTCAATGATTAACACTGAACCCTATGGGAGTCTCACTGATGAACACTGAACACTGTGGGAGTCTCACTGATTAACACTGAACACTGTGGGAGTCTCACTGATTAACACTGAACCCTGTGGGAGTCCCACTGATTAACACTGAACCCTATGGGAGTCTCACTGATTAACACATGAACCCTGAGGGAGTCTCACTGATTTACATTGAACCCTGTGGGAGTCTCACTGATTAACACTGAACCCTATGGGAGTCTCACTGATTAACACATGAACCCTGAGGGAGTCTCACTGATTTACACTGAACCCTGTGGGAGTCTCACTGATTAACACTGAACCCTGTGGGAGTCTTACTGATTAACACTGAACCCTGTGGG
This sequence comes from Petromyzon marinus, assembly GCF_048934315.1. NCBI lineage: Eukaryota > Metazoa > Chordata > Hyperoartia > Petromyzontiformes > Petromyzontidae > Petromyzon > Petromyzon marinus. The sequence goes on along the minus strand of NW_027423699.1, from coordinate 503,106 downwards.
AGTCTTACTGATTAACACTGAACCCAATGGGAGTCTCATTGATTAACACTGAACCCAATGGGAGTCTCACTGATTAACACATGAACCTTGTGGGAGACTCACTGATTAACACTGAACCCTGTGGGAGTCTCACTGCTTAACACTGAACCCTATGGGAGTCTCACTGATTACCACTGAACCCTGTGGGAGTCTCACTGACTAACACTGAACCCTATGGGATTTTCACTGATTAACACTGAACCCTGTGGGAGTCTCACTGATTAACACTGAACCCTATGGGAGTCTCACTGATTAACACTGAACCCTGTGGAAGTCTCATTGATTAACACTGAACCCTGTGGGAGTCTCACTGATTAACACTGAACCCTGTGGGAGTCTCACTGATTACCCCTGAACCCTGTGGGAGTTTCACTGATTAACACTGAACCCTGTGGGAGTCTCACTGATTAACACTGAACCCTATGGGAGTCTCACTGATCAACACTGAACCCTGTGGGAGTCTCACTGATTAAGACTGAACCCTATGGGAGTCTGACTGATTAACACTGAACCCTATGGGAGTTTCACTGATTAACACTTAACCCTATGGGAGTCTCACTGATTAACACTGAACCCTGAGGGAGTCTCACTGATTAACACTGAACCCTGTGGGAGTCTCACTGATTAACACTGAACCCTGTGGGGGTCTCACTGATTAACACTGAAACCTATGGGAGTCTCACTGATTAACACTGAACCCTATGGGAGTCTCACTGATTAACAATTAACCTTATGGGAGTCTCACTGATTAACACCAAACTCTATGGGATTCTCAATGATTAACACTGAACCCTATGGGAGTCTCACTGATTAACACTGAACACTGTGGGAGTCTCACTGATTAACACTGAACACTGTGGGAGTCTCACTGATTAACACTGAACCCTGTGGGAGTCTCACTGATTAACACTGAACCCTATGGGAGTCTCACTGATTAACACATGAACCCTGAGGGAGTCTCACTGATTTACACTGAACCCTGTGGGAGTCTCATTGATTAACACTGAACCCTGTGGGAGTCTCACTGATTAACACATGAACCTTGTGGGAGACTCACTGATTAACACTGAACCCTGTGGGAGTCTCACTGATTAACACTGAACCCTATGGGAGTCTCACTGATTAACACATGAACCTTGTGGGAGACTCAATGATTAACACTGAACCCTGTGGGAGTCTCACTGATTAACACTGAACCCCATGGGAGTCTCACTGATTAACACTGAACCCTATGGGAGTCTCACTGATTAACAATTAACCCTATGGGAGTCTCACTGATTAACACCGAACTCTATGGGATTCTCAATGATTAACACTGAACCCTTTGGGAGTCTCACTGATTAACACTGAACACTGTGGGAGTCTCACTGATTAATACTGAACACTGTGGCAGTCTCACTGATTAACACTGAACCCTGTGGGAGTCTCACTGATTAACACTGAACCCTATGGGAGTCTCACTGATTAACACATGAACCCTGAGGGAGTCTCACTGATTTACATTGAACCCTGTGGGAGTTTCACTGATTAACACTGAACCCTATGGGAGTCTCACTGATTAACACATGAACCCTGAGGGAGTCTCACTGATTTACACTGAACCCTGTGGGAGTCTCACTGATTAACACTGAACACTGTGGGAGTCTTACTGATTAAAACTGAACCCAATGGGAGTCTCATTGATTACCACTGAACCCTATGGGAGTCTCACTGATTAACAAATGAACCTTGTGGGAGACTCACTGATTAACACTGAACACTGTGGGAGTCTCACTGACTAACACTGAACCCTGTGGGAGTCTCACTGATTAACACTGAACCCTGTGGGAGTCTCACTGATTAACACTGAACCCTGTGGGAGTCTCACTGATTACCCCTGAACCCTGTGGGAGTTTCACTGATTAACACTGATCCTTGTGGGAGTCTCACGGATTAACACTGAACCCTGTGGGAGTCTCACTGAATAACACTGAACCCTGTGGGAGTCTCACTGATTAACACTGAACCCTATGGGAGTCTCACTGATTAACACTGAACCCTGTTGGAGTCTCACTGATTAAGACTGAACCCTATGGGAGTCTCACTGATTAACACTGAAACCTATGGGAGTCTCACTGATTAACACTGAACCCTATGGGAGTCTCACTGATTAACAATTAACCCTATGGGAGTCTCACTGATCAACACCAAACTCTATGGGATTCTCAATGATTAACACTGAACCCTATGGGAGTCTCACTGATGAACACTGAACACTGTGGGAGTCTCACTGATTAACACTGAACACTGTGGGAGTCTCACTGATTAACACTGAACCCTGTGGGAGTCCCACTGATTAACACTGAACCCTATGGGAGTCTCACTGATTAACACATGAACCCTGAGGGAGTCTCACTGATTTACACTGAACCCTGTGGGAGTCTCACTGATTAACACTGAACCCTATGGGAGTCTCACTGATTAACACATGAACCCTGAGGGAGTCTCACTGATTTACACTGAACCCTGTGGGAGTCTCACTGATTAACACTGAACCCTGTGGGAGTCTTACTGATTAACACTGAACCCAATGGGAGTCTCATTGATTAACACTGAACCCAATGGGAGTCTCACTGATTAACACATGAACCTTGTGGGAGACTCACTGATTAACACTGAACCCTGTGGGAGTCTCACTGATTAACACTGAACCCTATGGGAGTCTCACTGATTACCACTGAACCCTGTGGGAGTCTCACTGACTAACACTGGACCCTATGGGATTTTCACTGATTAACACTGAACCCTGTGGGAGTCTCACTGATTAACACTGAACCCTATGGGAGTCTCACTGATTAACACTGAACCCTGTGGAAGTCTCATTGATTAACACTGAACCCTGTGGGAGTCTCACTGATTAACACTGAACCCTGAGGGAGTCTCACTGATTAACACTGAACCCTGTGGGAGTCTCACTGATTAACACTGAACCCTGTGGGGGTCTCACTGATTAACACTGAAACCTATGGGAGTCTCACTGATTAACACTGAACCCTATGGGAGTCTCACTGATTAACAATTAACCTTATGGGAGTCTCACTGATTAACACCGAACTCTATGGGATTCTCAATGATTAACACTGAACCCTATGGGAGTCTCACTGATTAACACTGAACACTGTGGGAGTCTCACTTATTAACACTGAACCCTATGGGAGTCTCACTGATTAACACATGAACCCTGAGGGAGTCTCACTGATTTACACTGAACCCTGTGGGAGTCTCATTGATTAACACTGAACCCTGTGGGAGTCTCACTGATTAACACATGAACCTTGTGGGAGACTCACTGATTAACACTGAACCCTGTGGGAGTCTCACTGATTAACACTGAACCCTATGGGAGTCTCACTGATTAACACATGAACCTTGTGGGAGACTCACTGATTAACACTGAACCCTGTGGGAGTTTCATTGATTAACACTTAACCCTATGGGAGTCTCACTGATTAACACTGGACCCTGAGGGAGTCTCACTGATTAACACTGGACCCTGAGGGAGTCTCACTGATTACCACTGAACCCTGTGGGAGTCTCACTGACTAACACTGAACCCTATGGGATTTTCACTGATTAACACTGAACCCTGTGGGAGTCTCACTGATTAACACTGAACCCTATGGGAGTCTCACTGATTAACACTGAACCCTGTGGAAGTCTCATTGATTAACACTGAACCCTGTGGGAGTCTCACTGATTAATACTGAACCCTGTGGGAGTCTCACTGATTACCCCTGAACCCTGTGGGAGTTTCACTGATTAACACTGAACCCTGTGGGAGTCTCACTGATTAACACTGAACCCTATGGGAGTCTCACTGATCAACACTGAACCCTGTGGGAGTCTCACTGATTAAGACTGAACCCTATGTGAGTCTGACTGATTAACACTGAACCCTATGGGAGTTTCACTGATTAACACTTAACCCTATGGGAGTCTCACTGATTAACACTGAACCCTGAGGGAGTCTCACTGATTAACACTGAACCCTGTGGGAGTCTCACTGATTAACACTGAACCCTGTGGGGGTCTCACTGATTAACACTGAAACCTATGGGAGTCTCACTGATTAACACTGAACCCTATGGGAGTCTCACTGATTAACAATTAACCTTATGGGAGTCTCACTGATTAACACCGAACTCTATGGGATTCTCAATGATTAACACTGAACCCTATGGGAGTCTGACTGATTAACACTGAACACTGTGGGAGTCTCACTGATTAACACTGAACACTGTGGGAGTCTCACTGATTAACACTGAACCCTGTGGGAGTCTCACTGATTAACACTGAACCCTATGGGAGTCTCACTGATTAACACATGAACCCTGAGGGAGTCTCACTGATTTACACTGAACCCTGTGGGAGTCTCATTGATTAACACTGAACCCTGTGGGAGTCTCACTGATTAACACATGAACCTTGTGGGAGACTCACTGATTAACACTGAACCCTGTGGGAGTCTCACTGATTAACACTGAACCCTATGGGAGTCTCACTGATTAACACATGAACCTTGTGGGAGACTCAATGATTAACACTGAACCCTGTGGGAGTCTCACTGATTAACACTGAACCCCATGGGAGTCTCACTGATTAACACTGAACCCTATGGGAGTCTCACTGATTAACAATTAACCCTATGGGAGTCTCACTGATTAACACCGAACTCTATGGGATTCTCAATGATTAACACTGAACCCTTTGGGAGTCTCACTGATTAACACTGAACACTGTGGGAGTCTCACTGATTAATACTGAACACTGTGGCAGTCTCACTGATTAACACTGAACCCTGTGGGAGTCTCACTGATTAACACTGAACCCTATGGGAGTCTCACTGATTAACACATGAACCCTGAGGGAGTCTCACTGATTTACACTGAACCCTGTGGGAGTTTCACTGATTAGCACTGAACCCTATGGGAGTCTCACTGATTAACACATGAACCCTGAGGGAGTCTCACTGATTTACACTGAACCCTGTGGGAGTCTCACTGATTAACACTGAACACTGTGGGAGTCTTACTGATTAAAACTGAACCCAATGGGAGTCTCATTGATTACCACTGAACCCTATGGGAGTCTCACTGATTAACAAATGAACCTTGTGGGAGACTCACTGATTAACACTGAACCCTGTGGGAGTCTCACTGACTAACACTGAACCCTGTGGGAGTCTCACTGATTAACACTGAACCCTGTGGGAGTCTCACTGATTACCCCTGAACCCTGTGGGAGTTTCACTGATTAACACTGATCCTTGTGGGAGTCTCACGGATTAACACTGAACCCTGTGGGAGTCTCACTGAATAACACTGAACCCTGTGGGAGTCTCACTGATTAACACTGAACCCTATGGGAGTCTCACTGATTAACACTGAACCCTGTTGGAGTCTCACTGATTAAGACTGAACCCTATGGGAGTCTCACTGATTAACACTGAAACCTATGGGAGTTTCATTGATTAACACTTAACCCTATGGGAGTCTCACTGATTAACACTGGACCCTGAGGGAGTCTCACTGATTAACACTGAAACCTATGGGAGTCTCACTGATTAACACTGAACCCTATGGGAGTCTCACTGATTAACAATTAACCCTATGGGAGTCTCACTGATCAACACCAAACTCTATGGGATTCTCAATGATTAACACTGAACCCTATGGGAGTCTCACTGATGAACACTGAACACTGTGGGAGTCTCACTGATTAACACTGAACACTGTGGGAGTCTCACTGATTAACACTGAACCCTGTGGGAGTCCCACTGATTAACACTGAACCCTATGGGAGTCTCACTGATTAACACATGAACCCTGAGGGAGTCTCACTGATTTACACTGAACCCTGTGGGAGTCTCACTGATTAACACTGAACCCTATGGGAGTCTCACTGATTAACACATGAACCCTGAGGGAGTCTCACTGATTTACACTGAACCCTGTGGGAGTCTCACTGATTAACACTGAACCCTGTGGGAGTCTTACTGATTAACACTGAACCCAATGGGAGTCTCATTGATTAACACTGAACCCAATGGGAGTCTCACTGATTAACACATGAACCTTGTGGGAGACTCACTGATTAACACTGAACCCTGTGGGAGTCTCACTGATTAACACTGAACCCTATGGGAGTCTCACTGATTACCACTGAACCCTGTGGGAGTCTCACTGACTAACACTGGACCCTATGGGATTTTCACTGATTAACACTGAACCCTGTGGGAGTCTCACTGATTAACACTGAACCCTATGGGAGTCTCACTGATTAACACTGAACCCTGTGGAAGTCTCATTGATTAACACTGAACCCTGTGGGAGTCTCACTGATTAACACTGAACCCTGAGGGAGTCTCACTGATTAACACTGAACCCTGTGGGAGTCTCACTGATTAACACTGAACCCTGTGGGGGTCTCACTGATTAACACTGAAACCTATGGGAGTCTCACTGATTAACACTGAACCCTATGGGAGTCTCACTGATTAACAATTAACCTTATGGGAGTCTCACTGATTAACACCGAACTCTATGGGATTCTCAATGATTAACACTGAACCCTATGGGAGTCTCACTGATTAACACTGAACACTGTGGGAGTCTCACTTATTAACACTGAACCCTATGGGAGTCTCACTGATTAACACATGAACCCTGAGGGAGTCTCACTGATTTACACTGAACCCTGTGGGAGTCTCATTGATTAACACTGAACCCTGTGGGAGTCTCACTGATTAACACATGAACCTTGTGGGAGACTCACTGATTAACACTGAACCCTGTGGGAGTCTCACTGATTAACACTGAACCCTGTGGGAGTCTCACTGATTAACACATGAACCTTGTGGGAGACTCACTGATTAACACTGAACCCTGTGGGAGTCTCACTGATTAACACTGAACCCTATGGGAGTCTCACTGATTAACACATGAACCTTGTGGGAGACTCAATGATTAACACTGAACCCTGTGGGAGTCTCACTGATTAACACTGAACCCCATGGGAGTCTCACTGATTAACACTGAACCCTATGGGAGTCTCACTGATTAACAATTAACCCTATGGGAGTCTCACTGATTAACACCGAACTCTATGGGATTCTCAATGATTAACACTGAACCCTTTGGGAGTCTCACTGATTAACACTGAACACTGTGGGAGTCTCACTGATTAATACTGAACACTGTGGCAGTCTCACTGATTAACACTGAACCCTGTGGGAGTCTCACTGATTAACACTGAACCCTATGGGAGTCTCACTGATTAACACATGAACCCTGAGGGAGTCTCACTGATTTACACTGAACCCTGTGGGAGTTTCACTGATTAACACTGAACCCTATGGGAGTCTCACTGATTAACACATGAACCCTGAGGGAGTCTCACTGATTTACACTGAACCCTGTGGGAGTCTCACTGATTAACACTGAACACTGTGGGAGTCTTACTGATTAAAACTGAACCCAATGGGAGTCTCATTGATTACCACTGAACCCTATGGGAGTCTCACTGATTAACAAATGAACCTTGTGGGAGACTCACTGATTAACACTGAACCCTGTGGGAGTCTCACTGACTAACACTGAACCCTGTGGGAGTCTCACTGATTAACACTGAACCCTGTGGGAGTCTCACTGATTAACACTGAACCCTGTGGGAGTCTCACTGATTACCCCTGAACCCTGTGGGAGTTTCACTGATTAACACTGATCCTTGTGGGAGTCTCACGGATTAACACTGAACCCTGTGGGAGTCTCACTGAATAACACTGAACCCTGTGGGAGTCTCACTGATTTACACTGAACCCTGTGGGAGTCTCATTGATTAACACTGAACCCTGTGGGAGTCTCACTGATTAACACATGAACCTTGTGGGAGACTCACTGATTAACACTGAACCCTGTGGGAGTCTCACTGATTAACACTGAACCCTATGGGAGTCTCACTGATTAACACATGAACCTTGTGGGAGACTCAATGATTAACACTGAACCCTGTGGGAGTCTCACTGATTAACACTGAACCCCATGGGAGTCTCACTGATTAACACTGAACCCTATGGGAGTCTCACTGATTAACAATTAACCCTATGGGAGTCTCACTGATTAACACCGAACTCTATGGGATTCTCAATGATTAACACTGAACCCTTTGGGAGTCTCACTGATTAACACTGAACACTGTGGGAGTCTCACTGATTAATACTGAACACTGTGGCAGTCTCACTGATTAACACTGAACCCTGTGGGAGTCTCACTGATTAACACTGAACCCTATGGGAGTCTCACTGATTAACACATGAACCCTGAGGGAGTCTCACTGATTTACACTGAACCCTGTGGGAGTTTCACTGATTAGCACTGAACCCTATGGGAGTCTCACTGATTAACACATGAACCCTGAGGGAGTCTCACTGATTTACACTGAACCCTGTGGGAGTCTCACTGATTAACACTGAACACTGTGGGAGTCTTACTGATTAAAACTGAACCCAATGGGAGTCTCATTGATTACCACTGAACCCTATGGGAGTCTCACTGATTAACAAATGAACCTTGTGGGAGACTCACTGATTAACACTGAACCCTGTGGGAGTCTCACTGACTAACACTGAACCCTGTGGGAGTCTCACTGATTAACACTGAACCCTGTGGGAGTCTCACTGATTACCCCTGAACCCTGTGGGAGTTTCACTGATTAACACTGATCCTTGTGGGAGTCTCACGGATTAACACTGAACCCTGTGGGAGTCTCACTGAATAACACTGAACCCTGTGGGAGTCTCACTGATTAACACTGAACCCTATGGGAGTCTCACTGATTAACACTGAACCCTGTTGGAGTCTCACTGATTAAGACTGAACCCTATGGGAGTCTCACTGATTAACACTGAAACCTATGGGAGTTTCATTGATTAACACTTAACCCTATGGGAGTCTCACTGATTAACACTGGACCCTGAGGGAGTCTCACTGATTAACACTGAAACCTATGGGAGTCTCACTGATTAACACTGAACCCTATGGGAGTCTCACTGATTAACAATTAACCCTATGGGAGTCTCACTGATCAACACCAAACTCTATGGGATTCTCAATGATTAACACTGAACCCTATGGGAGTCTCACTGATGAACACTGAACACTGTGGGAGTCTCACTGATTAACACTGAACACTGTGGGAGTCTCACTGATTAACACTGAACCCTGTGGGAGTCCCACTGATTAACACTGAACCCTATGGGAGTCTCACTGATTAACACATGAACCCTGAGGGAGTCTCACTGATTTACACTGAACCCTGTGGGAGTCTCACTGATTAACACTGAACCCTATGGGAGTCTCACTGATTAACACATGAACCCTGAGGGAGTCTCACTGATTTACACTGAACCCTGTGGGAGTCTCACTGATTAACACTGAACCCTGTGGGAGTCTTACTGATTAACACTGAACCCAATGGGAGTCTCATTGATTAACACTGAACCCAATGGGAGTCTCACTGATTAACACATGAACCTTGTGGGAGACTCACTGATTAACACTGAACCCTGTGGGAGTCTCACTGATTAACACTGAACCCTATGGGAGTCTCACTGATTACCACTGAACCCTGTGGGAGTCTCACTGACTAACACTGGACCCTATGGGATTTTCACTGATTAACACTGAACCCTGTGGGAGTCTCACTGATTAACACTGAACCCTATGGGAGTCTCACTGATTAACACTGAACCCTGTGGAAGTCTCATTGATTAACACTGAACCCTGTGGGAGTCTCACTGATTAACACTGAACCCTGAGGGAGTCTCACTGATTAACACTGAACCCTGTGGGAGTCTCACTGATTAACACTGAACCCTGTGGGGGTCTCACTGATTAACACTGAAACCTATGGGAGTCTCACTGATTAACACTGAACCCTATGGGAGTCTCACTGATTAACAATTAACCTTATGGGAGTCTCACTGATTAACACCGAACTCTATGGGATTCTCAATGATTAACACTGAACCCTATGGGAGTCTCACTGATTAACACTGAACACTGTGGGAGTCTCACTTATTAACACTGAACCCTATGGGAGTCTCACTGATTAACACATGAACCCTGAGGGAGTCTCACTGATTTACACTGAACCCTGTGGGAGTCTCATTGATTAACACTGAACCCTGTGGGAGTCTCACTGATTAACACATGAACCTTGTGGGAGACTCACTGATTAACACTGAACCCTGTGGGAGTCTCACTGATTAACACTGAACCCTGTGGGAGTCTCACTGATTAACACATGAACCTTGTGGGAGACTCACTGATTAACACTGAACCCTGTGGGAGTCTCACTGATTAACACTGAACCCTATGGGAGTCTCACTGATTAACACATGAACCTTGTGGGAGACTCAATGATTAACACTGAACCCTGTGGGAGTCTCACTGATTAACACTGAACCCCATGGGAGTCTCACTGATTAACACTGAACCCTATGGGAGTCTCACTGATTAACAATTAACCCTATGGGAGTCTCACTGATTAACACCGAACTCTATGGGATTCTCAATGATTAACACTGAACCCTTTGGGAGTCTCACTGATTAACACTGAACACTGTGGGAGTCTCACTGATTAATACTGAACACTGTGGCAGTCTCACTGATTAACACTGAACCCTGTGGGAGTCTCACTGATTAACACTGAACCCTATGGGAGTCTCACTGATTAACACATGAACCCTGAGGGAGTCTCACTGATTTACACTGAACCCTGTGGGAGTTTCACTGATTAACACTGAACCCTATGGGAGTCTCACTGATTAACACATGAACCCTGAGGGAGTCTCACTGATTTACACTGAACCCTGTGGGAGTCTCACTGATTAACACTGAACACTGTGGGAGTCTTACTGATTAAAACTGAACCCAATGGGAGTCTCATTGATTACCACTGAACCCTATGGGAGTCTCACTGATTAACAAATGAACCTTGTGGGAGACTCACTGATTAACACTGAACCCTGTGGGAGTCTCACTGACTAACACTGAACCCTGTGGGAGTCTCACTGATTAACACTGAACCCTGTGGGAGTCTCACTGATTAACACTGAACCCTGTGGGAGTCTCACTGATTACCCCTGAACCCTGTGGGAGTTTCACTGATTAACACTGATCCTTGTGGGAGTCTCACGGATTAACACTGAACCCTGTGGGAGTCTCACTGAATAACACTGAACCCTGTGGGAGTCTCACTGATTAACACTGAACCCTATGGGAGTCTCACTGATTAACACTGAACCCTGTTGGAGTCTCACTGATTAAGACTGAACCCTATGGGAGTCTCACTGATTAACACTGAAACCTATGGGAGTTTCATTGATTAACACTTAACCCTATGGGAGTCTCACTGATTAACACTGGACCCTGAGGGAGTCTCACTGATTAACACTGAAACCTATGGGAGTCTCACTGATTAACACTGAACCCTATGGGAGTCTCACTGATTAACAATTAACCCTATGGGAGTCTCACTGATCAACACCAAACTCTATGGGATTCTCAATGATTAACACTGAACCCTATGGGAGTCTCACTGATGAACACTGAACACTGTGGGAGTCTCACTGATTAACACTGAACACTGTGGGAGTCTCACTGATTAACACTGAACCCTGTGGGAGTCCCACTGATTAACACTGAACCCTATGGGAGTCTCACTGATTAACACATGAACCCTGAGGGAGTCTCACTGATTTACACTGAACCCTGTGGGAGTCTCACTGATTAACACTGAACCCTATGGGAGTCTCACTGATTAACACATGAACCCTGAGGGAGTCTCACTGATTTACACTGAACCCTGTGGGAGTCTCACTGATTAACACTGAACCCTGTGGGAGTCTTACTGATTAACACTGAACCCAATGGGAGTCTCATTGATTAACACTGAACCCAATGGGAGTCTCACTGATTAACACATGAACCTTGTGGGAGACTCACTGATTAACACTGAACCCTGTGGGAGTCTCACTGATTAACACTGAACCCTATGGGAGTCTCACTGATTACCACTGAACCCTGTGGGAGTCTCACTGACTAACACTGGACCCTATGGGATTTTCACTGATTAACACTGAACCCTGTGGGAGTCTCACTGATTAACACTGAACCCTATGGGAGTCTCACTGATTAACACTGAACCCTGTGGAAGTCTCATTGATTAACACTGAACCCTGTGGGAGTCTCACTGATTAACACTGAACCCTGAGGGAGTCTCACTGATTAACACTGAACCCTGTGGGAGTCTCACTGATTAACACTGAACCCTGTGGGGGTCTCACTGATTAACACTGAAACCTATGGGAGTCTCACTGATTAACACTGAACCCTATGGGAGTCTCACTGATTAACAATTAACCTTATGGGAGTCTCACTGATTAACACCGAACTCTATGGGATTCTCAATGATTAACACTGAACCCTATGGGAGTTTCACTGATTAACACTGAACACTGTGGGAGTCTCACTTATTAACACTGAACCCTATGGGAGTCTCACTGATTAACACATGAACCCTGAGGGAGTCTCACTGATTTACACTGAACCCTGTGGGAGTCTCATTGATTAACACTGAACCCTGTGGGAGTCTCACTGATTAACACATGAACCTTGTGGGAGACTCACTGATTAACACTGAACCCTGTGGGAGTCTCACTGATTAACACTGAACCCTATGGGAGTCTCACTGATTAACACATGAACCTTGTGGGAGACTGACTGATTAACACTGAACCCTGTGGGAGTTTCATTGATTAACACTTAACCCTATGGGAGTCTCACTGATTAACACTGGACCCTGAGGGAGTCTCACTGATTAACACTGAACCCTATGGGAGTCTCACTGATTAACACTGAACCCTGTGGGAGTCCCACTGATTAACACTGAAACCTATGGGAGTCTCACTGATTAACACTGAACCCTATGGGAGTCTCACTGATTAACAATTAACCCTATGGGAGTCTCACTGATTAACACCAAACTCTATGGGATTCTCAATGATTAACACTGAACCCTATGGGAGTCTCACTGATGAACACTGAACACTGTGGGAGTCTCACTGATTAACACTGAACACTGTGGGAGTCCCACTGATTAACACTGAACCCTATGGGAGTCTCACTGATTAACACATGAACCCTGAGGGAGTCTCACTGATTTACACTGAACCCTGTGGGAGTCTCACTGATTAACACTGAACCCTATGGGAGTCTCACTGATTACCACTGAACCCTGTGGAAGTCTCACTGACTAACACTGAACCCTATGGGATTTTCACTGATTAACACTGAACCCTGAGGGAGTCCCACTGATTAACACTGAACCCTATGGGAGTCTCACTGATTAACACATGAACCCTGAGGGAGTCTCACTGATTTACACTGAACCCTGTGGGAGTCTCACTGATTAACACTGAACCCTATGGGAGTCTCACTGATTACCACTGAACCGTGTGGGAGTCTCACTGACTAACACTGAACCCTATGGGATTTTCACTGATTAACACTGAACCCTGTGGGAGTCTCACTGATTAACACTGAACCCTATGGGAGTCTCACTGATTAACACTGAACCCTGTGGAAGTCTCATTGATTAACACTGAACCCTGTGGGAGTCTCACTGATTAACACTGAACCCTGTGGGAGTCTCACTGATTACCCCTGAACCCTGTGGGAGTTTCACTGATTAACACTGAACCCTGTGGGAGTCTCACTGATTAACACTGAACCCTATGGGAGTCTCCCTGATCAACACTGAACCCTGTGGGAGTCTCACTGATTAAGACTGAACCCTATGGGAGTCTCACTGATTAACACTGAACCCTATGGGAGTTTCACTGATTAACACTTAACCCTATGGGAGTCTCACTGATTAACACTGAACCCTGAGGGAGTCTCACTGATTAACACTGAACCCTGTGGGAGTCTCACTGATTAACACTGAACCTTGTGGGGGTCTCACTGATTAACACTGAAACCTATGGGAGTCTCACTGATTAACACTGAACCCTATGGGAGTCTCACTGATTAACAATTAACCTTATGGGAGTCTCACTGATTAACACCGAACTCTATGGGATTCTCAATGATTAACACTGAACCCTATGGGAGTCTCACTGATTAACACTGAACACTGTGGGAGTCTCACTGATTAACACTGAACACTGTGGGAGTCTCACTGATTAACACTGAACCCTGTGGGAGTCTCACTGATTAACACTGAACCCTATGGGAGTCTCACTGATTAACACATGAACCCTGAGGGAGTCTCACTGATTTACACTGAACCCTGTGGGAGTCTCATTGATTAACACTGAACCCTGTGGGAGTCTCACTGATTAACACATGAACCTTGTGGGAGACTCACTGATTAACACTGAACCCTGTGGGAGTCTCACTGATTAACACTGAACCCTATGGGAGTCTCACTGATTAACACATGAACCTTGTGGGAGACTCACTGATTAACACTGAACCCTGTGGGAGTCTCACTGATTAACACTGAACCCCATGGGAGTCTCACTGATTAACACTGAACCCTATGGGAGTCTCACTGATTAACAATTAACCCTATGGGAGTCTCACTGATTAACACCGAACTCTATGGGATTCTCAATGATTAACACTGAACCCTTTGGGAGTCTCACTGATTAACACTGAACACTGTGGGAGTCTCACTGATTAACACTGAACACTGTGGGAGTCTCACTGATTAACACTGAACCCTGTGGGAGTCTCACTGATTAACACTGAACCCTATGGGAGTCTCACTGATTAACACATGAACCCTGAGGGAGTCTCACTGATTTACACTGAACCCTGTGGGAGTTTCACTGATTAACACTGAACCCTATGGGAGTCTCACTGATTAACACATGAACCCTGAGAGAGTCTCACTGATTTACACTGAACCCTGTGGGAGTCTCACTGATTAACACTGAACCCTGTGGGAGTCTTACTGATTAACACTGAACCCAATGGGAGTCTCATTGATTACCACTGAACCCTATGGGAGTCTCACTGATTAACAAATGAACCTTGTGGGAGACTCACTGATTAACACTGAACCCTGTGGGAGTCTCACTGACTAACACTGAACCCTGTGGGAGTCTCACTGATTAACACTGAACCCTGTGGGAGTCTCACTGATTAACACTGAACCCTGTGGGAGTCTCACTGATTACCCCTGAACCCTGTGGGAGTTTCACTGATTAACACTGAACCTTGTGGGAGTCTCACGGATTAACACTGAACCCTGTGGGCGTCTCACTGAATAACACTGAACCCTGTGGGAGTCTCACTGATTAACACTGAAACCTATGGGAGTCTCACTGATTAACACTGAACCCTGTGGGAGTCTCACTGATTAAGACTGAACCCTATGGGAGTCTCACTGATTAACACTGAAACCTATGGGAGTTTCATTGATTAACACTTAACCCTATGGGAGTCTCACTGATTAACACTGGACCCTGAGGGAGTCTCACTGATTAACACTGAACCCTATGGGAGTCTCACTGATTAACACTGAACCCTGTGGGAGTCCCACTGATTAACACTGAAACCTATGGGAGTCTCACTGATTAACACTGAACCCTATGGGAGTCTCACTGATTAACAATTAACCCTATGGGAGTCTCACTGATTAACACCAAACTCTATGGGATTCTCAATGATTAACACTGAACCCTATGGGAGTCTCACTGATGAACACTGAACACTGTGGGAGTCTCACTGATTAACACTGAACACTGTGGGAGTCTCACTGATTAACACTGAACCCTGTGGGAGTCCCACTGATTAACACTGAACCCTATGGGAGTCTCACTGATTAACACATGAACCCTGAGGGAGTCTCACTGATTTACACTGAACCCTGTGGGAGTCTCACTGATTAACACTGAACCCTATGGGAGTCTCACTGATTAACACATGAACCCTGAGGGAGTCTCACTGATTTACACTGAACCCTGTGGGAGTCTCACTGATTAACACTGAACCCTGTGGGAGTCTTACTGATTAACACTGAACCCAATGGGAGTCTCATTGATTAACACTGAACCCAATGGGAGTCTCACTGATTAACACATGAACCTTGTGGGAGACTCACTGATTAACACTGAACCCTGTGGGAGTCTCACTGATTAACACTGAACCCTATGGGAGTCTCACTGATTACCACTGAACCCTGTGGGAGTCTCACTGACTAACACTGAACCTTATGGGATTTTCACTGATTAACACTGAACCCTGTGGGAGTCTCACTGATTAACACTGAACCCTATGGGAGTCTCACTGATTAACACTGAACCCTGTGGAAGTCTCATTGATTAACACTGAACCCTGTGGGAGTCTCACTGATTAACACTGAACCCTGAGGGAGTCTCACTGATTAACACTGAACCCTGTGGGAGTCTCACTGATTAACACTGAACCCTGTGGGGGTCTCACTGATTAACACTGAAACCTTTGGGAGTCTCACTGATTAACACTGAACCCTATGGGAGTCTCACTGATTAACAATTAACCTTATGGGAGTCTCACTGATTAACACCGAACTCTATGGGATTCTCAATGATTAACACTGAACCCTATGGGAGTCTCACTGATTAACACTGAACACTGTGGGAGTCTCACTTATTAACACTGAACCCTACGGGAGTCTCACTGATTAACACATGAACCCTGAGGGAGTCTCACTGATTTACACTGAACCCTGTGGGAGTCTCATTGATTAACACTGAACCCTGTGGGAGTCTCACTGATTAACACATGAACCTTGTGGGAGACTCACTGATTAACACTGAACCCTGTGGGAGTCTCACTGATTAACACTGAACCCTATGGGAGTCTCACTGATTAACACATGAACCTTGTGGGAGACTCACTGATTAACACTGAACCCTGTGGGAGTTTCATTGATTAACACTTAACCCTATGGGAGTCTCACTGATTAACACTGGACCCTGAGGGAGTCTCACTGATTAACACTGAACCCTATGGGAGTCTCACTGATTAACACTGAACCCTGTGGGAGTCCCACTGATTAACACTGAAACCTATGGGAGTCTCACTGATTAACACTGAACCCTATGGGAGTCTCACTGATTAACAATTAACCCTATGGGAGTCTCACTGATTAACACCAAACTCTATGGGATTCTCAATGATTAACACTGAACCCTATGGGAGTCTCACTGATGAACACTGAACACTGTGGGAGTCTCACTGATTAACACTGAACACTGTGGGAGTCTCACTGATTAACACTGAACCCTGTGGGAGTCCCACTGATTAACACTGAACCCTATGGGAGTCTCACTGATTAACACATGAACCCTGAGGGAGTCTCACTGATTTACACTGAACCCTGTGGGAGTCTCACTGATTAACACTGAACCCTATGGGAGTCTCACTGATTAACACATGAACCCTGAGGGAGTCTCACTGATTTACACTGAACCCTGTGGGAGTCTCACTGATTAACACTGAACCCTGTGGGAGTCTTACTGATTAACACTGAACCCAATGGGAGTCTCATTGATTAACACTGAACCCAATGGGAGTCTCACTGATTAACACATGAACCTTGTGGGAGACTCACTGATTAACACTGAACCCTGTGGGAGTCTCACTGATTAACACTGAACCCTATGGGAGTCTCACTGATTACCACTGAACCCTGTGGGAGTCTCACTGACTAACACTGAACCCTATGGGATTTTCACTGATTAACACTGAACCCTGTGGGAGTCTCACTGATTAACACTGAACCCTATGGGAGTCTCACTGATTAACACTGAACCATATGGGAGTCTCACTGATTAACACATGAACCTTGTGGGAGACTCATTGATTAACACTGAACCCTGTGGGAGTCTCACTGATTAACACTGAACCCTATGGGAGTCTCACTGATTAACACATGAACCCTGAGGGAGTCTCACTGATTTACACTGAACCCTGTGGGAGTCTCACTGATTAACACTGAACCCTGTGGGAGTCTTACTGATTAACACTGAACCCAATGGGAGTCTCATTGATTAACACTGAACCCAATGGGAGTCTCACTGATTAACACATGAACCTTGTGGGAGACTCACTGATTAACACTGAACCCTGTGGGAGTCTCACTGATTAACACTGAACCCTATGGGAGTCTCACTGATTACCACTGAACCCTGTGGGAGTCTCACTGACTAACACTGAACCTTATGGGATTTTCACTGATTAACACTGAACCCTGTGGGAGTCTCACTGATTAACACTGAACCCTATGGGAGTCTCACTGATTAACACTGAACCCTGTGGAAGTCTCATTGATTAACACTGAACCCTGTGGGAGTCTCACTGATTAACACTGAACCCTGAGGGAGTCTCACTGATTAACACTGAACCCTGTGGGAGTCTCACTGATTAACACTGAACCCTGTGGGGGTCTCACTGATTAACACTGAAACCTATGGGAGTCTCACTGATTAACACTGAACCCTATGGGAGTCTCACTGATTAACAATTAACATTATGGGAGTCTCACTGATTAACACCGAACTCTATGGGATTCTCAATGATTAACACTGAACCCTATGGGAGTCTCACTGATTAACACTGAACACTGTGGGAGTCTCACTTATTAACACTGAACCCTATGGGAGTCTCACTGATTAACACATGAACCCTGAGGGAGTCTCACTGATTTACACTGAACCCTGTGGGAGTCTCATTGATTAACACTGAACCCTGTGGGAGTCTCACTGATTAACACATGAACCTTGTGGGAGACTCACTGATTAACACTGAACCCTGTGGGAGTCTCACTGATTAACACTGAACCCTATGGGAGTCTCACTGATTAACACATGAACCTTGTGGGAGACTCACTCATTAACACTGAACCCTGTGGGAGTCTCACTGATTAACACTGAACCCCATGGGAGTCTCACTGATTAACACTGAACCCTATGGGAGTCTCACTGGTTAACAATTAACCCTACGGGAGTCTCACTGATTAACACCGAACTCTATGGGATTCTCAATGATTAACACTGAACCCTTTGGGAGTCTCACTGATTAACACTGAACACTGTGGGAGTCTCACTGATTAACACTGAACACTGTGGGAGTCTCACTGATTAACACTGAACCCTGTGGGAGTCTCACTGATTAACACTGAACCCTATGGGAGTCTCACTGATTAACACATGAACCCTGAGGGAGTCTCACTGATTTACACTGAACCCTGTGGGAGTCTCACTGATTAACACTGAACCCTATGGGAGTCTCACTGATTAACACATGAACCCTGAGGGAGTCTCACTGATTTACACTGAACCCTGTGGGAGTCTCACTGATTAACACTGAACCCTGTGGGAGTCTTACTGATTAACACTGAACCCAATGGGAGTCTCATTGATTACCACTGAACCCTATGGGAGTCTCACTGATTAACAAATGAACCTTGTGGGAGACTCACTGATTAACACTGAACCCTGTGGGAGTCTCACTGACTAACACTGAACCCTGTGGGAGTCTCACTGATTAACACTGAACCCTGTGGGAGTCTCACTGATTAACACTGAACCCTGTGGGAGTCTCACTGATTACCCCTGAACCCTGTGGGAGTTTCACTGATTAACACTGAACCTTGTGGGAGTCTCACGGATTAACACTGAACCCTGTGGGAGTCTCACTGAATAACACTGAACCCTGTGGGAGTCTCACTGATTAACACTGAACCCTATGGGAGTCTCACTGATTAACACTGAACCCTGTGGGAGTCTCACTGATTAAGACTGAACCCTATGGGAGTCTCACTGATTAACACTGAAACCTATGGGAGTTTCATTGATTAACACTTAACCCTATGGGAGTCTCACTGATTAACACTGGACCCTGAGGGAGTCTCACTGATTAACACTGAACCCTATGGGAGTCTCACTGATTAACACTGAACCCTGTGGGAGTCCCACTGATTAGCACTGAAACCTATGGGAGTCTCACTGATTAACACTGAACCCTATGGGAGTCTCACTGATTAACAATTAACCCTATGGGAGTCTCACTGATTAAAACCAAACTCTATGGGATTCTCAATGATTAACACTGAACCCTATGGGAGTCTCACTGATGAACACTGAACACTGTGGGAGTCTCACTGATTAACACTGAACCCTGTGGGAGTCCCACTGATTAACACTGAACCCTATGGGAGTCTCACTGATTAACACATGAACCCTGAGGGAGTCTCACTGATTTACACTGAACCCTGTGGGAGTCTCACTGATTAACACTGAACCCTATGGGAGTCTCACTGATTAACACATGAACCCTGAGGGAGTCTCACTGATTTACACTGAACCCTGTGGGAGTCTCACTGATTAACACTGAACCCTGTGGGAGTCTTACTGATTAACACTGAACCCAATGGGAGTCTCATTGATTAACACTGAACCCAATGGGAGTCTCACTGATTAACACATGAACCTTGTGGGAGACTCACTGATTAACACTGAACCCTGTGGGAGTCTCACTGATTAACACTGAACCCTATGGGAGTCTCACTGATTACCACTGAACCCTGTGGGAGTCTCACTGACTAACACTGAACCCTATGGGATTTTCACTGATTAACACTGAACCCTGTGGGAGTCTCACTGATTAACACTGAACCCTGTGGAAGTCTCATTGATTAACACTGAACCCTGTGGGAGTCTCACTGATTAACACTGAACCATGTGGGAGTCTCACTGATTAACACTGAACCCTGTGAGAGTCTCACTGATTACCCCTGAACCCTGTGGGAGTTTCACTGATTAACACTGAACCTAGTGGGAGTCTCACGGATTAACACTGAACCCTGTGGGAGTCTCACTGATTAACACTGAACCCTGTGGGAGTCTCACTGATTAACACTGAACCCTATGGGAGTCTCACTGATTAACACCGAACTCTATGGGAGTCTCACTGATTAAGACTGAACCCTATGGGAGTCTCACTGATTAACACTGAACACTGTGGGAGTCTCACTGATTAACACTGAACACTGTGGGAGTCTCACTGATTAACACTGAACCCTGTGGGAGTCTCACTGATTAACACTGAACCCTATGGGAGTCTCACTGATTAACACATGAACCCTGAGGGAGTCTCACTGATTTACACTGAACCCTGTGGGAGTCTCATTGATTAACACTGAACCCTGTGGGAGTCTCACTGATTAACACATGAACCTTGTGGGAGACTCACTGATTAACACTGAACCCTGTGGGAGTCTCACTGATTAACACTGAACCCTATGGGAGTCTCACTGATTAACACATGAACCTTGTGGGAGACTCACTGATTAACACTGAACCCTGTGGGAGTCTCACTGATTAACACTGAACCCCATGGGAGTCTCACTGATTAACACTGAACCCTATGGGAGTCTCACTGATTAACAATTAACCCTATGGGAGTCTCACTGATTAACACCAAACTCTATGGGATTCTCAATGATTAACACTGAACCCTTTGGGAGTCTCACTGATTAACACTGAACACTGTGGGAGTCTCACTGATTAACACTGAACACTGTGGGAGTCTCACTGATTAACACTGAACCCTGTGGGAGTCTCACTGATTAACACTGAACCCTATGGGAGTCTCACTGATTAACACATGAACCCTGAGGGAGTCTCACTGATTTACACTGAACCCTGTGGGAGTCTCACTGATTAACACTGAACCCTAAGGGAGTCTCACTGATTAACACATGAACCCTGAGGGAGTCTCACTGATTTACACTGAACCCTGTGGGAGTCTCACTGATTAACACTGAACCCTGTGGGAGTCTCACTGATTAACACTGAACCCTGTGGGAGTCTCACTGATTACCCCTGAACCCTGGGGAGTTTCACTGATTAACACTGAACCTTGTGGGAGTCTCACGGATTAACACTGAACCCTGTGGGAGTCTCACTGAATAACACTGAACCCTGTGGGAGTCTCACTGATTAACACTGAACCCTATGGGAGTCTCACTGATTAACACTGAACCCTGTGGGAGTCTCACTGATTAAGACTGAACCCTATAGGAGTCTCACTGATTAACACTGAAACCTATGGGAGTTTAATTGATTAACACTTAACCCTATGGGAGATTCACTGATTAACACTGGACCCTGAGGGAGTCTCACTGATTAACACTGAACCCTATGGGAGTCTCACTGATTAACACTGAACCCTGTGGGAGTCCCACTGATTAACACTGAAACCTATGGGAGTCTCACTGATTAACACTGAACCCTATGGGAGTCTCACTGATTAACAATTAACCCTATGGGAGTCTCACTGATTAAAACCAAACTGTATGGGATTCTCAATGATTAACACTGAACCCTATGGGAGTCTCACTGATGAACACTGAACACTGTGGGAGTCTCACTGATTAACACTGAACACTGTGGGAGTCTCACTGATTAACACATGAACCCTGAGGGAGTCTCACTGATTTACACTGAACCCTGTGGGAGTCTCACTGATTAACACTGAACCCTATGGGAGTCTCACTGATTAACACATGAACCCTGAGGGAGTCTCACTGATTTACACTGAACCCTGTGGGAGTCTCACTGATTAACACTGAACCCTGTGGGAGTCTTACTGATTAACACTGAACCCAATGGGAGTCTCATTGATTAACACTGAACCCAATGGGAGTCTCACTGATTAACACATGAACCTTGTGGGAGACTCACTGATTAACACTGAACCCTGTGGGAGTCTCACTGACTAACACTGAACCCTGTGGGAGTCTCACTGATTAACACTGAACCCTGTGGGAGTCTCACTGATTAACACTGAACCCTGTGGGAGTCTCACTGATTACCCCTGAACCCTGTGGGAGTTTCACTGATTAACACTGAACCTTGTGGGAGTCTCACGGATTAACACTGAACCCTGTGGGAGTCTCACTGAATAACACTGAACCCTGTGGGAGTCTCACTGATTAACACTGAACCCTATGGGAGTCTCACTGATTAACACTGAACCCTGTGGGAGTCTCACTGATTAAGACTGAACCCTATGGGAGTCTCACTGATTAACACTGAAACCTATGGGAGTTTCATTGATTAACACTTAACCCTATGGGAGTCTCACTGATTAACACTGGACCCTGAGGGAGTCTCACTGATTAACACTGAACCCTATGGGAGTCTCACTGATTAACACTGAACCCTGTGGGAGTCCCACTGATTAACACTGAAACCTATGGGAGTCTCACTGATTAACACTGAACCCTATGGGAGTCTCACTGATTAACAATTAACCCTATGGGAGTCTCACTGATTAACACCAAACTCTATGGGATTCTCAATGATTAACACTGAACCCTAAGGGAGTCTCACTGATGAACACTGAACACTGTGGGAGTCTCACTGATTAACACTGAACACTGTGGGAGTCTCACTGATTAACACTGAACCCTGTGGGAGTCCCACTGATTAACACTGAACCCTATGGGAGTCTCACTGATTAACACATGAACCCTGAGGGAGTCTCACTGATTTACACTGAACCCTGTGGGAGTCTCACTGATTAACACTGAACCCTATGGGAGTCTCACTGATTAACACATGAACCCTGAGGGAGTCTCACTGATTTACACTGAACCCTGTGGGAGTCTCACTGATTAACACTGAACCCTGTGGGAGTCTTACTGATTAACACTGAACCCAATGGGAGTCTCATTGATTAACACTGAACCCAATGGGAGTCTCACTGATTAACACATGAACCTTGTGGGAGACTCACTGATTAACACTGAACCCTGTGGGAGTCTCACTGATTAACACTGAACCCTATGGGAGTCTCACTGATTACCACTGAACCCTGTGGGAGTCTCACTGACTAACACTGAACCCTATGGGATTTTCACTGATTAACACTGAACCCTGTGGGAGTCTGACTGATTAACACTGAACCCTATGGGAGTCTCACTGATTAACACTGAACCCTGTGGAAGTCTCATTGATTAACACTGAACCCTGTGGGAGTCTCACTGATTAACACTGAACCCTATGGGAGTCTCACTGATTAACACTGAACCCTGTGGGAGTCCCACTGATTAACACTGAAACCTATGGGAGTCTCACTGATTAACACTGAACCCTATGGGAGTCTCACTGATTAACAATTAACCCTATGGGAGTCTCACTGATTAACACCAAACTCTATGGGATTCTCAATGATTAACACTGAACCCTATGGGAGTCTCACTGATGAACACTGAACACTGTGGGAGTCTCACTGATTAACACTGAACCCTGTGGGAGTCCCACTGATTAACACTGAACCCTATGGGAGTCTCACTGATTAACACATGAACCCTGAGGGAGTCTCACTGATTTACACTGAACCCTGTGGGAGTCTCACTGATTAACACTGAACCCTATGGGAGTCTCACTGATTAACACATGAACCCTGAGGGAGTCTCACTGATTTACACTGAACCCTGTGGGAGTCTCACTGATTAACACTGAACCCTGTGGGAGTCTTACTGATTAACACTGAACCCAATGGGAGTCTCATTGATTAACACTGAACCCAATGGGAGTCTCACTGATTAACACATGAACCTTGTGGGAGACTCACTGATTAACACTGAACCCTGTGGGAGTCTCACTGATTAACACTGAACCCTATGGGAGTCTCACTGATTACCACTGAACCCTGTGGGAGTCTCACTGACTAACACTGAACCCTATGGGATTTTCACTGATTAACACTGAACCCTGTGGGAGTCTCACTGATTAACACTGAACCCTGTGGAAGTCTCATTGATTAACACTGAACCCTGTGGGAGTCTCACTGATTAACACTGAACCATGTGGGAGTCTCACTGATTAACACTGAACCCTGTGAGAGTCTCACTGATTACCCCTGAACCCTGTGGGAGTTTCACTGATTAACACTGAACCTAGTGGGAGTCTCACGGATTAACACTGAACCCTGTGGGAGTCTCACTGATTAACACTGAACCCTGTGGGAGTCTCACTGATTAACACTGAACCCTATGGGAGTCTCACTGATTAACACCGAACTCTATGGGAGTCTCACTGATTAAGACTGAACCCTATGGGAGTCTCACTGATTAACACTGAACACTGTGGGAGTCTCACTGATTAACACTGAACACTGTGGGAGTCTCACTGATTAACACTGAACCCTGTGGGAGTCTCACTGATTAACACTGAACCCTATGGGAGTCTCACTGATTAACACATGAACCCTGAGGGAGTCTCACTGATTTACACTGAACCCTGTGGGAGTCTCATTGATTAACACTGAACCCTGTGGGAGTCTCACTGATTAACACATGAACCTTGTGGGAGACTCACTGATTAACACTGAACCCTGTGGGAGTCTCACTGATTAACACTGAACCCTATGGGAGTCTCACTGATTAACACATGAACCTTGTGGGAGACTCACTGATTAACACTGAACCCTGTGGGAGTCTCACTGATTAACACTGAACCCTATGGGAGTCTCACTGATTAACACATGAACCTTGTGGGAGACTCACTGATTAACACTGAACCCTGTGGGAGTCTCACTGATTAACACTGAACCCCATGGGAGTCTCACTGATTAACACTGAACCCTATGGGAGTCTCACTGATTAACAATTAACCCTATGGGAGTCTCACTGATTAACACCGAACTCTATGGGATTCTCAATGATTAACACTGAACCCTTTGGGAGTCTCACTGATTAACACTGAACACTGTGGGAGTCTCACTGATTAACACTGAACACTGTGGGAGTCTCACTGATTAACACTGAACCCTGTGGGAGTCTCACTGATTAACACTGAACCCTATGGGAGTCTCACTGATTAACACATGAACCCTGAGGGAGTCTCACTGATTTACACTGAACCCTGTGGGAGTCTCACTGATTAACACTGAACCCTAAGGGAGTCTCACTGATTAACACATGAACCCTGAGGGAGTCTCACTGATTTACACTGAACCCTGTGGGAGTCTCACTGATTAACACTGAACCCTGTGGGAGTCTCACTGATTAACACTGAACCCTGTGGGAGTCTCACTGATTACCCCTGAACCCTGGGGAGTTTCACTGATTAACACTGAACCTTGTGGGAGTCTCACGGATTAACACTGAACCCTGTGGGAGTCTCACTGAATAACACTGAACCCTGTGGGAGTCTCACTGATTAACACTGAACCCTATGGGACTCTCACTGATTAACACTGAACCCTGTGGGAGTCTCACTGATTAAGACTGAACCCTATAGGAGTCTCACTGATTAACACTGAAACCTATGGGAGTTTAATTGATTAACACTTAACCCTATGGGAGATTCACTCATTAACACTGGACCCTGAGGGAGTCTCACTGATTAACACTGAACCCTATGGGAGTCTCACTGATTAACACTGAACCCTGTGGGAGTCCCACTGATTAACACTGAAACCTATGGGAGTCTCACTGATTAACACTGAACCCTATGGGAGTCTCACTGATTAACAATTAACCCTATGGGAGTCTCACTGATTAACACCAAACTCTATGGGATTCTCAATGATTAACACTGAACCCTATGGGAGTCTCACTGATGAACACTGAACACTGTGGGAGTCTCACTGATTAACACTGAACACTGTGGGAGTCTCACTGATTAACACATGAACCCTGAGGGAGTCTCACTGATTTACACTGAACCCTGTGGGAGTCCCACTGATTAACACTGAACCCTATGGGAGTCTCACTGATTAACACATGAACCCTGAGGGAGTCTCACTGATTTACACTGAACCCTGTGGGAGTCTCACTGATTAACACTGAACCCTGTGGGAGTCTTACTGATTAACACTGAACCCAATGGGAGTCTCATTGATTAACACTGAACCCAATGGGAGTCTCACTGATTAACACATGAACCTTGTGGGAGACTCACTGATTAACACTGAACCCTGTGGGAATCTCACTGACTAACACTGAACCCTGTGGGAGTCTCACTGATTAACACTGAACCCTGTGGGAGTCTCACTGATTAACACTGAACCCTGTGGGAGTCTCACTGATTACCCCTGAACCCTGTGGGAGTTTCACTGATTAACACTGAACCTTGTGGGAGTCTCACGGATTAACACTGAACCCTGTGGGAGTCTCACTGAATAACACTGAACCCTGTGGGAGTCTCACTGATTAACACTGAACCCTATGGGAGTCTCACTGATTAACACTGAACCCTGTGGGAGTCTCACTGATTAAGACTGAACCCTATGGGAGTCTCACTGATTAACACTGAAACCTATGGGAGTTTCATTGATTAACACTTAACCCTATGGGAGTCTCACTGATTAACACTGGACCCTGAGGGAGTCTCACTGATTAACACTGAACCCTATGGGAGTCTCACTGATTAACACTGAACCCTGTGGGAGTCCCACTGATTAACACTGAAACCTATGGGAGTCTCACTGATTAACACTGAACCCTATGGGAGTCTCACTGATTAACAATTAACCCTATGGGAGTCTCACTGATTAACACCAAACTCTATGGGATTCTCAATGATTAACACTGAACCCTATGGGAGTCTCACTGATGAACACTGAACACTGTGGGAGTCTCACTGATTAACACTGAACACTGTGGGAGTCTCACTGATTAACACTGAACCCTGTGGGAGTCCCACTGATTAACACTGAACCCTATGGGAGTCTCACTGATTAACACATGAACCCTGAGGGAGTCTCACTGATTTACACTGAACCCTGTGGGAGTCTCACTGATTAACACTGAACCCTATGGGAGTCTCACTGATTAACACATGAACCCTGAGGGAGTCTCACTGATTTACACTGAACCCTGTGGGAGTCTCACTGATTAACACTGAACCCTGTGGGAGTCTTACTGATTAACACTGAACCCAATGGGAGTCTCATTGATTAACACTGAACCCAATGGGAGTCTCACTGATTAACACATGAACCTTGTGGGAGACTCACTGATTAACACTGAACCCTGTGGGAGTCTCACTGATTAACACTGAACCCTATGGGAGTCTCACTGATTACCACTGAACCCTGTGGGAGTCTCACTGACTAACACTGAACCCTATGGGATTTTCACTGATTAACACTGAACCCTGTGGGAGTCTCACTGATTAACACTGAACCCTATGGGAGTCTCACTGATTAACACTGAACCCTGTGGAAGTCTCATTGATTAACACTGAACCCTGTGGGAGTCTCACTGATTAACACTGAACCCTGAGGGAGTCTCACTGATTAACACTGAACCCTGTGGGAGTCTCACTGATTAACACTGAACCCTGTGGGGGTCTCACTGATTAACACTGAAACCTTTGGGAGTCTCACTGATTAACACTGAACCCTATGGGAGTCTCACTGATTAACAATTAACCTTATGGGAGTCTCACTGATTAACACCGAACTCTATGGGATTCTCAATGATTAACACTGAACCCTATGGGAGTCTCACTGATTAACACTGAACACTGTGGGAGTCTCACTTATTAACACTGAACCCTACGGGAGTCTCACTGATTAACACATGAACCCTGAGGGAGTCTCACTGATTTACACTGAACCCTGTGGGAGTCTCACTGATTAACACTGAACCCTATGGGAGTCTCACTGATTAACACATGAACCCTGAGGGAGTCTCACTGATTTACACTGAACCCTGTGGGAGTCTCACTGATTAACACTGAACCCTGTGGGAGTCTTACTGATTAACACTGAACCCAATGGGAGTCTCATTGATTAACACTGAACCCAATGGGAGTCTCACTGATTAACACATGAACCTTGTGGGAGACTCACTGATTAACACTGAACCCTGTGGGAGTCTCACTGATTAACACTGAACCCTATGGGAGTCTCACTGATTACCACTGAACCCTGTGGGAGTCTCACTGACTAACACTGAACCCTATGGGATTTTCACTGATTAACACTGAACCCTGTGGGAGTCTCACTGATTAACACTGAACCCTATGGGAGTCTCACTGATTAACACTGAACCCTGTGGAAGTCTCATTGATTAACACTGAACCCTGTGGGAGTCTCACTGATTAACACTGAACCCTGAGGAAGTCTCACTGATTAACACTGAACCCTGTGGGAGTCTCACTGATTAACACTGAACCCTGTGGGGGTCTCACTGATTAACACTGAAACCTTTGGGAGTCTCACTGATTAACACTGAACCCTAAGGGAGTCTCACTGATTAACAATTAACCTTATGGGAGTCTCACTGATTAACACCGAACTCTATGGGATTCTCAATGATTAACACTGAACCCTATGGGAGTCTCACTGATTAACACTGAACACTGTGGGAGTCTCACTTATTAACACTGAACCCTACGGGAGTCTCACTGATTAACACATGAACCCTGAGGGAGTCTCACTGATTTACACTGAACCCTGTGGGAGTCTCATTGATTAACACTGAACCCTGTGGGAGTCTCACTGATTAACACATGAACCTTGTGGGAGACTCACTGATTAACACTGAACCCTGTGGGAGGCTCACTGATTAACACTGAACCCTATGGGAGTCTCACTGATTAACACATGAACCTTGTGGGAGACTCACTGATTAACACTGAACCCTGTGGGAGTTTCATTGATTAACACTTAACCCTATGGGAGTCTCACTGATTAACACTGGACCCTGAGGGAGTCTCACTGATTAACACTGAACCCTATGGGAGTCTCACTGATTAACACTGAACCCTGTGGGAGTCCCACTGATTAACACTGAAACCTATGGGAGTCTCACTGATTAACACTGAACCCTATGGGAGTCTCACTGATTAACAATTAACCCTATGGGAGTCTCACTGATTAACACCAAACTCTATGGGATTCTCAATGATTAACACTGAACACTGTGGGAGTCTCACTGATTAACACTGAACCCTGTGGGAGTCCCACTGATTAACACTGAACCCTATGGGAGTCTCACTGATTAACACATGAACCCTGAGGGAGTCTCACTGATTTACACTGAACCCTGTGGGAGTCTCACTGATTAACACTGAACCCTATGGGAGTCTCACTGATTAACACATGAACCCTGAGGGAGTCTCACTGATTTACACTGAACCCTGTGGGAGTCTCACTGATTAACACTGAACCCTGTGGGAGTCTTACTGATTAACACTGAACCCAATGGGAGTCTCATTGATTAACACTGAACCCAATGGGAGTCTCACTGATTAACACATGAACCTTGTGGGAGACTCACTGATTAACACTGAACCCTGTGGGAGTCTCACTGATTAACACTGAACCCTATGGGAGTCTCACTGATTACCACTGAACCCTGTGGGAGTCTCACTGACTAACACTGAACCCTATGGGATTTTCACTGATTAACACTGAACCCTGTGGGAGTCTCACTGATTAACACTGAACCCTATGGGAGTCTCACTGATTAACACTGAACCCTGTGGAAGTCTCATTGATTAACACTGAACCCTGTGGGAGTCTCACTGATTAACACTGAACCCTGAGGGAGTCTCACTGATTAACACTGAACCCTGTGGGGGTCTCACTGATTAACACTGAAACCTATGGGAGTCTCACTGATTAACACTGAACCCTATGGGAGTCTCACTGATTAACAATTAACATTATGGGAGTCTCACTGATTAACACCGAACTCTATTGGATTCTCAATGATTAACACTGAACCCTATGGGAGTCTCACTGATTAACACTGAACACTGTGGGAGTCTCACTTATTAACACTGAACCCTATGGGAGTCTCACTGATTAACACATGAACCCTGAGGGAGTCTCACTGATTTACACTGAACCCTGTGGGAGTCTCATTGATTAACACTGAACCCTGTGGGAGTCTCACTGATTAACACATGAACCTTGTGGGAGACTCACTGATTAACACTGAACCCTGTGGGAGGCTCACTGATTAACACTGAACCCTATGGGAGTCTCACTGATTAACACATGAACCTTGTGGGAGACTCACTGATTAACACTGAACCCTGTGGGAGTTTCATTGATTAACACTTAACCCTATGGGAGTCTCACTGATTAACACTGGACCCTGAGGGAGTCTCACTGATTAACACTGAACCCTATGGGAGTCTCACTGATTAACACTGAACCCTGTGGGAGTCCCACTGATTAACACTGAAACCTATGGGAGTCTCACTGATTAACACTGAACCCTATGGGAGTCTCACTGATTAACAATTAACCCTATGGGAGTCTCACTGATTAACACCAAACTCTATGGGATTCTCAATGATTAACACTGAACACTGTGGGAGTCTCACTGATTAACACTGAACCCTGTGGGAGTCCCACTGATTAACACTGAACCCTATGGGAGTCTCACTGATTAACACATGAACCCTGAGGGAGTCTCACTGATTTACACTGAACCCTGTGGGAGTCTCACTGATTAACACTGAACCCTATGGGAGTCTCACTGATTAACACATGAACCCTGAGGGAGTCTCACTGATTTACACTGAACCCTGTGGGAGTCTCACTGATTAACACTGAACCCTGTGGGAGTCTTACTGATTAACACTGAACCCAATGGGAGTCTCATTGATTAACACTGAACCCAATGGGAGTCTCACTGATTAACACATGAACCTTGTGGGAGACTCACTGATTAACACTGAACCCTGTGGGAGTCTCACTGATTAACACTGAACCCTATGGGAGTCTCACTGATTACCACTGAACCCTGTGGGAGTCTCACTGACTAACACTGAACCCTATGGGATTTTCACTGATTAACACTGAACCCTGTGGGAGTCTCACTGATTAACACTGAACCCTATGGGAGTCTCACTGATTAACACTGAACCCTGTGGAAGTCTCATTGATTAACACTGAACCCTGTGGGAGTCTCACTGATTAACACTGAACCCTGAGGGAGTCTCACTGATTAACACTGAACCCTGTGGGGGTCTCACTGATTAACACTGAAACCTATGGGAGTCTCACTGATTAACACTGAACCCTATGGGAGTCTCACTGATTAACAATTAACATTATGGGAGTCTCACTGATTAACACCGAACTCTATTGGATTCTCAATGATTAACACTGAACCCTATGGGAGTCTCACTGATTAACACTGAACACTGTGGGAGTCTCACTTATTAACACTGAACCCTATGGGAGTCTCACTGATTAACACATGAACCCTGAGGGAGTCTCACTGATTTACACTGAACCCTGTGGGAGTCTCATTGATTAACACTGAACCCTGTGGGAGTCTCACTGATTAACACATGAACCTTGTGGGAGACTCACTGATTAACACTGAACCCTGTGGGAGTCTCACTGATTAACACTGAACCCTATGGGAGTCTCACTGATTAACACATGAACCTTGTGGGAGACTCACTGATTAACACTGAACCCTGTGGGAGTCTCACTGATTAACACTGAACCCCATGGGAGTCTCACTGATTAACACTGAACCCTATGGGAGTCTCACTGATTAACAATTAACCCTATGGGAGTCTCACTGATTAACACCGAACTCTATGGGATTCTCAATGATTAACACTGATCCCTTTGGGAGTCTCACTGATTAACACTGAACACTGTGGGAGTCTCACTGATTAAAACTGAACACTGTGGGAGTCTCACTGATTAACACTGAACCCTGTGGGAGTCTCACTGATTAACACTGAACCCTATGGGAGTCTCACTGATTAACACATGAACCCTGAGGGAGTCTCACTGATTTACACTGAACCCTGTGGGAGTCTCACTGATTAACACTGAACCCTATGGGAGTCTCACTGATTAACACATGAACCCTGAGGGAGTCTCACTGATTTACACTGAACCCTGTGGGAGTCTCACTGATTAACACTGAACCCTGTGGGAGTCTTACTGATTAACACTGAACCCAATGGGAGTCTCATTGATTACCACTGAACCCTATGGGAGTCTCACTGATTAACAAATGAACCTTGTGGGAGACTCACTGATTAACACTGAACCCTGTGGGAGTCTCACTGACTAACACTGAACCCTGTGGGAGTCTCACTGATTAACACTGAACCCTGTGGGAGTCTCACTGATTAACACTGAACCCTGTGGGAGTCTCACTGATTACCCCTGAACCCTGTGGGAGTTTCACTGATTAACACTGAACCTTGTGGGAGTCTCACGGATTAACACTGAACCCTGTGGGAGTCTCACTGAATAACACTGAACCCTGTGGGAGTCTCACTGATTAACACTGAACCGTATGGGAGTCTCACTGATTAACACTGAACCCTGTGGGAGTCTCACTGATTAAGACTGAACCCTATGGGAGTCTCACTGATTAACACTGAAACCTATGGGAGTTTCATTGATTAACACTTAACCCTATGGGAGTCTCACTGATTAACACTGGACCCTGAGGGAGTCTCACTGATTAACACTGAACCCTATGGGAGTCTCACTGATTAACACTGAACCCTGTGGGAGAACCCACTGATTAACACTGAAACCTATGGGAGTCTCACTGATTAACACTGAACCCTATGGGAGTCTCACTGATTAACAATTAACCCTATGGGAGTCTCACTGATTAACACCAAACTCTATGGGATTCTCAATGATTAACACTGAACCCTATGGGAGTCTCACTGATGAACACTGAACACTGTGGGAGTCTCACTGATTAACACTGAACACTGTGGGAGTCTCACTGATTAACACTGAACCCTGTGGGAGTCCCACTGATTAACACTGAACCCTATGGGAGTCTCACTGATTAACACATGAACCCTGAGGGAGTCTCACTGATTTACACTGAACCCTGTGGGAGTCTCACTGATTAACACTGAACCCTATGGGAGTCTCACTGATTAACACATGAACCCTGAGGGAGTCTCACTGATTTACACTGAACCCTGTGGGAGTCTCACTGATTAACACTGAACCCTGTGGGAGTCTTACTGATTAACACTGAACCCAATGGGAGTCTCATTGATTAACACTGAACCCAATGGGAGTCTCACTGATTAACACATGAACCTTGTGGGAGACTCACTGATTAACACTGAACCCTGTGGGAGTCTCACTGATTAACACTGAACCCTATGGGAGTCTCACTGATTACCACTGAACCCTGTGGGAGTCTCACTGACTAACACTGAACCCTATGGGATTTTCACTGATTAACACTGAACCCTGTGGGAGTCTCACTGATTAACACTGAACCCTGTGGAAGTCTCATTGATTAACACTGAACCCTGTGGGAGTCTCACTGATTAACACTGAACCATGTGGGAGTCTCACTGATTAACACTGAACCATGTGAGAGTCTCACTGATTACCCCTGAACCCTGTGGGAGTTTCACTGATTAACACTGAACCTTGTGGGAGTCTCACGGATTAACACTGAACCCTGTGGGAGTCTCACTGATTAACACTGAACCCTGTGGGAGTCTCACTGATTAACACTGAACCCTATGGGAGTCTCACTGATTAACACCGAACTCTATGGGAGTCTCACTGATTAAGACTGAACCCTATGGGAGTCTCACTGATTAACACTGAACACTGTGGGAGTCTCACTGATTAACACTGAACACTGTGGGAGTCTCACTGATTAACACTGAACCCTGTGGGAGTCTCACTGATTAACACTGAACCCTATGGGAGTCTCACTGATTAACACATGAACCCTGAGGGAGTCTCACTGATTTACACTGAACCCTGTGGGAGTCTCATTGATTAACACTGAACCCTGTGGGAGTCTCACTGATTAACACATGAACCTTGTGGGAGACTCACTGATTAACACTGAACCCTGTGGGAGTCTCACTGATTAACACTGAACCCTATGGGAGTCTCACTGATTAACACATGAACCTTGTGGGAGACTCACTGATTAACACTGAACCCTGTGGGAGTCTCACTGATTAACACTGAACCCCATGGGAGTCTCACTGATTAACACTGAACCCTATGGGAGTCTCACTGATTAACAATTAACCCTATGGGAGTCTCACTGATTAACACCGAACTCTATGGGATTCTCAATGATTAACACTGAACCCTTTGGGAGTCTCACTGATTAACACTGAACACTGTGGGAGTCTCACTGATTAACACTGAACACTGTGGGAGTCTCACTGATTAACACTGAACCCTGTGGGAGTCTCACTGATTAACACTGAACCCTATGGGAGTCTCACTGATTAACACATGAACCCTGAGGGAGTCTCACTGATTTACACTGAACCCTGTGGGAGTCTCACTGATTAACACTGAACCCTATGGGAGTCTCACTGATTAACACATGAACCCTGAGGGAGTCTCACTGATTTACACTGAACCCTGTGGGAGTCTCACTGATTAACACTGAACCCTGTGCGAGTCTCACTGATTAACACTGAACCCTGTGGGAGTCTCACTGATTACCCCTGAACCCTGGGGAGTTTCACTGATTAACACTGAACCTTGTGGGAGTCTCACGGATTAACACTGAACCCTGTGGGAGTCTCACTGAATAACACTGAACCCTGTGGGAGTCTCACTGATTAACACTGCACCCTATGGGAGTCTCACTGATTAACACTGAACCCTGTGGGAGTCTCACTGATTAAGACTGAACCCTATAGGAGTCTCACTGATTAACACTGAAACCTATGGGAGTTTAATTGATTAACACTTAACGCTATGGGAGATTCACTGATTAACACTGGACCCTGAGGGAGTCTCACTGATTAACACTGAACCCTATGGGAGTCTCACTGATTAACACTGAACCCTGTGGGAGTCCCACTGATTAACACTGAAACCTATGGGAGTCTCACTGATTAACACTGAACCCTATGGGAGTCTCACTGATTAACAATTAACCCTATGGGAGTCTCACTGATTAACACCAAACTCTATGGGATTCTCAATGATTAACACTGAACCCTATGGGAGTCTCACTGATGAACACTGAACACTGTGGGAGTCTCACTGATTAACACTGAACACTGTGGGAGTCTCACTGATTAACACATGAACCCTGAGGGAGTCTCACTGATTTACACTGAACCCTGTGGGAGTCTCACTGATTAACACTGAACCCTATGGGAGTCTCACTGATTAACACATGAACCCTGAGGGAGTCTCACTGATTTACACTGAACCCTGTGGGAGTCTCACTGATTAACACTGAACCCTGTGGGAGTCTTACTGATTAACACTGAACCCAATGGGAGTCTCATTGATTAACACTGAACCCAATGGGAGTCTCACTGATTAACACATGAACCTTGTGGGAGACTCACTGATTAACACTGAACCCAATGGGAGTCTCATTGATTAACACTGAACCCAATGGGAGTCTCACTGATTAACACATGAACCTTGTGGGAGACTCACTGATTAACACTGAACCCTGTGGGAGTCTCACTGATTAAGACTGAACCCTATGGGAGTCTCAATGATTAACACTGAAACCTATGGGAGTTTCACTGATTAACACTTAACCCTATGGGAGTCTCACTGATTAACACTGAACCCTGAGGGAGTCTCACTGATTAACACTGAACCCTGTCGGAGTCTCACTGATTAACACTGAACCCTATGGGAGTCACACTGTTTAACACTGAACCCTGTGGGAGTCTCACTGATTAACACTGAACCCTATTGGAGTTTCACTGATTAACACTGAACCCTATGGGAGTCTCACTGATTAACACTGAACCCTGTGGGAGTCTCACTGATTAACACTGAACCCTATGGGAGTTTCACTGATTAACACTGAACCCTGTGGGAGTCTCACTGATTAACACTGAACCCTATGGGCATTCTCACAGATTAATGCTGAACCCTATGCGGGTCTCAATGATAAACAATGAACCCTATGGGAGTCTCACTGATTAACACTGAACTCTATGGGATTCTCACTGATTAACATTGAACCCTATGGGAGTCTCACTGATTAACACTGAACCCTGTGGGAGTCTCACTGATTAAAAATGAACCCTATGGGAGTCTCACTCATAAACATTGAACCCTGTGGGAGTCTCACTGATTAACACTGAACCCTGTGGGAGTCTCACTGATTAACACTGAACTCTGTGGGAGCCTCACTGATTACACCTGAACCCTGTGGGAGTTTCACTGATTAACATTGAACCTTGTGGGAGTCTCATGGATTAACACTGAACCCTGTGGGAGTCTCACTGATTAACACTGAACCCTGTGGGAGTCTCACTGATTAACACTGAACCCTATGGGAGTCTCACTGATCAACACTGAACCCTGTGGGAGTCTCACTGATTAAGACTGAACCCTATGGGAGTCTCACTGATTAACACTGAACCCTATGGGAGTTTCACTGATTAACACTTAACCCTATGGGAGTCTCACTGATTAACACTGAACCCTGAGGGAGTCTCACTGATTAACACTGAACCCTGTGGGAGTCTCACTGATTAACACTGAACCCTGTGGGGGTCTCACTGATTAACACTGAAACCTATGGGAGTCTCACTGATTAACACTGAACCCTATGGGAGTCTCACTGATTAACAATTAACCCTATGGGAGTCTCACTGATTAACACCGAACTCTATGGGATTCTCAATGATTAACACTGAACCCTATGGGAGTCTCACTGATTAACACTGAACACTGTGGGAGTCTCACTGATTAACACTGAACACTGTGGGAGTCTCACTGATTAACACTGAACCCTGTGGGAGTCTCACTGATTAACACTGAACCCTATGGGAGTCTCACTGATTAACACATGAACCCTGAGGGAGTCTCACTGATTTACACTGAACCCTGTGGGAGTCTCACTGATTAACACTGAACCCTGTGGGAGTCTCACTGATTAACACATGAACCTTGTGGGAGACTCACTGATTAACACTGAACCCTGTGGGAGTCTCACTGATTAACACTGAACCCTATGGGAGTCTCACTGATTAACACATGAACCTTGTGGGAGACTCACTGATTAACACTGAACCCTGTGGGAGTCTCACTGATTAACACTGAACCCCATGGGAGTCTCACTGATTAACACTGAACCCTATGGGAGTCTCACTGATTAACAATTAACCCTATGGGAGTCTCACTGATTAACACCGAACTCTATGGGATTCTCAATGATTAACACTGAACCCTTTGGGAGTCTCA
Organism: Petromyzon marinus; assembly: GCF_048934315.1. Taxonomy (NCBI): domain Eukaryota; kingdom Metazoa; phylum Chordata; class Hyperoartia; order Petromyzontiformes; family Petromyzontidae; genus Petromyzon; species Petromyzon marinus. Next base: position 464,767 of record NW_027423699.1, on the reverse strand, counting down.
CTGATTAACACTGAACACTGTGGGAGTCTCACTGATTAACACTGAACACTGTGGGAGTCTCACTGATTAACACTGAACCCTGTGGGAGTCTCACTGATTAACACTGAACCCTATGGGAGTCTCACTGATTAACACATGAACCCTGAGGGAGTCTCACTGATTTACACTAAACCCTGTGGGAGTCTCACTGATTAACACTGAACCCTATGGGAGTCTCACTGATTAACACATGAACCCTGAAGGAGTCTCACTGATTTACACTGAACCCTGTGGGAGTCTCACTGATTAACACTGAACCCTGTGGGAGTCTTACTGATTAACACTGAACCCAATGGGAGTCTCATTGATTAACACTGAACCCTATGGGAGTCTCACTGATTAACAAATGAACCTTGTGGGAGACTCACTGATTAACACTGAACCCTGTGGGAGTCTCACTGATTAACACTGAACCTTGTGGGAGTCTCATGGATTAACACTGAACCCTGTGGGAGTCTCACTGATTAACACTGAACCCTGTGGGAGTCTCACTGATTAACACTGAACCCTATGGGAGTCTCACTGATCAACACTGAACCCTGTGGGAGTCTCACTGATTAAGACTGAACCCTATGGGAGTCTCACTGATTAACACTGAACCCTATGGGAGTTTCACTGATTAACACTTAACCCTATGGGAGTCTCACTGATTAACACTGAACCCTGAGGGAGTCTCACTGATTAACACTGAACCCTGTGGGAGTCTCACTGATTAACACTGAACCCTGTGGGGGTCTCACTGATTAACACTGAAACCTATGGGAGTCTCACTGATTAACACTGAACCCTATGGGAGTCTCACTGATTAACAATTAACCCTATGGGAGTCTCACTGATTAACACCGAACTCTATGGGATTCTCAATGATTAACACTGAACCCTATGGGAGTCTCACTGATTAACACTGAACACTGTGGGAGTCTCACTGATTAACACTGAACACTGTGGGAGTCTCACTGATTAACACTGAACCCTGTCGGAGTCTCACTGATTAACACTGAACCCTATGGGAGTCTCACTGATTAACACATGAACCCTGAGGGAGTCTCACTGATTTACACTGAACCCTGTGGGAGTCTCACTGATTAACACTGAACCCTGTGGGAGTCTCACTGATTAACACATGAACCTTGTGGGAGACTCACTGATTAACACCGAACCCTGTGGGAGTCTCACTGATTAACACTAGACCCTATGGGATACTCACTGATCAACACATGAACCTTGTGGGAGACTCACTGATTAACACTGAACCCTGTGGGAGTTTCACTGATTAACACTGAACCTTGAGGGAGTCTCACGGATTAACACTGCACCCTGTGGGAGTCTCACTGATTAACACTGAACCCTGTGGGAGTCTCACTGATTAACACTGAACCCTATGGGAGTCTCACTGATTAACACTGAACCCTGTGGGAGTCTCACTGATTAACACTGAACCCTATGGGAGTCTCACTGATTAACACTGAACCCTGTGGGAGTCTCACTGATTAAGACTGAACCCTATGGGAGTCTCACTGATTAACACTGAAACCTATGGGAGTCTCACTGATTAACACTGAACCCTGTGGGAGTCCCACTGATTAACACTGAAACCTGTGGGAGTCTCACTGATTAACACTGAACCCTATGGGGAGTCTCACTGATTAACAACTAACCCTATGGGAGACTCACTGATTAACACCGAACTCTATGGGATTCTCAATGATTAACACTGAACCCTATGGGAGTTTCACTGATTAACACTTAACCCTATGGGAGTCTCACTGATTAACACTGAACACTGTGGGAGTCTCACTGATTAACACTGAACACTGTGGGAGTCTCACTGATTAACACTGAACCCTGTGGGAGTCTCACTGATTAACACTGAACCCTATGGGAGTCTCACTGATTAACAATTAACCCTATGGGAGTCACACTGATTAACACCGAACTCTATGGGATTCTCAATGATTAACACTGAACCCTATGGGAATCTCACTGATTAACACTGAACACTGTGGGAGTCTCACTGATTTACACTGAACCCTGTGGGAGTCTCACTGATTAACACTGAACCCTATGGGAGTCTCACTGATTAACACATGAACCCTGAGGGAGTTTCACTGATTTACACTGAACCCTGTGGGAGTCTCACTGATTAACACTGAACCCTGTGGGAGTCTTACTGATTAACACTGAACCCAATGGGAGTCTCATTGATTAACACTGAACGCTATGGGAGTCTCACTGATTAACACATGAACCTTGTGGGAGACTCACTGATTAACACTGAACCCTGTGGGAGTCTCACTGATTAACACTGAACCCTATGGGATTCTCACTGATTAACACTGAACCCTGTGGGAGTCTCACTGACTAACACTGAACCCTATGGGATTTTCACTGATTAACACTGAACCCTATGGGAGTCTCACTGATTAACACTGAACCCTATGAGAGTCTCACTGATTAACACTGAACCCTGTGGGAGTCTCACTGATTAACACTGAACCCTGTGGGAGTCTCACTGATTAACACTGAACCCTGTGGGAGTCTCACTGATTACCCCTGAACCCTGTGGGAGTTTCACTGATTAACACTGAACCTTGTGGGAGTCTCACGGATTAACACTGCACCCTGTGGGAGTCTCACTGATTAACACTGAACCCTGTGGGAGTCTCACTGATTAACACTGAACCCTATGGGAGTCTCACTGATTAACACTGAACCCTGTGGGAGTCTCACTGATTAACACTGAACCCTATGGGAGTCTCACTGATTAACACTGAACCCTGTGGGAGTCTCACTGATTAAGACTGAACCCTATGGGAGTCTCACTGATTAACACTGAAACCTATGGGAGTCTCACTGATTAACAATTAACCCTATGGGAGACTCACTGATTAACACCGAACTCTATGGGATTCTCAATGATTAACACTGAACCCTATGGGAGTTTCACTGATTAACACTTAACCCTATGGGAGTCTCACTGATTAACACTGAACACTGTGGGAGTCTCACTGATTAACACTGAACACTGTGGGAGTCTCACTGATTAACACTGAACCCTGTGGGAGTCTCACTGATTAACACTGAACCCTATGGGAGTCTCACTGATTAACACATGAACCCTGAGGGAGTCTCACTGATTTACACTGAACCCTGTGGGAGTCTCACTGATTAACACTGAACCCTATGGGAGTCTCACTGATTAACACATGAACCTTGTGGGAGACTCACTGATTAACACTGAACACTGTGGGAGTCTCACTGATTAACACTGAACCCCATGGGAGTCTCACTGATTAACACTGAACCCTATGGGAGTCTCACTGATTAACAATTAACCCTATGGGAGTCTCACTGATTAACACCGAACTCTATGGGATTCTCAATGATTAACACTGAACCCTTTGGGAGTCTCACTGATTAACACTGAACACTGTGGGAGTCTCACTGATTAACACTGAACACTGTGGGAGTCTCACTGATTAACACTGAACCCTGTGGGAGTCTCACTGATTAACACTGAACCCTATGGGAGTCTCACTGATTAACACATGAACCCTGAGGGAGTCTCACTGATTTACACTGAACCCTGTGGGAGTCTCACTGATTAACACTGAACCCTATGGGAGTCTCACTGATTAACACATGAACCCTGAGGGAGTCTCACTGATTTACACTGAACCCTGTGGGAGTCTCACTGATTAACACTGAACCCTGTGGGAGTCTTACTGATTAACACTGAACCCAATGGGAGTCTCATTGATTAACACTGAACCCTATGGGAGTCTCACTGATTAACAAATGAACCTTGTGGGAGACTCACTGATTAACACTGAACCCTGTGGGAGTCTCACTGACTAACACTGAACCCTATGGGATTTTCACTGATTAACACTGAACCCTGTGGGAGTCTCACTGATTAACACTGAACCTTGTGGGAGTCTCATGGATTAACACTGAACCCTGTGGGAGTCTCACTGATTAACACTGAACCCTGTGGGAGTCTCACTGATTAACACTGAAACCTATGGGAGTCTCACTGATTAACACTGAACCCTATGGGAGTCTCACTGATTAACAATTAACCCTACGGGAGTCTCACTGATTAACACCGAACTCTATGGGATTCTCAATGATTAACACTGAACCCTATGGGAGTCTCATTGATTAACACTGAACACTGTGGGAGTCTCACTGATTAACACTGAACTCTATGGGATTCTCAATGATTAACACTGAACCCTATGGGAGTCTCACTGATTAACACTGAACACTGTGGGAGTCTCACTGATTAACACCGAACTCTATGGGATTCTCAATGATTAACACTGAACCCTATGGGAGTTTCACTGATTAACACTGAACACTGTGGGAGTCTCACTGATTAACACTGAACACTGTGGGAGTCTCACTGATTAACACTGAACCCTGTCGGAGTCTCACTGATTAACACTGAACCCTATGGGAGTCTCACTGATTAACACATGAACCCTGAGGGAGTCTCACTGATTTACACTGAACCCTGTGGGAGTCTCACTGATTAACACTGAACCCTGTGGGAGTCTCACTGATTAACACATGAACCTTGTGGGAGACTCACTGATTAACACCGAACCCTGTGGGAGTCTCACTGATTAACACTGAACCCTATGGGAGTCTCACTGATCAACACATGAACCTTGTGGGAGACTCACTGATTAACACTGAACCCTGTGGGAGTCTCACTGATTAACACTGAACCCTATGCGAGTCTCACTGATTAACACTGAACCCTATGGGAGTCTCACTGATTAACAATTAACCCTATGGGAGTCTCACTGATTAACACCGAACTCTATGGGATTCTCAATGATTAACACTGAACCCTATGGGAGTCTCACTGATTAACACTGAACACTGTGGGAGTCTCACTGATTAACACTGAACACTGTGGGAGTCTCACTGATTAACACTGTACCCTGTGGGAGTCTCACTGATTAACACATGAACCCTGAGGGAGTCTCACTGATTTACACTGAACCCTGTGGGAGTCTCACTGATTAACACTGAACCCTATGGGAGTCTCACTGATTAACACATGAACCCTGAGGGAGTCTCACTGATTTACACTGAACCCTGTGGGAGTCTCACTGATTAACACCGAACTCTATGGGATTCTCAATGATTAACACTGAACCCTTTGGGAGTCTCACTGATTAACACTGAACACTGTGGGAGTCTCACTGATTAACAGTGAACACTGTGGGAGTCTCACTGATTAACACTGAACCCTGTGGGAGTCTCACTGATTAACACTGAACCCTATGGGAGTCTCACTGATTAACACATGAACCCTGAGGGAGTCTCACTGATTTACACTGAACCCTGTGGGAGTCTCACTGATTAACACTGAACCCTATGGGAGTCTCACTGATTAACACATGAACCCTGAGGGAGTCTCACTGATTTACACTGAACCCTGTGGGAGTCTCACTGATTAACACTGAACCCTGTGGGAGTCTTACTGATTAACACTGAACCCAATGGGAGTCTCATTGATTAACACTGAACCCTATGGGAGTCTCACTGATTAACAAATGAACCTTGTGGGAGACTCACTGATTAACACTGAACCCTGTGGGAGTCTCACTGACTAACTCTGAACCCTATGGGATTTTCACTGATTAACACTGAACCCTGTGGGAGTCTCACTGATTAACACTGAACCCTGTGGGAGTCTCATGGATTAACACTGAACCCTGTGGGAGTCTCACTGATTAACACTGAACCCTGTGGGAGTCTCACTGATTAACACTGAACCCTATGCGAGTCTCACTGATCAACACTGAACCCTGTGGGAGTCTCACTGATTAAGACTGAACCCTATGGGAGTCTCACTGATTAACACTGAACCCTATGGGAGTTTCACTGATTAACACTTAACCCTATGGGAGTCTCACTGATTAACACTGAACCCTGAGGGAGTCTCACTGATTAACACTGAACCCTGTGGGAGTCTCACTGATTAACACTGAACCCTGTGGGGGTCTCACTGATTAACACTGAAACCTATGGGAGTCTCACTGATTAACACTGAACCCTATGGGAGTCTCACTGATTAACAATTAACCCTATGGGAGTCTCACTGATTAACACCGAACTCTATGGGATTCTCAATGATTTACACTGAACCCTATGGGAGTCTCACTGATTAACACTGAACACTGTGGGAGTCTCACTGATTAACACTGAACCCTATGCGAGTCTCACTGATTAACACTGAACCCTATGGGAGTCTCACTGATTAACAATTAACCCTATGGGAGTCTCACTGATTAACACCGAACTCTATGGGATTCTCAATGATTAACACTGAACCCTATGGGAGTCTCACTGATTAACACTGAACACTGTGGGAGTCTCACTGATTAACACTGAACACTGTGGGAGTCTCACTGATTAACACTGTACCCTGTGGGAGTCTCACTGATTAACACATGAACCCTGAGGGAGTCTCACTGATTTACACTGAACCCTGTGGGAGTCTCACTGATTAACACTGAACCCTATGGGAGTCTCACTGATTAACACATGAACCCTGAGGGAGTCTCACTGATTTACACTGAACCCTGTGGGAGTCTCACTGATTAACACCGAACTCTATGGGATTCTCAATGATTAACACTGAACCCTTTGGGAGTCTCACTGATTAACACTGAACACTGTGGGAGTCTCACTGATTAACACTGAACACTGTGGGAGTCTCACTGATTAACACTGAACCCTGTGGGAGTCTCACTGATTAACACTGAACCCTATGGGAGTCTCACTGATTAACACATGAACCCTGAGGGAGTCTCACTGATTTACACTGAACCCTGTGGGAGTCTCACTGATTAACACTGAACCCTATGGGAGTCTCACTGATTAACACATGAACCCTGAGGGAGTCTCACTGATTTACACTGAACCCTGTGGGAGTCTCACTGATTAACACTGAACCCTGTGGGAGTCTTACTGATTAACACTGAACCCAATGGGAGTCTCATTGATTAACACTGAACCCTATGGGAGTCTCACTGATTAACAAATGAACCTTGTGGGAGACTCACTGATTAACACTGAACCCTGTGGGAGTCTCACTGACTAACTCTGAACCCTATGGGATTTTCACTGATTAACACTGAACCCTGTGGGAGTCTCACTGATTAACACTGAACCCTGTGGGAGTCTCATGGATTAACACTGAACCCTGTGGGAGTCTCACTGATTAACACTGAACCCTGTGGGAGTCTCACTGATTAACACTGAACCCTATGCGAGTCTCACTGATCAACACTGAACCCTGTGGGAGTCTCACTGATTAAGACTGAACCCTATGGGAGTCTCACTGATTAACACTGAACCCTATGGGAGTTTCACTGATTAACACTTAACCCTATGGGAGTCTCACTGATTAACACTGAACCCTGAGGGAGTCTCACTGATTAACACTGAACCCTGTGGGAGTCTCACTGATTAACACTGAACCCTGTGGGGGTCTCACTGATTAACACTGAAACCTATGGGAGTCTCACTGATTAACACTGAACCCTATGGGAGTCTCACTGATTAACAATTAACCCTATGGGAGTCTCACTGATTAACACCGAACTCTATGGGATTCTCAATTATTTACACTGAACCCTATGGGAGTCTCACTGATTAACACTGAACACTGTGGGAGTCTCACTGATTAACACTGAACTCTATGGGATTCTCAATGATTAACACTGAACCCTATGGGAGTCTCACTGATTAACACTGAACACTGTGGGAGTCTCACTGATTAACACCGAACTCTATGGGATTCTCAATGATTAACACTGAACCCTATGGGAGTCTCACTGATTAACACTGAACACTGTGGGAGTCTCACTGATTAACACTGAACACTTTGGGAGTCTCACTGATTAACACTGAACCCTGTCGGAGTCTCACTGATTAACACTGAACCCTATGTGAGTCTCACTGATTAACACATGAACCCTGAGGGAGTCTCACTGATTTACACTGAACCCTGTGGGAGTCTCACTGATTAACACTGAACCCTGTGGGAGTCTCACTGATTAACACATGAACCTTGTGGGAGACTCACTGATTAACACCGAACCCTGTGGGAGTCTCACTGATTAACACTGAACCCTATGCGAGTCTCACTGATTAACACTGAACCCTATGGGAGTCTCACTGATTAACACTGAACACTGTGGGAGTCTCACTGATTAACACTGAACACTTTGGGAGTCTCACTGATTAACACTGAACCCTGTCGGAGTCTCACTGATTAACACTGAACCCTATGGGAGTCTCACTGATTAACACATGAACCCTGAGGGAGTCTCACTGATTTACACTGAACCCTGTGGGAGTCTCACTGATTAACACTGAACCCTGTGGGAGTCTCACTGATTAACACATGAACCTTGTGGGAGACTCACTGATTAACACCGAACCCTGTGGGAGTCTCACTGATTAACACTGAACCCTATGGGAGTCTCACTGATCAACACATGAACCTTGTGGGAGACTCACTGATTAACACTGAACCCTGTGGGAGTCTCACTGATTAACACTGAACCCTATGCGAGTCTCACTGATTAACACTGAACCCTATGGGAGTCTCACTGATTAACAATTAACCCTATGGGAGTCTCACTGATTAACACCGAACTCTATGGGATTCTCAATGATTAACACTGAACCCTATGGGAGTCTCACTGATTAACACTGAACACTGTGGGAGTCTCACTGATTAACACTGAACACTGTGGGAGTCTCACTGATTAACACTGTACCCTGTGGGAGTCTCACTGATTAACACATGAACCCTGAGGGAGTATCACTGATTTACACTGAACCCTGTGGGAGTCTCACTGATTAACACTGAACCCTATGGGAGTCTCACTGATTAACACTTGAACCCTGAGGAAGTCTCACTGATTTACACTGAACCCTGTGGGAGTCTCACTGATTAACACTGAACCCTGTGGGAGTCTTACTGATTAACACTGAACCCAATGGGAGTCTCACTGATTAACACTGAACCCTATGGGAGTCTCACTGATTAACACATGAACCCTGAGGGAGTCTCACTGATTTACACTGAACCCTGTGGGAGTCTCACTGATTAACACTGAACCCTGTGGGAGTCTTACTGATTAACACTGAACCCAATGGGAGTCTCATTGATTAACACTGAACCCTATGGGAGTCTCACTGATTAACAAATGAACCTTGTGGGAGACTCACTGATTAACACTGAACCCTGTGGGAGTCTCACTGACTAACACTGAACCCTATGGGATTTTCACTGATTAACACTGAACCCTGTGGGAGTCTCACTGATTAACACTGAACCTTGTGGGAGTCTCATGGATTAACACTGAACCCTGTGGGAGTCTCACTGATTAACACTGAACCCTGTGGGAGTCTCACTGATTAACACTGAAACCTATGGGAGTCTCACTGATTAACACTGAACCCTATGGGAGTCTCACTGATTAACAATTAACCCTACGGGAGTCTCACTGATTAACACCGAACTCTATGGGATTCTCAATGATTAACACTGAACCCTATGGGAGTCTCATTGATTAACACTGAACACTGTGGGAGTCTCACTGATTAACACTGAACTCTATGGGATTCTCAATGATTAACACTGAACCCTATGGGAGTCTCACTGATTAACACTGAACACTGTGGGAGTCTCACTGATTAACACCGAACTCTATGGGATTCTCAATGATTAACACTGAACCCTATGGGAGTTTCACTGATTAACACTGAACACTGTGGGAGTCTCACTGATTAACACTGAACACTGTGGGAGTCTCACTGATTAACACTGAACCCTGTCGGAGTCTCACTGATTAACACTGAACCCTATGGGAGTCTCACTGATTAACACATGAACCCTGAGGGAGTCTCACTGATTTACACTGAACCCTGTGGGAGTCTCACTGATTAACACTGAACCCTGTGGGAGTCTCACTGATTAACACATGAACCTTGTGGGAGACTCACTGATTAACACCGAACCCTGTGGGAGTCTCACTGATTAACACTGAACCCTATGGGAGTCTCACTGATCAACACATGAACCTTGTGGGAGACTCACTGATTAACACTGAACCCTGTGGGAGTCTCACTGATTAACACTGAACCCTATGCGAGTCTCACTGATTAACACTGAACCCTATGGGAGTCTCACTGATTAACAATTAACCCTATGGGAGTCTCACTGATTAACACCGAACTCTATGGGATTCTCAATGATTAACACTGAACCCTATGGGAGTCTCACTGATTAACACTGAACACTGTGGGAGTCTCACTGATTAACACTGAACACTGTGGGAGTCTCACTGATTAACACTGTACCCTGTGGGAGTCTCACTGATTAACACATGAACCCTGAGGGAGTCTCACTGATTTACACTGAACCCTGTGGGAGTCTCACTGATTAACACTGAACCCTATGGGAGTCTCACTGATTAACACATGAACCCTGAGGGAGTCTCACTGATTTACACTGAACCCTGTGGGAGTCTCACTGATTAACACCGAACTCTATGGGATTCTCAATGATTAACACTGAACCCTTTGGGAGTCTCACTGATTAACACTGAACACTGTGGGAGTCTCACTGATTAACACTGAACACTGTGGGAGTCTCACTGATTAACACTGAACCCTGTGGGAGTCTCACTGATTAACACTGAACCCTATGGGAGTCTCACTGATTAACACATGAACCCTGAGGGAGTCTCACTGATTTACACTGAACCCTGTGGGAGTCTCACTGATTAACACTGAACCCTATGGGAGTCTCACTGATTAACACATGAACCCTGAGGGAGTCTCACTGATTTACACTGAACCCTGTGGGAGTCTCACTGATTAACACTGAACCCTGTGGGAGTCTTACTGATTAACACTGAACCCAATGGGAGTCTCATTGATTAACACTGAACCCTATGGGAGTCTCACTGATTAACAAATGAACCTTGTGGGAGACTCACTGATTAACACTGAACCCTGTGGGAGTCTCACTGACTAACTCTGAACCCTATGGGATTTTCACTGATTAACACTGAACCCTGTGGGAGTCTCACTGATTAACACTGAACCCTGTGGGAGTCTCATGGATTAACACTGTACACTGTGGGAGTCTCACTGATTAACACTGAACCCTGTGGGAGTCTCACTGATTAACACTGAACCCTATGCGAGTCTCACTGATCAACACTGAACCCTGTGGGAGTCTCACTGATTAAGACTGAACCCTATGGGAGTCTCACTGATTAACACTGAACCCTATGGGAGTTTCACTGATTAACACTTAACCCTATGGGAGTCTCACTGATTAACACTGAACCCTGAGGGAGTCTCACTGATTAACACTGAACCCTGTGGGAGTCTCACTGATTAACACTGAACCCTGTGGGGGTCTCACTGATTAACACTGAAACCTATGGGAGTCTCACTGATTAACACTGAACCCTATGGGAGTCTCACTGATTAACAATTAACCCTATGGGAGTCTCACTGATTAACACCGAACTCTATGGGATTCTCAATGATTTACACTGAACCCTATGGGAGTCTCACTGATTAACACTGAACACTGTGGGAGTCTCACTGATTAACACTGAACTCTATGGGATTCTCAATGATTAACACTGAACCCTATGGGAGTCTCACTGATTAACACTGAACACTGTGGGAGTCTCACTGATTAACACCGAACTCTATGGGATTCTCAATGATTAACACTGAACCCTATGGGAGTCTCACTGATTAACACTGAACACTGTGGGAGTCTCACTGATTAACACTGAACACTTTGGGAGTCTCACTGATTAACACTGAACCCTATGGGAGTCTCACTGATTAACACATGAACCCTGAGGGAGTCTCACTGATTTACACTGAACCCTGTGGGAGTCTCACTGATTAACACTGAACCCTGTGGGAGTCTTACTGATTAACACTGAACCCAATGGGAGTCTCATTGATTAACACTGAACCCTATGGGAGTCTCACTGATTAACAAATGAACCTTGTGGGAGACTCACTGATTAACACTGAACCCTGTGGGAGTCTCACTGACTAACACTGAACCCTATGGGATTTTCACTGATTAACACTGAACCCTGTGGGAGTCTCACTGATTAACACTGAACCTTGTGGGAGTCTCATGGATTAACACTGAACCCTGTGGGAGTCTCACTGATTAACACTGAACCCTGTGGGAGTCTCACTGATTAACACTGAAACCTATGGGAGTCTCACTGATTAACACTGAACCCTATGGGAGTCTCACTGATTAACAATTAACCCTACGGGAGTTTCACTGATTAACACCGAACTCTATGGGATTCTCAATGATTAACACTGAACCCTATGGGAGTCTCATTGATTAACACTGAACACTGTGGGAGTCTCACTGATTAACACTGAACTCTATGGGATTCTCAATGATTAACACTGAACCCTATGGGAGTCTCACTGATTAACACTGAACACTGTGGGAGTCTCACTGATTAACACCGAACTCTATGGGATTCTCAATGATTAACACTGAACCCTATGGGAGTTTCACTGATTAACACTGAACACTGTGGGAGTCTCACTGATTAACACTGAACACTGTGGGAGTCTCACTGATTAACACTGAACCCTGTCGGAGTCTCACTGATTAACACTGAACCCTATGGGAGTCTCACTGATTAACACATGAACCCTGAGGGAGTCTCACTGATTTACACTGAACCCTGTGGGAGTCTCACTGATTAACACTGAACCCTGTGGGAGTCTCACTGATTAACACATGAACCTTGTGGGAGACTCACTGATTAACACCGAACCCTGTGGGAGTCTCACTGATTAACACTGCACCCTATGGGAGTCTCACTGATCAACACATGAACCTTGTGGGAGACTCACTGATTAACACTGAACCCTGTGGGAGTCTCACTGATTAACACTGAACCCTATGGGAGTCTCACTGATTAACACTGAACCCTATGGGAGTCTCACTGATTAACAATTAACCCTATGGGAGTCTCACTGATTAACACCGAACTCTATGGGATTCTCAATGATTAACACTGAACCCTATGGGAGTCTCACTGATTAACACTGAACACTGTGGGAGTCTCACTGATTAACACTGAACACTGTGGGAGTCTCACTGATTAACACTGTACCCTGTGGGAGTCTCACTGATTAACACATGAACCCTGAGGGAGTCTCACTGATTTACACTGAACCCTGTGGGAGTCTCACTGATTAACACTGAACCCTATGGGAGTCTCACTGATTAACACATGAACCCTGAGGGAGTCTCACTGATTTACACTGAACCCTGTGGGAGTCTCACTGATTAACACCGAACTCTATGGGATTCTCAATGATTAACACTGAACCCTTTGGGAGTCTCACTGATTAACACTGAACACTGTGGGAGTCTCACTGATTAACACTGAACACTGTGGGAGTCTCACTGATTAACACTGAACCCTGTGGGAGTCTCACTGATTAACACTGAACCCTATGGGAGTCTCACTGATTAACACATGAACCCTGAGGGAGTCTCACTGATTTACACTGAACCCTGTGGGAGTCTCACTGATTAACACTGAACCCTATGGGAGTCTCACTGATTAACACATGAACCCTGAGGGAGTCTCACTGATTTACACTGAACCCTGTGGGAGTCTCACTGATTAACACTGAACCCTGTGGGAGTCTTACTGATTAACACTGAACCCAATGGGAGTCTCATTGATTAACACTGAACCCTATGGGAGTCTCACTGATTAACAAATGAACCTTGTGGGAGACTCACTGATTAACACTGAACCCTGTGGGAGTCTCACTGACTAACTCTGAACCCTATGGGATTTTCACTGATTAACACTGAACCCTGTGGGAGTCTCACTGATTAACACTGAACCCTGTGGGAGTCTCATGGATTAACACTGAACACTGTGGGAGTCTCACTGATTAACACTGAACCCTGTGGGAGTCTCACTGATTAACACTGAACCCTATGCGAGTCTCACTGATCAACACTGAACCCTGTGGGAGTCTCACTGATTAAGACTGAACCCTATGGGAGTCTCACTGATTAACACTGAACCCTATGGGAGTTTCACTGATTAACACTTAACCCTATGGGAGTCTCACTGATTAACACTGAACCCTGAGGGAGTCTCACTGATTAACACTGAACCCTGTGGGAGTCTCACTGATTAACACTGAACCCTGTGGGGGTCTCACTGATTAACACTGAAACCTATGGGAGTCTCACTGATTAACACTGAACCCTATGGGAGTCTCACTGATTAACAATTAACCCTATGGGAGTCTCACTGATTAACACCGAACTCTATGGGATTCTCAATGATTTACACTGAACCCTATGGGAGTCTCACTGATTAACACTGAACACTGTGGGAGTCTCACTGATTAACACTGAACTCTATGGGATTCTCAATGATTAACACTGAACCCTATGGGAGTCTCACTGATTAACACTGAACACTGTGGGAGTCTCACTGATTAACACCGAACTCTATGGGATTCTCAATGATTAACACTGAACCCTATGGGAGTCTCACTGATTAACACTGAACACTGTGGGAGTCTCACTGATTAACACTGAACACTTTGGGAGTCTCACTGATTAACACTGAACCCTGTCGGAGTCTCACTGATTAACACTGAACCCTATGTGAGTCTCACTGATTAACACATGAACCCTGAGGGAGTCTCACTGATTTACACTGAACCCTGTGGGAGTCTCACTGATTAACACTGAACCCTGTGGGAGTCTCACTGATTAACACATGAACCTTGTGGGAGACTCACTGATTAACACCGAACCCTGTGGGAGTCTCACTGATTAACACTGAACCCTATGGGAGTCTCACTGATCAACACATGAACCTTGTGGGAGACTCACTGATTAACACTGAACCCTGTGGGAGTCTCACTGATTAACACTGAACCCTATGCGAGTCTCACTGATTAACACTGAACCCTATGGGAGTCTCACTGATTAACAATTAACCCTATGGGAGTCTCACTGATTAACACCGAACTCTATGGGATTCTCAATGATTAACACTGAACCCTATGGGAGTCTCACTGATTAACACTGAACACTGTGGGAGTCTCACTGATTAACACTGAACACTGTGGGAGTCTCACTGATTAACACTGTACCCTGTGGGAGTCTCACTGATTAACACATGAACCCTGAGGGAGTATCACTGATTTACACTGAACCCTGTGGGAGTCTCACTGATTAACACTGAACCCTATGGGAGTCTCACTGATTAACACTTGAACCCTGAGGGAGTCTCACTGATTTACACTGAACCCTGTGGGAGTCTCACTGATTAACACTGAACCCTGTGGGAGTCTTACTGATTAACACTGAACCCAATGGGAGTCTCATTGATTAACACTGAACCCTATGGGAGTCTCACTGATTAACACATGAACCTTGTGGGAGACTCACTGATTAACACTGAACCCTGTGGGAGTCTCACTGATTAACACTGAACCCTATGGGAGTCTCACTGATTAACACTGAACCTTGTGGGAGTCTCACTGACTAACACTGAACCCTATGGGATTTTCACTGATTAACACTGAACCCTATGGGAGTCTCACTGATTAACACTGAACCCTATGGGAGTCTCACTGATTAACACTGAACCCTGTGCGAGTCTCACTGATTAACACTGAACCCTGTGGGAGTCTCACTGATTAACACTGAACCCTGTGGGAGTCTCACTGATTACCCCTGAACCCTGTGGGAGTTTCACTGATTAACACTGAACCTTGTGGGAGTCTCACGGATTAACACTGAACCCTGTGGGAGTCTCACTGATTAACACTGAACCCTGTGGGAGTCTCACTGATTAACACTGAACCCTATGGGAGTCTCACTGATTAACACTGAACCCTGTGGGAGTCTCACTGATTAAGACTGAACCCTATGGGAGTCTCACTGATTAACACTGAAACCTATGGGAGTTTCACTGATTAACACTTAACCCTATGGGAGTCTCATTGATTAACACTGAACCCTGAGGGAGTCTCACTGATTAACACTGAACCCTATGGGAGTCTCACTGATTAACACTGAACCCTGTGGGAGTCCCACTGATTAACACTGAAACCTATGGGAGTCTCACTGATTAACACTGAACCCTATGGGGAGTCTCACTGATTAACAATTAACCCTATGGGAGACTCACTGATTAACACCGAACTCTATGGGATTCTCAATGATTAACACTGAACCCTATGGGAGTCTCACTGATGAACACTGAACACTGTGGGAGTCTCACTGATTAACACTGAACACTGTGGGAGTCTCACTGATTAACACTGAACCCTGTGGGAGTCTCACTGATTAACACTGAACCCTATGGGAGTCTCACTGATTAACACATGAACCCTGAGGGAATCTCACTGATTTACACTGAACCCTGTGGGAGTCTCACTGATTAACACTGAACCCTGTGGGAGTCTCACTGATTAACACATGAACCTTGTGGGAGACTCACTGATTAACACTGAACCCTGTGGGAGTCTCACTGATTAACACTGAACCCTATGGGAGTCTCACTGATTAACACATGAACCTTGTGGGAGACTCACTGATTAACACTGAACCCTGTGGGAGTCTCACTGATTAACACTGAACCCCATGGGAGTCTCACTGATTAACACTGAACCCTATGGGAGTCTCACTGATTAACAATTAACCCTATGGGAGTCTCACTGATTAACACATGAACCTTGTGGGAGACTCGCTGATTAACACTGAACCCTGTGGGAGTCTCACTGATTAACACTGAACCCCATGGGAGTCTCACTGATTAACACTGAACCCTATGGGAGTCTCACTGATTAACAATTAACCCTATGGGAGTCTCACTGATTAACACCGAACTCTATGGGATTCTCAATGATTAACACTGAACCCTTTGGGAGTCTCACTGATTAACACTGAACACTGTGGGAGTCTCACTGATTAACACTGAACACTGTGGGAGTCTCACTGATTAACACTGAACCCTGTGGGAGTCTCACTGATTAACACTGAACCCTATGGGAGTCTCACTGATTAACACATGAACCCTGAGGGAGTCTCACTGATTTACACTGAACCCTGTGGGAGTCTCACTGATTAACACTGAACCCTATGGGAGTCTCACTGATTAACACATGAACCCTGAGGGAGTCTCACTGATTTACACTGAAACCTGTGGGAGTCTCACTGATTAACACTGAACCCTGTGGGAGTCTTACTGATTAACACTGAACCCAATGGGAGTCTCATTGATTAACACTGAACCCTATGGGAGTCTCACTGATTAACAAATGAACCTTGTGGGAGACTCACTGATTAACACTGAACCCTGTGGGAGTCTCACTGACTAACACTGAACCCTATGGGATTTTCACTGATTAACACTGAACCCTGTGGGAGTCTCACTGATTAACACTGAACCTTGTGGGAGTCTCATGGATTAACACTGAACCCTGTGGGAGTCTCACTGATTAACACTGAACCCTGTGGGAGTCTCACTGATTAACACAGAACCCTATGGGAGTCTCACTGATCAACACTGAACCCTGTGGGAGTCTCACTGATTAAGACTGAACCCTATGGGAGTCTCACTGATTAACACTGAACCCTATGGGAGTTTCACTGATTAACACTTAACCCTATGGGAGTCTCACTGATTAACACTGAACCCTGAGGGAGTCTCACTGATTAACACTGAACCCTGTGGGAGTCTCACTAATTAACACTGAACCCTGTGGGGGTCTCACTGATTAACACTGAAACCTATGGGAGTCTCACTGATTAACACTGAACCCTATGGGAGTCTCATTGATTAACAATTAACCCTATGGGAGTCTCACTGATTAACACCGCACTCTATGGGATTCTCAATAATTAACACTGAACCCTATGGGAGTCTCACTGATTAACACTGAACACTGTGGGAGTCTCACTGATTAACACTGAACACTGTGGGAGTCTCACTGATTAACACCGAACTCTATGGGATTCTCAATGATTAACACTGAACCCTATGGGAGTCTCACTGATTAACACTGAACACTGTGGGAGTCTCACTGATTAACACTGAACACTGTGGGAGTCTCACTGATTAACACTGAACCCTGTCGGAGTCTCACTGATTAACACTGAACCCTATGGGAGTCTCACTGATTAACACATGAACCCTGAGGGAGTCTCACTGATTTACACTGAACCCTGTGGGAGTCTCACTGATTAACACTGAACCCTGTGGGAGTCTCACTGATTAACACATGAACCTTGTGGGAGACTCACTGATTAACACCGAACCCTGTGGGAGTCTCACTGATTAACACTGAACCCTATAGGAGTCTCACTGATCAACACATGAACCTTGTGGGAGACTCACTGATTAACACTGCACCCTGTGGGAGTCTCACTGATTAACACTGAACCCTATGCGAGTCTCACTGATTAACACTGAACCCTATGGGAGTCTCACTGATTAACAATTAACCCTATGGGAGTCTCACTGATTAACACCGAACTCTATGGGATTCTCAATGATTAACACTGAACCCTATGGGAGTCTCACTGATTAACACTGAACACTGTGGGAGTCTCACTGATTAACACTGAACACTGTGGGAGTCTCACTAATTAACACTGTACCCTGTGGGAGTCTCACTGATTAACACATGAACCCTGAGGGAGTCTCACTGATTTACACTGAACCCTGTGGGAGTCTCACTGATTAACACTGAACCCTATGGGAGTCTCACTGATTAACACATGAACCCTGAGGGAGTCTCACTGATTTACACTGAACCCTGTGGGAGTCTCACTGATTAACACTGAACCCTGTGGGAGTCTTACTGATTAACACTGAACCCAATGGGAGTCTCATTGATTAACACTGAACCCTATGGGAGTCTCACTGATTAACACATGAACCTTGTGGGAGACTCACTGATTAACAAATGAACCTTGTGGGAGACTCACTGATTAACACTGAACCCTGTGGGAGTCTCACTGACTAACACTGAACCCTATGGGATTTTCACTGATTAACACTGAACCCTGTGGGAGTCTCACTGATTAACACTGAACCTTGTGGGAGTCTCATGGATTAACACTGAACCCTGTGGGAGTCTCACTGATTAACACTGAACCCTGTGGGAGTCTCACTGATTAACACAGAACCCTATGGGAGTCTCACTGATCAACACTGAACCCTGTGGGAGTCTCACTGATTAAGACTGAACCCTATGGGAGTCTCACTGATTAACACTGAACCCTATGGGAGTTTCACTGATTAACACTTAACCCTATGGGAGTCTCACTGATTAACACTGAACCCTGTGGGAGTCTCACTAATTAACACTGAACCCTATGGGAGTCTCACTGATTAACACATGAACCTTGTGGGAGACTCACTGATTAACAAATGAACCTTGTGGGAGACTCACTGATTAACACTGAACCCTGTGGGAGTCTCACTGACTAACACTGAACCCTATGGGATTTTCACTGATTAACACTGAACCCTGTGGGAGTCTCACTGATTAACACTGAACCTTGTGGGAGTCTCATGGATTAACACTGAACCCTGTGGGAGTCTCACTGATTAACACTGAACCCTGTGGGAGTCTCACTGATTAACACAGAACCCTATGGGAGTCTCACTGATCAACACTGAACCCTGTGGGAGTCTCACTGATTAAGACTGAACCCTATGGGAGTCTCACTGATTAACACTGAACCCTATGGGAGTTTCACTGATTAACACTTAACCCTATGGGAGTCTCACTGATTAACACTGAACCCTGAGGGAGTCTCACTGATTAACACTGAAACCTATGGGAGTCTCACTGATTAACACTGAACCCTATGGGAGTCTCACTGATTAACAATTAACCCTATGGGAGTCTCACTGATTAACACCGAACTCTATGGGATTCTCAATGATTAACACTGAACCCTATGGGAGTCTCACTGATTAACACTGAACACTGTGGGAGTCTCACTGATTAACACTGAACTCTATGGGATTCTCAATGATTAACACTGAACCCTATGGGAGTCTCACTGATTAACACTGAACACTGTGGGAGTCTCACTGATTAACACCGAACTCTATGGGATTCTCAATGATTAACACTGAACCCTATGGGAGTCTCACTGATTAACACTGAACACTGTGGGAGTCTCACTGATTAACACTGAACACTGTGGGAGTCTCACTGATTAACACTGAACCCTGTCGGAGTCTCACTGATTAACACTGAACCCTATGGGAGTCTCACTGATTAACACATGAACCCTGAGGGAGTCTCACTGATTTACACTGAACCCTGTGGGAGTCTCACTGATTAACACTGAACCCTGTGGGAGTCTCACTGATTAACACATGAACCTTGTGGGAGACTCACTGATTAACACCGAACCCTGTGGGAGTCTCACTGATTAACACTGAACCCTATGGGAGTCTCACTGATCAACACATGAACCTTGTGGGAGACTCACTGATTAACACTGCACCCTGTGGGAGTCTCACTGATTAACACTGAACCCTATGCGAGTCTCACTGATTAACACTGAACCCTATGGGAGTCTCACTGATTAACAATTAACCCTATGGGAGTCTCACTGATTAACACCGAACTCTAAGGGATTCTCAATGATTAACACTGAACCCTATGGGAGTCTCACTGATTAACACTGAACACTGTGGGAGTCTCACTGATTAACACTGAACACTGTGGGAGTCTCACTGATTAACACTGTACCCTGTGGGAGTCTCACTGATTAACACATGAACCCTGAGGGAGTCTCACTGATTTACACTGAACCCTGTGGGAGTCTCACTGATTAACACTGAACCCTATGGGAGTCTCACTGATTAACACATGAACCCTGAGGGAGTCTCACTGATTTACACTGAACCCTGTGGGAGTCTCACTGATTAACACTGAACCCTGTGGGAGTCTTACTGATTAACACTGAACCCAATGGGAGTCTCATTGATTAACACTGAACCCTATGGGAGGCTCACTGATTAACACATGAACCTTGTGGGAGACTCACTGATTAACACTGAACCCTGTGGGAGTCTCACTGACTAACACTGAACCCTATGGGAGTCTCACTGATTAACACTGAACCCTGTGGGAGTCTCACTGACTAACACTGAACCCTATGGGATTTTCACTGATTAACACTGAACCCTATGGGAGTCTCACTGATTAACACTGAACCCTATGGGAGTCTCACTGATTAACACTGAACCCTGTGGGAGTCTCACTGATTAACACTGAACCCTGTGGGAGTCTCACTGATTAACACTGAACCCTATGGGAGTCTCACTGATTAACACTGAACCCTGTGGGAGTCTCACTGACTAACACTGAACCCTATGGGATTTTCACTGATTAACACTGAACCCTATGGGAGTCTCACTGATTAACACTGAACCCTATGGGAGTCTCACTGATTAACACTGAACCCTGTGGGAATCTCACTGATTAACACTGAACCCTGTGGGAGTCTCACTGATTAACACTGAACCCTGTGGGAGTCTCACTGATTACCCCTGAACCCTGTGGGAGTTTCACTGATTAACAATGAACCTTGTGGGAGTCTCACGGATTAACACTGAACCCTGTGGGAGTCTCACTGATTAACACTGAACCCTGTGGGAGTCTCACTGATTAACACTGAACCCTATGGGAGTCTCACTGATTAACACTGAACCCTGTGGGAGTCTCACTGATTAAGACTGAACCCTATGGGAGTCTCACTGATTAACACTGAAACCTATGGGAGTTTCAATGATTAACACTTAACCCTATGGGAGTCTCATTGATTAACACTGAACCCTGAGGGAGTCTCACTGATTAACACTGAACCCTATGGGAGTCTCACTGATTAACACTGAACCCTGTGGGAGTCCCACTGATTAACACTGAAACCTATGGGAGTCTCACTGATTAACACTGAACCCTATGGGGAGTCTCACTGATTAACAATTAACCCTATGGGAGACTCACTGATTAACACCGAACTCTATGGGATTCTCAATGATTAACACTGAACCCTATGGGAGTCTCACTGATGAACACTGAACACTGTGGGAGTCTCACTGATTAACACTGAACACTGTGGGAGTCTCACTGATTAACACTGAACCCTGTGGGAGTCTCACTGATTACCCCTGAACCCTGTGGGAGTTTCACTGATTAACAATGAACCTTGTGGGAGTCTCACGGATTAACACTGAACCCTGTGGGAGTCTCACTGATTAACACTGAACCCTGTGGGAGTCTCACTGATTAACACTGAACCCTATGGGAGTCTCACTGATTAACACTGAACCCTGTGGGAGTCTCACTGATTAAGACTGAACCCTATGGGAGTCTCACTGATTAACACTGAAACCTATGGGAGTTTCACTGATTAACACTTAACCCTATGGGAGTCTCATTGATTAACACTGAACCCTGAGGGAGTCTCACTGATTAACACTGAACCCTATGGGAGTCTCACTGATTAACACTGAACCCTGTGGGAGTCCCACTGATTAACACTGAAACCTATGGGAGTCTCACTGATTAACACTGAACCCTATGGGGAGTCTCACTGATTAACAATTAACCCTATGGGAGACTCACTGATTAACACCGAACTCTATGGGATTCTCAATGATTAACACTGAACCCTATGGGAGTCTCACTGATGAACACTGAACACTGTGGGAGTCTCACTGATTAACACTGAACACTGTGGGAGTCTCACTGATTAACACTGAACCCTGTGGGAGTCTCACTGATTAACACTGAACCCTATGGGAGTCTCACTGATTAACACATGAACCCTGAGGGAATCTCACTGATTTACACTGAACCCTGTGGGAGTCTCACTGATTAACACTGAACCCTGTGGGAGTCTCACTGATTAACACATGAACCTTGTGGGAGACTCACTGATTAACACTGAACCCTGTGGGAGTCTCACTGATTAACACTGAACCCTATGGGAGTCTCACTGATTAACACATGAACCTTGTGGGAGACTCACTGATTAACACTGAACCCTGTGGGAGTCTCACTGATTAACACTGAACCCCATGGGAGTCTCACTGATTAACACTGAACCCTATGGGAGTCTCACTGATTAACAATTAACCCTATGGGAGTCTCACTGATTAACACATGAACCTTGTGGGAGACTCACTGATTAACACTGAACCCTGTGGGAGTCTTACTGATTAACACTGAACCCAATGGGAGTCTCATTGATTAACACTGAACCCTATGGGAGGCTCACTGATTAACACATGAACCTTGTGGGAGACTCACTGATTAACACTGAACCCTGTGGGAGTCTCACTGACTAACACTGAACCCTATGGGAGTCTCACTGATTAACACTGAACCCTGTGGGAGTCTCACTGACTAACACTGAACCCTATGGGATTTTCACTGATTAACACTGAACCCTATGGGAGTCTCACTGATTAACACTGAACCCTATGGGAGTCTCACTGATTAACACTGAACCCTGTGGGAGTCTCACTGATTAACACTGAACCCTGTGGGAGTCTCACTGATTAACACTGAACCCTATGGGAGTCTCACTGATTAACACTGAACCCTGTGGGAGTCTCACTGACTAACACTGAACCCTATGGGATTTTCACTGATTAACACTGAACCCTATGGGAGTCTCACTGATTAACACTGAACCCTATGGGAGTCTCACTGATTAACACTGAACCCTGTGGGAATCTCACTGATTAACACTGAACCCTGTGGGAGTCTCACTGATTAACACTGAACCCTGTGGGAGTCTCACTGATTACCCCTGAACCCTGTGGGAGTTTCACTGATTAACAATGAACCTTGTGGGAGTCTCACGGATTAACACTGAACCCTGTGGGAGTCTCACTGATTAACACTGAACCCTGTGGGAGTCTCACTGATTAACACTGAACCCTATGGGAGTCTCACTGATTAACACTGAACCCTGTGGGAGTCTCACTGATTAAGACTGAACCCTATGGGAGTCTCACTGATTAACACTGAAACCTATGGGAGTTTCACTGATTAACACTTAACCCTATGGGAGTCTCATTGATTAACACTGAACCCTGAGGGAGTCTCACTGATTAACACTGAACCCTATGGGAGTCTCACTGATTAACACTGAACCCTGTGGGAGTCCCACTGATTAACACTGAAACCTATGGGAGTCTCACTGATTAACACTGAACCCTATGGGGAGTCTCACTGATTAACAATTAACCCTATGGGAGACTCACTGATTAACACCGAACTCTATGGGATTCTCAATGATTAACACTGAACCCTATGGGAGTCTCACTGATGAACACTGAACACTGTGGGAGTCTCACTGATTAACACTGAACACTGTGGGAGTCTCACTGATTAACACTGAACCCTGTGGGAGTCTCACTGATTACCCCTGAACCCTGTGGGAGTTTCACTGATTAACAATGAACCTTGTGGGAGTCTCACGGATTAACACTGAACCCTGTGGGAGTCTCACTGATTAACACTGAACCCTGTGGGAGTCTCACTGATTAACACTGAACCCTATGGGAGTCTCACTGATTAACACTGAACCCTGTGGGAGTCTCACTGATTAAGACTGAACCCTATGGGAGTCTCACTGATTAACACTGAAACCTATGGGAGTTTCACTGATTAACACTTAACCCTATGGGAGTCTCATTGATTAACACTGAACCCTGAGGGAGTCTCACTGATTAACACTGAACCCTATGGGAGTCTCACTGATTAACACTGAACCCTGTGGGAGTCCCACTGATTAACACTGAAACCTATGGGAGTCTCACTGATTAACACTGAACCCTATGGGGAGTCTCACTGATTAACAATTAACCCTATGGGAGACTCACTGATTAACACCGAACTCTATGGGATTCTCAATGATTAACACTGAACCCTATGGGAGTCTCACTGATGAACACTGAACACTGTGGGAGTCTCACTGATTAACACTGAACACTGTGGGAGTCTCACTGATTAACACTGAACCCTGTGGGAGTCTCACTGATTAACACTGAACCCTATGGGAGTCTCACTGATTAACACATGAACCCTGAGGGAATCTCACTGATTTACACTGAACCCTGTGGGAGTCTCACTGATTAACACTGAACCCTGTGGGAGTCTCACTGATTAACACATGAACCTTGTGGGAGACTCACTGATTAACACTGAACCCTGTGGGAGTCTCACTGATTAACACTGAACCCTATGGGAGTCTCACTGATTAACACATGAACCTTGTGGGAGACTCACTGATTAACACTGAACCCTGTGGGAGTCTCACTGATTAACACTGAACCCCATGGGAGTCTCACTGATTAACACTGAACCCTATGGGAGTCTCACTGATTAACAATTAACCCTATGGGAGTCTCACTGATTAACACATGAACCTTGTGGGAGACTCACTGATTAACACTGAACCCTGTGGGAGTCTCACTGATTAACACTGAACCCCATGGGAGTCTCACTGATTAACACTGAACCCTATGGGAGTCTCACTGATTAACAATTAACCCTATGGGAGTCTCACTGATTAACACCGAACTCTATGGGATTCTCAATGATTAACACTGAACCCTTTGGGAGTCTCACTGATTAACACTGAACACTGTGGGAGTCTCACTGATTAACACTGAACACTGTGGGAGTCTCACTGATTAACACTGAACCCTGTGGGAGTCTCACTGATTAACACTGAACCCTATGGGAGTCTCACTGATTAACACATGAACCCTGAGGGAGTCTCACTGATTTACACTGAACCCTGTGGGAGTCTCACTGATTAACACTGAACCCTATGGGAGTCTCACTGATTAACACATGAACCCTGAGGGAGTCTCACTGATTTACACTGAACCCTGTGGGAGTCTCACTGATTAACACTGAACCCTGTGGGAGTCTTACTGATTAACACTGAACCCAATGGGAGTCTCATTGATTAACACTGAACCCTATGGGAGTCTCACTGATTAACAAATGAACCTTGTGGGAGACTCACTGATTAACACTGAACCCTGTGGGAGTCTCACTGATTACCCCTGAACCCTGTGGGAGTTTCACTGATTAACACTGAACCTTGTGGGAGTCTCACGGATTAACACTGAACCCTGTGGGAGTCTCACTGATTAACACTGAACCCTGTGGGAGTCTCACTGATTAACACTGAACCCTATGGGAGTCTCACTGATTAACACTGAACCCTGTGGGAGTCTCACTGATTAAGACTGAACCCTATGGGAGTCTCACTGATTAACACTGAAACCTATGGGAGTTTCACTGATTAACACTTAACCCTATGGGAGTCTCATTGATTAACACTGAACCCTGAGGGAGTCTCACTGATTAACACTGAACCCTATGGGAGTCTCACTGATTAACACTGAACCCTGTGGGAGTCCCACTGATTAACACTGAAACCTTTGGGAGTCTCACTGATTAACACTGAACCCTATGGGGAGTCTCACTGATTAACAATTAACCCTATGGGAGACTCACTGATTAACACCGAACTCTATGGGATTCTCAATGATTAACACTGAACCCTATGGGAGTCTCACTGATGAACACTGAACACTGTGGGAGTCTCACTGATTAACACTGAACACTGTGGGAGTCTCACTGATTAACACTGAACCCTGTGGGAGTCTCACTGATTAACACTGAACCCTATGGGAGTCTCACTGATTAACACATGAACCCTGAGGGAATCTCACTGATTTACACTGAACCCTGTGGGAGTCTCACTGATTAACACTGAACCCTGTGGGAGTCTCACTGATTAACACATGAACCTTGTGGGAGACTCACTGATTAACACTGAACCCTGTGGGAGTCTCACTGATTAACACTGAACCCTATCGGAGTCTCACTGATTAACACATGAACCGTGTGGGAGACTCACTGATTAACACTGAACCCTGTGGGAGTCTCACTGATTAACACTGAACCCCATGGGAGTCTCACTGATTAACACTGAACCCTATGGGAGTCTCACTGATTAACAATTAACCCTATGGGAGTCTCACTGATTAACACATGAACCTTGTGGGAGACTCACTGATTAACACTGAACCCTGTGGGAGTCTCACTGATTAACACTGAACCCCATGGGAGTCTCACTGATTAACACTGAACCTTATGGGAGTCTCACTGATTAACAATTAACCCTATGGGAGTCTCACTGATTAACACCGAACTCTATGCGATTCTCAATGATTAACACTGAACCCTTTGGGAGTCTCACTGATTAACACTGAACACTGTGGGAGTCTCACTGATTAACACTGAACACTGTGGGAGTCTCACTGATTAACACTGAACCCTGTGGGAGTCTCACTGATTAACACTGAACCCTATGGGAGTCTCACTGATTAACACATGAACCCTGAGGGAGTCTCACTGATTTACACTGAACCCTGTGGGAGTCTCACTGATTAACACTGAACCCTATGGGAGTCTCACTGATTAACACATGAACCCTGAGGGAGTCTCACTGATTTACACTGAACCCTGTGGGAGTCTCACTGATTAACACTGAACCCTGTGGGAGTCTTACTGATTAACACTGAACCCAATGGGAGTCTCATTGATTAACACTGAACCCTATGGGAGTCTCACTGATTAACAAATGAACCTTGTGGGAGACTCACTGATTAACACTGAACCCTGTGGGAGTCTCACTGACTAACACTGAACCCTATGGGATTTTCACTGATTAACACTGAACCCTGTGGGAGTCTCACTGATTAACACTGAACCTTGTGGGAGTCTCATGGATTAACACTGAACCCTGTGGGAGTCTCACTGATTAACACTGAACCCTGTGGGAGTCTCACTGATTAACACTGAACCCTATGGGAGTCTCACTGATCAACACTGAACCCTGTGGGAGTCTCACTGATTAAGACTGAACCCTATGGGAGTCTCACTGATTAACACTGAACCCTATGGGAGTTTCACTGATTAACACTTAACCCTATGGGAGTCTCACTGATTAACACTGAACCCTGAGGGAGTCTCACTGATTAACACTGAACCCTGTGGGAGTCTCACTGATTAACACTGAACCCTGTGGGGGTCTCACTGATTAACACTGAAACCTATGGGAGTCTCACTGATTAACACTGAACCCTATGGGAGTCTCACTGATTAACACTGAACCCTATGGGAGTCTCACTGATTAATACTGAACCCTATGGGAGTCTCACTGATTATTACAGAACGCTGTGGGAGTCTCACTGATTAACACTGAACCCCATGGGAGTCTCACTGATTAACACTGAACCTTATGGGAGTCTCACTGATTAACAATTAACCCTATGGGAGTCTCACTGATTAACACCGAACTCTATGCGATTCTCAATGATTAACACTGAACCCTTTGGGAGTCTCACTGATTAACACTGAACACTGTGGGAGTCTCACTGATTAACACTGAACACTGTGGGAGTCTCACTGATTAACACTGAACCCTGTGGGAGTCTCACTGATTAACACTGAACCCTATGGGAGTCTCACTGATTAACACATGAACCCTGAGGGAGTCTCACTGATTTACACTGAACCCTGTGGGAGTCTCACTGATTAACACTGAACCCTATGGGAGTCTCACTGATTAACACATGAACCCTGAGGGAGTCTCACTGATTTACACTGAACCCTGTGGGAGTCTCACTGATTAACACTGAACCCTGTGAGAGTCTTACTGATTAACACTGAACCCAATGGGAGTCTCATTGATTAACACTGAACCCTATGGGAGTCTCACTGATTAACAAATGAACCTTGTGGGAGACTCACTGATTAACACTGAACCCTGTGGGAGTCTCACTGACTAACACTGAACCCTATGGGATTTTCACTGATTAACACTGAACCCTGTGGGAGTCTCACTGATTAACACTGAACCTTGTGGGAGTCTCATGGATTAACACTGAACCCTGTGGGAGTCTCACTGATTAACACTGAACCCTGTGGGAGTCTCACTGATTAACACTGAACCCTATGGGAGTCTCACTGATCAACACTGAACCCTGTGGGAGTCTCACTGATTAAGACTGAACCCTATGGGAGTCTCACTGATTAACACTGAACCCTATGGGAGTTTCACTGATTAACACTTAACCCTATGGGAGTCTCACTGATTAACACTGAACCCTGAGGGAGTTTCACTGATTAACACTGAACCCTGTGGGAGTCTCACTGATTAACACTGAACCCTGTGGGGGTCTCACTGATTAACACTGAAACCTATGGGAGTCTCACTGATTAACACTGAACCCTATGGGAGTCTCACTGATTAACAATTAACCCTATGGGAGTCTCACTGATTAACACCGAACTCTATGGGATTCTCAATGATTAACACTGAACCCTATGGGAGTCTCACTGATTAACACTGAACACTGTGGGAGTCTCACTGATTAACACTGAACACTGTGGGAGTCTCACTGATTAACACTGAACCCTGTCGGAGTCTCACTGATTAACACTGAACCCTATGGGAGTCTCACTGATTAACACATGAACCCTGAGGGAGTCTCACTGATTCACACTGAACCCTGTGGGAGTCTCACTGATTAACACTGAACCCTGTGGGAGTCTCACTGATTAACACATGAACCTTGTGGGAGACTCACTGATTAACACCGAACCCTGTGGGAGTCTCACTGATTAACACTGAACCCTATGGGAGTCTCACTGATCAACACATGAACCTTGTGGGAGACTCACTGATTAACACTGAACCCTGTGGGAGTCTCACTGATTAACACTGAACCCTATGCGAGTCTCACTGATTAACACTGAACCCTATGGGAGCCTCACTGATTAACAATTAACCCTATGGGAGTCTCACTGATTAACACCGAACTCTATGGGATTCTCAATGATTAACACTGAACCCTATGGGAGTCTCACTGATTAACACTGAACACTGTGGGAGTCTCACTGATTAACACTGAACACTGTGGGAGTCTCACTGATTAACACTGTACCCTGTGGGAGTCTCACTGATTAACACATGAACCCTGAGGGAGTCTCACTGATTTACACTGAACCCTGTGGGAGTCTCACTGATTAACACTGAACCCTATGGGAGTCTCACTGATTAACACATGAACCCTGAGGGAGTCTCACTGATTTACACTGAACCCTGTGGGAGTCTCACTGATTAACACTGAACCCTGTGGGAGTCTTACTGATTAACACTGAACCCAATGGGAGTCTCATTGATTAACACTGAACCCTATGGGAGTCTCACTGATTAACACATGAACCTTGTGGGAGACTCACTGATTAACACTGAACCCTGTGGGAGTCTCACTGATTAACACTGAACCCTATGGGAGTCTCACTGATTAACACTGAACCCTGTGGGAGTCTCACTGACTAACACTGAACCCTATGGGATTTTCACTGATTAACACTGAACCCTATGGGAGTCTCACTGATTAACACTGAACCCTATGGGAGTCTCACTGATTAACACTGAACCCTGTGGGAGTCTCACTGATTAACACTGAACCCTGTGGGAGTCTCACTGATTAACACTGAACCCTGTGGGAGTCTCACTGATTACCCCTGAACCCTGTGGGAGTTTCACTGATTAACACTGAACCTTGTGGGAGTCTCACGGATTAACACTGAACCCTGTGGGAGTCTCACTGATTAACACTGAACCCTGTGGGAGTCTCACTGATTAACACTGAACCCTATGGGAGTCTCACTGATTAACACTGAACCCTGTGGGAGTCTCACTGATTAAGACTGAACCCTATGGGAGTCTCACTGATTAACACTGAAACCTATGGGAGTTTCACTGATTAACACTTAACCCTATGGGAGTCTCATTGATTAACACTGAACCCTGAGGGAGTCTCACTGATTAACACTGAACCCTATGGGAGTCTCACTGATTAACACTGAACCCTGTGGGAGTCCCACTGATTAACACTGAAACCTATGGGAGTCTCACTGATTAACACTGAACCCTATGGGGAGTCTCACTGATTAACAATTAACCCTATGGGAGACTCACTGATTAACACCGAACTCTATGGTATTCTCAATGATTAACACTGAACCCTATGGGAGTCTCACTGATGAACACTGAACACTGTGGGAGTCTCAATGATTAACACTGAACACTGTGGGAATCTCACTGATTAACACTGAACCCTGTGGGAGTCTCACTGATTAACACTGAACCCTATGGGAGTCTCACTGATTAACACATGAACCCTGAGGGAATCTCACTGATTTACACTGAACCCTGTGGGAGTCTCACTGATTAACACTGAACCCTGTGGGAGTCTCACTGATTAACACAAGAACCTTGTGGGAGACTCACTGATTAACACTGAACCCTGTGGGAGTCTCACTGATTAACACTGAACCCTATGGGAGTCTCACTGATTAACACATGAACCTTGTGGGAGACTCACTGATTAACACTGAACCCTGTGGGAGTCTCACTGATTAACACTGAACCCCATGGGAGTCTCACTGATTAACACTGAAACCTATGGGAGTCTCACTGATTAACAATTAACCCTATGGGAGTCTCACTGATTAACACCGAACTCTATGGGATTCTCAATGATTAACATTGAACCCTTTGGGAGTCTCACTGATTAACACTGAACACTGTGGGAGTCTCACTGATTAACACTGAACACTGTGGGAGTCTCACTGATTAACACTGAACCCTGTGGGAGTCTCACTGATTAACACTGAACCCTATGGGAGTCTCACTGATTAACACATGAACCCTGAGGGAGTCTCACTGATTTACACTGAACCCTGTGGGAGTCTCACTGATTAACACTGAACCCTATGGGAGTCTCACTGATTAACACATGAACCCTGAGGGAGTCTCACTGATTTACACTGAACCCTGTGGGAGTCTCACTGATTAACACTGAACCCTGTGGGAGTCTTACTGATTAACACTGAACCCAATGGGAGTCTCATTGATTAACACTGAACCCTATGGGAGTCTCACTGATTAACACATGAACCTTGTGGGAGACTCACTGATTAACACTGAACCCTGTGGAAGTCTCACTGACTAACACTGAACCCTATGGGATTTTCACTGATTAACACTGAACCCTGTGGGAGTCTCACTGATTAACACTGAACCTTGTGGGAGTCTCATGGATTAACACTGAACCCTGTGGGAGTCTCACTGATTAACACTGAACCCTGTGGGAGTCTCACTGATTAACACTGAACCCTATGGGAGTCTCACTGATCAACACTGAACCCTGTGGGAGTCTCACTGATTAAGACTTGAACCCTATGGGAGTCTCA
Organism: Petromyzon marinus; assembly: GCF_048934315.1. NCBI lineage: Eukaryota > Metazoa > Chordata > Hyperoartia > Petromyzontiformes > Petromyzontidae > Petromyzon > Petromyzon marinus. The sequence goes on along the minus strand of NW_027423699.1, from coordinate 432,217 downwards.
CTGATTAACACTGAACCCTATGGGAGTTTCACTGATTAACACTTAACCCTATGGGATTCTCACTGATTAACACTGAACCCTGAGGGAGTCTCACTGATAAACACTGAACCCTGTGGGAGTCTCACTGATTAACACTGAACCCTGTGGGGGTCTCACTGATTAACACTGAAACCTAGGGGAGTCTCACTGATTAACACTGAACCCTATGGGAGTCTCACTGATTAACAATTAACCCTATGGGAGTCTCACTGATTAACACCGAACTCTATGGGATTCTCAATGATTAACACTGAACCCTATGGGAGTCTCACTGATTAACACTGAACACTGTGGGAGTCTCACTGATTAACACTGAACACTTTGGGATTCTCACTGATTAACACTGAACCCTGTGGGAGTCTCACTGATTAACACTGAACCCTATGGGAGTCTCACTGATTAACACATGAACCCTGAGGGAGTCTCACTGATTTACACTGAACCCTGTGGGAGTCTCACTGATTAACACTGAACCCTGTGGGAGTCTCACTGATTAACACATGAACCTTGTGGGAGACTCACTGATTAACACCGAACCCTGTGGGAGGCTCACTGATTAACACTGAACCCTATGGGAGTCTCACTGATCAACACATGAACCTTGTGGGAGACTCACTGATTAACATTGAACCCTGTGGGAGTCTCACTGATTAACACTGAACCCTATGCGAGTCTCACTGATTAACACTGAACCCTATGGGAGTCTCACTGATTAACAACTAACCCTATGGGAGTCTCACTGATTAACACCGAACTCTATGGGATTCTCAATGATTAACACTGAACCCTATGGGAGTCTCACTGATTAACACTGAACACTGTGGGAGTGTCACTGATTAACACTGAACACTGTGGGAGTCTTTCTGATTAACACTGAACCCTGTGGGAGTCTCACTGATTAACACTGAACCCTGTGGGGGTCTCACTGATTAACACTGAAACCTATGGGAGTCTCACTGATTAACACTGAACCCTATGGGAGTCTCACTGATTAACAATTAACCCTATGGGAGTCTCACTGATTAACACCGAACTCTATGGGATTCTCAATGATTAACACTGAACCCTATGGGAGTCTCACTGATTAACACTGAACACTGTGGGAGTCTCACTGATTAACACTGAACACTTTGGGATTCTCACTGATTAACACTGAACCCTGTGGGAGTCTCACTGATTAACACTGAACCCTATGGGAGTCTCACTGATTAACACATGAACCCTGAGGGAGTCTCACTGATTTACACTGAACCCTGTGGGAGTCTCACTGATTAACACTGAACCCTGTGGGAGTCTCACTGATTAACACATGAACCTTGTGGGAGACTCACTGATTAACACCGAACCCTGTGGGAGTCTCACTGATTAACACTGAACCCTATGGGAGTCTCACTGATCAACACATGAACCTTGTGGGAGACTCACTGATTAACATTGAACCCTGTGGGAGTCTCACTGATTAACACTGAACCCTATGCGAGTCTCACTGATTAACACTGAACCCTATGGGAGTCTCACTGATTAACAATTAACCCTATGGGAGTCTCACTGATTAACACCGAACTCTATGGGATTCTCAATGATTAACACTGAACCCTATGGGAGTCTCACTGATTAACACTGAACACTGTGGGAGTGTCACTGATTAACACTGAACACTGTGGGAGTCTCACTGATTAACACTGAACCCTGTGGGAGTCTCACTGATTAACACTGAACCCTGTGGGGGTCTCACTGATTAACACTGAAACCTATGGGAGTCTCACTGATTAACACTGAACCCTATGGGAGTCTCACTGATTAACAATTAACCCTATGGGAGTCTCACTGATTAACACCGAACTCTATGGGATTCTCAATGATTAACACTGAACCCTATGGGAGTCTCACTGATTAACACTGAACACTGTGGGAGTCTCACTGATTAACACTGAACACTTTGGGATTCTCACTGATTAACACTGAACCCTGTGGGAGTCTCACTGATTAACACTGAACCCTATGGGAGTCTCACTGATTAACACATGAACCCTGAGGGAGTCTCACTGATTTACACTGAACCCTGTGGGAGTCTCACTGATTAACACTGAACCCTGTGGGAGTCTCACTGATTAACACATGAACCTTGTGGGAGACTCACTGATTAACACCGAACCCTGTGGGAGTCTCACTGATTAACACTGAACCCTATGGGAGTCTCACTGATCAACACATGAACCTTGTGGGAGACTCACTGATTAACATTGAACCCTGTGGGAGTCTCACTGATTAACACTGAACCCTATGCGAGTCTCACTGATTAACACCGAACTCTATGGGATTCTCAATGATTAACACTGAACCCTATGGGAGTCTCACTGATTAACACTGAACACTGTGGGAGTCTCACTGATTAACACTGAACACTGTGGGAGTCTCACTGATTAACACATGAACCCTGAGGGAGTCTCACTGATTTACACTGAACCCTGTGGGAGTCTCACTGATTAACACTGAACCCTATGGGAGTCTCACTGATTAACACATGAACCCTGAGGGAGTCTCACTGATTTACACTGAACCCTGTGGGAGTCTCACTGATTAACACTGAACCCTGTGGGAGTCTTACTGATTAACACTGAACCCAATGGGAGTCTCATTGATTAACACTGAACCCTATGGGAGTCTCACTGATTAACACATGAACCTTGTGGGAGACTCACTGATTAACACTGAACCCTGTGGGAGTCTCACTGATTAACACTGAACCCTATGGGAGTCTCACTGATTAACACTGAACCCTGTGGGAGTCTCACTGACTAACACTGAACCCAATGAGATTTTCACTGATTAACACTGAACCCTATGGGAGTCTCACTGATTAACACTGAACCCTATGGGAGTCTCACTGATTAACACTGAACCCTGTGGGAGTCTCACTGATTAACACTGAACCCTGTGGGAGTCTCACTGATTAACACTGAACCCTGTGGGAGTCTCACTGATTACCCCTGAACCCTGTGGGAGTTTCACTGATTAACACTGAACCTTGTGGGAGTCTCACGGATTAACACTGAACCCTGTGGGAGTCTCACTGATTAACACTGAACCCTGTGGGAGTCTCACTGATTAACACTGAACCCTATGGGAGTCTCACTGATTAACACTGAACCCTGTGGGAGTCTCACTGATTAAGACTGAACCCTATGGGAGTCTCACTGATTAACACTGAAACCTATGGGAGTTTCACTGATTAACACTTAACCCTATGGGAGTCTCATTGATTAACACTGAACCCTGAGGGAGTCTCACTGATTAACACTGAACCCTATGGGAGTCTCACTGATTAACACTGAACCCTGTGGGGGTCTCACTGATTAACACTGAAACCTAGGGGAGTCTCACTGATTAACACTGAACCCTATGGGAGTCTCACTGATTAACACCGAACTCTATGGGATTCTCAATGATTAACACTGAACCCTATGGGAGTCTCACTGATTAACACTGAACACTGTGGGAGTCTCACTGATTAACACTGAACACTTTGGGATTCTCACTGATTAACACTGAACCCTGTGGGAGTCTCACTGATTAACACTGAACCCTATGGGAGTCTCACTGATTAACACATGAATCCTGAGGGAGTCTCACTGATTTACACTGAACCCTGTGGGAGTCTCACTGATTAACACTGAACCCTGTGGGAGTCTCACTGATTAACACATGAACCTTGTGGGAGACTCACTGATTAACACCGAACCCTGTGGGAGTCTCACTGATTAACACTGAACCCTATGGGAGTCTCACTGATCAACACATGAACCTTGTGGGAGACTCACTGATTAACATTGAACCCTGTGGGAGTCTCACTGATTAACACTGAACCCTATGCGAGTCTCACTGATTAACACTGAACCCTAAGGGAGTCTCACTGATTAACAATTAACCCTATGGGAGTCTCACTGATTAACACCGAACTCTATGGGATTCTCAATGATTAACACTGAACCCTATGGGAGTCTCACTGATTAACACTGAACACTGTGGGAGTGTCACTGATTAACACTGAACACTGTGGGAGTCTCACTGATTAACACTGAACCCTGTGGGAGTCTCACTGATTAACACTGAACCCTGTGGGGGTCTCACTGATTAACACTGAAACCTATGGGAGTCTCACTGATTAACACTGAACCCTATGGGAGTCTTACTGATTAACAATTAACCCTATGGGAGTCTCACTGATTAACACCGAACTCTATGGGATTCTCAATGATTAACACTGAACCCTATGGGAGTCTCACTGATTAACACATGAACCCTGAGGGAGTCTCACTGATTTACACTGAACCCTGTGGGAGTCTCACTGATTAACACTGAACCCTGTGGGAGTCTCACTGATTAACACATGAACCTTGTGGGAGACTCACTGATTAACACCGAACCCTGTGGGAGTCTCACTGATTAACACTGAACCCTATGGGAGTCTCACTGATCAACACATGAACCTTGTGGGAGACTCACTGATTAACATTGAACCCTGTGGGAGTCTCACTGATTAACACTGAACCCTATGCGAGTCTCACTGATTAACACCGAACTCTATGGGATTCTCAATTATTAACACTGAACCCTATGGGAGTCTCACTGATTAACACTGAACACTGTGGGAGTCTCACTGATTAACACTGAACACTGTGGGAGTCTCACTGATTAACACATGAACCCTGAGGGAGTCTCACTGATTTACACTGAACCCTGTGGGAGTCTCACTGATTAACACTGAACCCTATGGGAGTCTCACTGATTAACACATGAACCCTGAGGGAGTCTCACTGATTTACACTGAACCCTGTGGGAGTCTCACTGATTAACACTGAACCCTGTGGGAGTCTTACTGATTAACACTGAACCCAATGGGAGTCTCATTGATTAACACTGAACCCTATGGGAGTCTCACTGATTAACACATGAACCTTGTGGGAGACTCACTGATTAACACTGAACCCTGTGGGAGTCTCACTGATTAACACTGAACCCTATGGGAGTCTCACTGATTAACACTGAACCCTGTGGGAGTCTCACTGACTAACACTGAACCCTATGAGATTTTCACTGATTAACACTGAACCCTATGGGAGTCTCACTGATTAACACTGAACCCTATGGGAGTCTCACTGATTAACACTGAACCCTGTGGGAGTCTCACTGATTAACACTGAACCCTGTGGGAGTCTCACTGATTAACACTGAACCCTGTGGGAGTCTCACTGATTACCCCTGAACCCTGTGGGAGTTTCACTGATTAACACTGAACCTTGTGGGAGTCTCACGGATTAACACTGAACCCTGTGGGAGTCTCACTGATTAACACTGAACCCTGTGGGAGTCTCACTGATTAACACTGAACCCTATGGGAGTCTCACTGATTAACACTGAACCCTGTGGGAGTCTCACTGATTAAGACTGAACCCTATGGGAGTCTCACTGATTAACACTGAAACCTATGGGAGTTTCACTGATTAACACTTAACCCTATGGGAGTCTCATTGATTAACACTGAACCCTGAGGGAGTCTCACTGATTAACACTGAACCCTATGGGAGTCTCACTGATTAACACTGAACCCTGTGGGAGTCCCACTGATTAACACTGAAACCTATGGGAGTCTCACTGATTAACACTGAACCCTATGGGGAGTCTCACTGATTAACAAGTAACCCTATGGGAGTCTCACTGATTAACACCGAACTCTATGGGATTCTCAATGATTAACACTGAACCCTATGGGAGTCTCACTGATGAACACTGAACACTGTGGGAGTCTCACTGATTAACACTGAACACTGTGGGAGTCTCACTGATTTACACTGAACCCTGTGGGAGTCTCACTGATTAACACTGAACCCTGTGGGAGTCTCACTGATTAACACATGAACCTTGTGGGAGCCTCACTGATTAACACCGAACCCTGTGGGAGTCTCACTGATTAACACTGAACCCTATGGGAGTCTCACTGATCAACACATGAACCTTGTGGGAGACTCACTGATTAACATTGAACCCTGTGGGAGTCTCACTGATTAACACTGAACCCTATGCGAGTCTCACTGATTAACACTGAACCCTATGGGAGTCTCACTGATTAACAATTAACCCTATGGGAGTCTCACTGATTAACACCGAACTCTATGGGATTCTCAATGATTAACACTGAACCCTATGGGAGTCTCACTGATTAACACTGAACACTGTGGGAGTCTCACTGATTAACACTGAACACTGTGGGAGTCTCACTGATTAACACATGAACCCTAAGGGAGTCTCACTGATTTACACTGAACCCTGTGGGAGTCTCACTGATTAACACTGAACCCTATGGGAGTCTCACTGATTAACACATGAACCCTGAGGGAGTCTCACTGATTTACACTGAACCCTGTGGGAGTCTCACTGATTAACACTGAACCCTGTGGGAGTCTTACTGATTAACACTGAACCCAATGGGAGTCTCATTGATTAACACTGAACCCTATGGGAGTCTCACTGATTAACACATGAACCTTGTGGGAGACTCACTGATTAACACTGAACCCTGTGGGAGTCTCACTGATTAACACTGAACCCTATGGGAGTCTCACTGATTAACACTGAACCCTGTGGGAGTCTCACTGATTAACACTGAACCCTGTGGGAGTCTCACTGATTAACACTGAACCCTGTGGGAGTCTCACTGATTACCCCTGAACCCTGTGGGAGTTTCACTGATTAACACTGAACCTTGTGGGAGTCTCACGGATTAACACTGAACCCTGTGGGAGTCTCACTGATTAACACTGAACCCTGTGGGAGTCTCACTGATTAACACTGAACCCTATGGGAGTTTCACTGATTAACACTGAACCCTGTGGGAGTCTCACTGATTAAGACTGAACCCTATGGGAGTCTCACTGATTAACACTGAAACCTATGGGAGTTTCACTGATTAACACTTAACCCTATGGGAGTCTCACTGATTAACACTGAACCCTATGGGAGTCTCACTGATTAACACTGAACCCTGTGGGAGTCTCACTGACTAACACTGAACCCTATGAGATTTTCACTGATTAACACTGAACCCTATGGGAGTCTCACTGATTAACACTGAACCCTGTGGGAGTCTCACTGATTAACACTGAACCCTGTGGGAGTCTCACTGATTACCCCTGAACCCTGTGGGAGTTTCACTGATTAACACTGAACCTTGTGGGAGTCTCACGGATTAACACTGAACCCTGTGGGAGTCTCACTGATTAACACTGAACCCTGTGGGAGTCTCACTGATTAACACTGAACCCTATGGGAGTCTCACTGATTAACACTGAACCCTGTGGGAGTCTCACTGATTAAGACTGAACCCTATGGGAGTCTCACTGATTAACACTGAAACCTATGGGAGTTTCACTGATTAACACTTAACCCTATGGGAGTCTCACTGATTAACACTGAACCCTATGGGAGTCTCACTGATTAACACTGAACCCTGTGGGAGTCTCACTGACTAACACTGAACCCTATGAGATTTTCACTGATTAACACTGAACCCTATGGGAGTCTCACTGATTAACACTGAACCCTATGGGAGTCTCACTGATTAACACTGAACCCTGTGGGAGTCTCACTGATTAACACTGAACCCTGTGGGAGTCTCACTGATTAACACTGAACCCTGTGGGAGTCTCACTGATTACTCCTGAACCCTGTGGGAGTTTCACTGATTAACACTGAACCTTGTGGGAGTCTCACGGATTAACACTGAACCCTGTGGGAGTCTCACTGATTAACACTGAACCCTGTGGGAGTCTCACTGATTAAGACTGAACCCTATGGGAGTCTCACTGATTAACACTGAAACCTATGGGAGTTTCACTGATTAACACTTAACCCTATGGGAGTCTCATTGATTAACACTGAACCCTGAGGGAGTCTCACTGATTAACACTGAACCCTATGGGAGTCTCACTGATTAACAATTAACCCTATGGGAGTCTCACTGATTAACACCGAACTCTATGGGATTCTCAATGATTAACACTGAACCCTATGGGAGTCTCACTGATTAACACTGAACACTGTGGGAGTCTCACTGATTAACACTGAACACTGTGGGAGTCTCACTGATTAACACATGAACCCTGAGGGAGTCTCACTGATTTACACTGAACCCTGTGGGAGTCTCACTGATTAACACTGAACCCTATGGGAGTCTCACTGATTAACACATGAACCCTGAGGGAGTCTCACTGATTTACACTGAACCCTGTGGGAGTCTCACTGATTAACACTGAACCCTGTGGGAGTCTTACTTATTAACACTGAACCCAATGGGAGTCTCATTGATTAACAGTGAACCCTATGTGAGTCTCACTGATTAACACATGAACCTTGTGGGAGACTCAGTGATTAACACTGAACCCTGTGGGAGTCTCACTGATTAACACTGAACCCTATGGGAGTCTCACTGATTAACACTGAACCCTGTGGGAGTCTCACTGACTAACATTGAACCCTATGAGATTTTCACTGATTAACACTGAACCCTATGGGAGTCTCACTGATTAACACTGAACCCTATGGGAGTCTCACTGATTAACACTGAACCCTGTGGGAGTCTCACTGATTAACACTGAACCCTGTGGGAGTCTCACTGATTAACACTGAACCCTGTGGGAGTTTCACTGATTACCCCTGAACCCTGTGGGAGTTTCACTGATTAACACTGAACCTTGTGGGAGTCTCACGGATTAACACTGAACCCTGTGGGAGTCTCACTGATTAACACTGAACCCTGTGGGAGTCTCACTGATTAACACTGAACCCTATGGGAGTCTCACTGATTAACACTGAACCCTGTGGGAGTCTCACTGATTAAGACTGAACCCTATGGGAGTCTCACTGATTAACACTGAAACCTATGGGAGTTTCACTGATTAACACTTAACCCTATGGGCGTCTCATTGATTAACACTGAACCCTGAGGGAGTCTCACTGATTAACACTGAACCCTATGGGAGTCTCACTGATTAACACTGAACCCTGTGGGAGTCCCACTGATTAACACTGAAACCTATGGGAGTCTCACTGATTAACACTGAACCCTATGGGGAGTCTCACTGATTAACAAGTAACCCTATGGGAGTCTCACTGATTAACACCGAACTCTATGGGATTCTCAATGATTAACACTGAACCCTATGGGAGTCTCACTGATGAACACTGAAAACTGTGGGAGTCTCACTGATTAACACTGAACACTGTGGGAGTCTCACTGATTAACACTGAACCCTGTGGGAGTCTCACTGATTAACACTGAACCCTATGGGAGTCTCACTGATTAACACATGAACCCTATGGGAGTCTCATTGATTAACACTGAACCCTGTGGGAGTCTCACTGATTAACACATGAACCTTGTGGGAGACTCACTGATTTACACTGAACCCTATGGGAGTCTCACTGATTAACACTGAACCCTGTGGGAGTCTCACTGATTAACACATGAACCCTATGGGAGTCTCATTGATTAACACTGAACCCTGTGGGAGTATCACTGATTAACACATGAACCTTGTGGGAGTCTCACTGATTAACACTGAACCCTATGGGAGTCTCACTGATTAACACGGAACCCTATGGGAGTCTCATTGATTAAGACTGAACCCTGTGGGAGTCTCACTGATTAACACTGAACCCTATGGGAGTCTCATTGATTAACACTGAACCCTGTGGGAGTCTCACTGATTAACACTGAACCCTGTGGGAGTGTCACTGATTAACACATGAACCCTGAGGGAGTCTCACTGATTTACACTGAACCCTGTGGGAGTCTCACTGATTAACACTGAACCCTATGGGAGTCTCACTGATTAACACATGAACCCTGAGGGAGTCTCACTGATTTACACTGAACCCTGTGGGAGTCTTACTGATTAACACTGAACCCAATGGGAGTCTCATTGATTAACACTGAACCCTATGGGAGTCTCACTGATTAACACATGAACCTTGTGGGAGACTCACTGATTAACACTGAACCCTGTGGGAGTCTCACTGATTAACACTGAACCCTATGGGAGTCTCACTGATTAACACTGAACCCTGTGGGAGTCTCACTGACTAACACTGAACCCTATGGGATTTTCACTGATTAACACTGAACCCTATGGGAGTCTCACTGATTAACACTGAACCCTATGGGAGTCTCACTGATTAACACTGAACCCTGTGGGAGTCTCACTGATTAACACTGAACCCTGTGGGAGTCTCACTGATTAACACTGAACCCTGTGGGAGTCTCACTGATTACTCCTGAACCCTGTGGGAGTTTCACTGATTAACACTGAACCTTGTGGGAGTCTCACGGATTAACACTGAACCCTGTGGGAGTCTCACTGATTAACACTGAACCCTGTGGGAGTCTCACTGATTAACACTGAACCCTATGGGAGTCTCACTGATTAACACTGAACCCTGTGGGAGTCTCACTGATTAAGACTGAACCCTATGGGAGTCTCACTGATTAACACTGAAACCTATGGGAGTTTCACTGATTAACACTTAACCCTATGGGAGTCTCATTGATTAACACTGAACCCTGAGGGAGTCTCACTGATTAACACTGAACCCTATGGGAGTCTCACTGATTAACACTGAACCCTGTGGGAGTCCCACTGATTAACACTGAAACCTATGGGAGTCACTGATTAACACTGAACCCTATGGGGAGTCTCACTGATTAACAATTAACCCTATGGGAGTCTCACTGATTAACACCAAACTCTTTGGGATTCTCAATGATTAACACTGAACCCTATGGGAGTCTCATTGATGAACACTGAACACTGTGGGAGTCTCACTGATTAACACTGAACACTGTGGGAGTCTCACTGATTAACACTGAACCCTGTGGGAGTCTCACTGATTAACACTGAACCCTATGGGAGTCTCACTGATTAACACATGAACCCTATGGGAGTCTCATTGATTAACACTGAACCCTGTTGGAGTCTCACTGATTAACACATGAACCTTGTGGGAGACTCACTGATTTACACTGAACCCTATGGGAGTCTCACTGATTAACACTGAACCCTATGGGAGTCTCATTGATTAACACTGAACCCTGTGGGAGTCTCACTGATTAACACATGAACCCTATGGGAGTCTCATTGATTAACACTGAACCCTATGGGAGTCTCACTGATTTACACTGAACCCTATGGGAGTTTCACTGATTAACACTGAACCCTATGGGAGTCTCACTGATTAACACTGAACCCTGTGGTAGTCTCACTGATTAACACTGAACCCTATGGGAGTCTCACTGATTAACAATGAACCCTGTGGGAGTCTCACTGATTAACACTGAACCCTATGGGAGTTTCACTGATTAACACTGAACCCTGTGGGAGTCTCACTGATTAACACTGAAGCCTATGGGCATTCTCACAGATTAATGCTGAACCCTATGGGGGTCTCACTGATAAACAATGAACCCTATGGGAGTCTCACTGATTAACACTGAACTCGATGGGATTCTCACTGATTAACACTGAACCCTATGGGAGTCTCACTGATTAACACTGAACCCTGTGGGAGTCTCACTGATTAACAATGAACCCTATGGGAGTCTCACTGATTAACACTGAACTCTATGGGATTCTCACTGATTAACACTGAACCCTGTGGGAGTCTCACTGATTAACACTGAACCCTGTGGGAGTCTCACTGATTAAAACTGAACCCAGTGGGACACTGACTGATTAACAGTGAACCCTGTGGGAGTCTCACTGATTACCCCTGAACCCTGTGGGAGTTTCACTGATTAACACTGAACCATGTGGGAGTCTCACGGATTAACACTGAACCCTGTGGGAGTCTCACTGATTAAGACTGAACCCTGTGGGAGTCTCAGTGATTAACACTCAACCCTATGGGAGTCTCACTGATTAACACTGAACCCTGTGGGAGTCTCACTGATTAAGACTGAACCCTATGGGAGTCTCACTGATTAACACTGAACCCTATGGGAGTCTCACTGATTAACACTGAACCCTATGGGAGTCTCACTGATTAACACTGAACCCTATGGGTGTCTCAGTGATTGTCACTGAACCCTGTGGGAGTCTCACTGATTAACACTGAACCCTATGGGAGTCTCACTGATTAACACTGAACCCTGTGGGAGTCTCACTGATTAACACTGAACCCTATGGGAGTCTCACTGATTAATACTGAACGCTGTGGGAGTCTCACTGATTAACACTGAACCCTATGGGAGTCTCACTGATTAACACTGAACCCTATGGGAGTCTCACTGATTAACACTGAACCCTATGGGGAGTCTCACTGATTAACAATTAACCCTATGGGAGTCTCACTGATTAACACCAAACTCTTTGGGATTCTCAATGATTAACACTGAACCCTATGGGAGTCTCATTGATGAACACTGAACACTGTGGGAGTCTCACTGATTAACACTGAACACTGTGGGAGTCTCACTGATTAACACTGAACCCTGTGGGAGTCTCACTGATTAACACTGAAACCTATGGGAGTCTCACTGATTAACACATGAACCCTATGGGAGTCTCATTGATTAACACTGAACCCTGTTGGAGTCTCACTGATTAACACATGAACCTTGTGGGAGACTCACTGATTTACACTGAACCCTATGGGAGTCTCACTGATTAACACTGAACCCTATGGGAGTCTCATTGATTAACACTGAACCCTGTGGGAGTCTCACTGATTAACACATGAACCCTATGGGAGTCTCATTGATTAACACTGAACCCTATGGGAGTCTCACTGATTTACACTGAACCCTATGGGAGTTTCACTGATTAACACTGAACCCTATGGGAGTCTCACTGATTAACACTGAACCCTGTGGTAGTCTCACTGATTAACACTGAACCCTATGGGAGTCTCACTGATTAACAATGAACCCTGTGGGAGTCTCACTGATTAACACTGAACCCTATGGGAGTTTCACTGATTAACACTGAACCCTGTGGGAGTCTCACTGATTAACACTGAAGCCTATGGGCATTCTCACAGATTAATGCTGAACCCTATGGGGGTCTCACTGATAAACAATGAACCCTATGGGAGTCTCACTGATTAACACTGAACTCGATGGGATTCTCACTGATTAACACTGAACCCTATGGGAGTCTCACTGATTAACACTGAACCCTGTGGGAGTCTCACTGATTAACAATGAACCCTATGGGAGTCTCACTGATTAACACTGAACTCTATGGGATTCTCACTGATTAACACTGAACCCTGTGGGAGTCTCACTGATTAACACTGAACCCTGTGGGAGTCTCACTGATTAAAACTGAACCCAGTGGGACACTGACTGATTAACAGTGAACCCTGTGGGAGTCTCACTGATTACCCCTGAACCCTGTGGGAGTTTCACTGATTAACACTGAACCATGTGGGAGTCTCACGGATTAACACTGAACCCTGTGGGAGTCTCACTGATTAAGACTGAACCCTGTGGGAGTCTCAGTGATTAACACTCAACCCTATGGGAGTCTCACTGATTAACACTGAACCCTGTGGGAGTCTCACTGATTAAGACTGAACCCTATGGGAGTCTCACTGATTAACACTGAACCCTATGGGAGTCTCACTGATTAACACTGAACCCTATGGGAGTCTCACTGATTAACACTGAACCCTATGGGTGTCTCAGTGATTGTCACTGAACCCTGTGGGAGTCTCACTGATTAACACTGAACCCTATGGGAGTCTCACTGATTAACACTGAACCCTGTGGGAGTCTCACTGATTAACACTGAACCCTATGGGAGTCTCACTGATTAATACTGAACGCTGTGGGAGTCTCACTGATTAACACTGAACCCTATGGGAGTCTCACTGATTAACACTGAACCCTATGGGAGTCTCACTGATTAACACTGAACCCTATGGGAGTCTCACTGATTAACACTGAACCCTATGGGAGTCTCACTGATTAACACTGAACCCTATGGGAGTCTCACTGATTATCACTGAACCCTATGGGAGTCTCACTGATTAACACTGAACCCTATGGGAGTCTCACTGATTAACACTGAACCCTATGGGAGTCTCACTGATTAACACTGAACCCTGTGGGAGTCTCACTGATTAACACTGAACCCTATGGGAGTCTCGCTGATTAACACTGAACCCTATGGGAGTCTCACTGATTAACACTGAACCCTATGGGAGTCTCACTGATTAACACTGAACCCTATTCGAGTCTCACTGATTAACACTGAACCCTATGGGAGTCTCACTGATTAACACTGAACCCTATGGGAGTCTCAGTGATTGTCACTGAACCCTGTGGGAGTCTCACTGATTAACACTGAACCCTATGGGAGTCTCACTGATTAACACTGAACCCTGTGGGAGTCTCACTGATTAACACTGAACCCTATGGGAGTCTCACTGATTAATACTGAACGCTGTGGGAGTCTCACTGATTAACACTGAACCCTATGGGAGTCTCACTGATTAACACTGAACCCTATGGGAGTCTCACTGATTAACACTGAACCCTATGGGAGTCTCACTGATTAACACTGAACCCTATGGGAGTCTCACTGATTAACACTGAACCCTATGGGAGTCTCACTGATTAACACTGAACCCTATGGGAGTATCATTGATTAACACTGAACACTGTGGGAGTCTCACTGATTAACACTGCGCCCTGGGGGAGGCTCACTGATTAACACTGAACCCTATGGGAGTCTCATTGATTAACACTGAACACTGTGGGAGTCTCACTGATTAACACTGCACCCTGTGGGAGGCTCACTGATTAACACTGAACCCTATGGGAGTCTCACTGATTAACACATGAACCCTGAGGGAGTCTCACTGATTTACACTTAACCCTGTGGGAGTCTCACTGATGAACACTGAACCCTGTGGGAGTCTCACTGATTAACACTGAACCCTATGGGAGTCTCATTGATTAACACTGAACCCTGTGGGAGTCTCACTGATTAACACATGAACCTTGTGGGAGACTCACTGATTTACACTGAACCCTATGGGAGTCTCACTGATTAACACTGAACCCTATGGGAGTCTCACTGATTAACACTGAACCCTATGGGAGTCTCACTGATTAACACTGAACCCTATGGGAGTCTCACTGATTAACACTGAACCCTATGGGAGTCTCACTGATTAACACTGAACCCTGTGGGAGTCTCACTGATTATCACTGAACCCTATGGGAGTCTCACTGATTAACACTGAACACTATGGGAGTCTCACTGATTAACACTGAACCCTATGGGAGTCTCACTGATTAACACTGAACCCTGTGGGAGTCTCACTGATTAACACTGAACCCTATGGGAGTCTCACTGATTAACACTGAACCCTATGGGAGTCTCACTGATTAACACTGAACCCTATGGAAGTCTCACTGATTAACACTGAACCCTATGGGAGTCTCACTGATTAACACTGAACCCTATGGGTTTCTCAGTGATTGTCACTGAACCCTGTGGGAGTCTCACTGATTAACACTGAACCCTATGGGAGTCTCACTGATTAACACTGAACCCTGTGGGAGTCTCATTGATTAACACTGAACCCTATGGGAGTCTCACTGATTAACACTGAACCCTGTGGGAGTGTCACTGATTAACACATGAACCCTGAGGGAGTCTCACTGATTTACACTGAACCCTGTGGGAGTCTCACTGATTAACACTGAACCCTATGGGAGTCTCACTGATTAACACATGAACCCTGAGGGAGTCTCACTGATTTACACTGAACCCTGTGGGAGTCTTACTGATTAACACTGAACCCAATGGGAGTCTCATTGATTAACACTGAACCCTATGGGAGTCTCACTGATTAACACATGAACCTTGTGGGAGACTCACTGATTAACACTGAACCCTGTGGGAGTCTCACTGATTAACACTGAACCCTATGGGAGTCTCACTGATTAACACTGAACCCTGTGGGAGTCTCACTGACTAACACTGAACCCTATGGGATTTTCACTGATTAACACTGAACCCTATGGGAGTCTCACTGATTAACACTGAACCCTATGGGAGTCTCACTGATTAACACTGAACCCTGTGGGAGTCTCACTGATTAACACTGAACCCTGTGGGAGTCTCACTGATTAACACTGAACCCTGTGGGAGTCTCACTGATTACTCCTGAACCCTGTGGGAGTTTCACTGATTAACACTGAACCTTGTGGGAGTCTCACGGATTAACACTGAACCCTGTGGGAGTCTCACTGATTAACACTGAACCCTGTGGGAGTCTCACTGATTAACACTGAACCCTATGGGAGTCTCACTGATTAACACTGAACCCTGTGGGAGTCTCACTGATTAAGACTGAACCCTATGGGAGTCTCACTGATTAACACTGAAACCTATGGGAGTTTCACTGATTAACACTTAACCCTATGGGAGTCTCATTGATTAACACTGAACCCTGAGGGAGTCTCACTGATTAACACTGAACCCTATGGGAGTCTCACTGATTAACACTGAACCCTGTGGGAGTCCCACTGATTAACACTGAAACCTATGGGAGTCACTGATTAACACTGAACCCTATGGGGAGTCTCACTGATTAACAATTAACCCTATGGGAGTCTCACTGATTAACACCAAACTCTTTGGGATTCTCAATGATTAACACTGAACCCTATGGGAGTCTCATTGATGAACACTGAACACTGTGGGAGTCTCACTGATTAACACTGAACACTGTGGGAGTCTCACTGATTAACACTGAACCCTGTGGGAGTCTCACTGATTAACACTGAACCCTATGGGAGTCTCACTGATTAACACATGAACCCTATGGGAGTCTCATTGATTAACACTGAACCCTGTTGGAGTCTCACTGATTAACACATGAACCTTGTGGGAGACTCACTGATTTACACTGAACCCTATGGGAGTCTCACTGATTAACACTGAACCCTATGGGAGTCTCATTGATTAACACTGAACCCTGTGGGAGTCTCACTGATTAACACATGAACCCTATGGGAGTCTCATTGATTAACACTGAACCCTATGGGAGTCTCACTGATGAACAATGAACCCTATGGGAGTCTCACTGATTAACACTGAACTCTATGGGATTCTCACTGATTAACACTGAACCCTGTGGGAGTCTCACTGATTAACACTGAACCCTGTGGGAGTCTCACTGATTAAAACTGAACCCAGTGGGACACTGACTGATTAACAGTGAACCCTGTGGGAGTCTCACTGATTACCCCTGAACCCTGTGGGAGTTTCACTGATTAACACTGAACCATGTGGGAGTCTCACGGATTAACACTGAACCCTGTGGGAGTCTCACTGATTAAGACTGAACCCTGTGGGAGTCTCAGTGATTAACACTCAACCCTATGGGAGTCTCACTGATTAACACTGAACCCTGTGGGAGTCTCACTGATTAAGACTGAACCCTATGGGAGTCTCACTGATTAACACTGAACCCTATGGGAGTCTCACTGATTAACACTGAACCCTATGGGAGTCTCACTGATTAACACTGAACCCTATGGGTGTCTCAGTGATTGTCACTGAACCCTGTGGGAGTCTCACTGATTAACACTGAACCCTATGGGAGTCTCACTGATTAACACTGAACCCTGTGGGAGTCTCACTGATTAACACTGAACCCTATGGGAGTCTCACTGATTAATACTGAACGCTGTGGGAGTCTCACTGATTAACACTGAACCCTATGGGAGTCTCACTGATTAACACTGAACCCTATGGGAGTCTCACTGATTAACACTGAACCCTATGGGAGTCTCACTGATTAACACTGAACCCTATGGGAGTCTCACTGATTAACACTGAACCCTATGGGAGTCTCACTGATTATCACTGAACCCTATGGGAGTCTCACTGATTAACACTGAACCCTATGGGAGTCTCACTGATTAACACTGAACCCTATGGGAGTCTCACTGATTAACACTGAACCCTATGGGAGTCTCGCTGATTAACACTGAACCCTATGGGAGTCTCACTGATTAACACTGAACCCTATGGGAGTCTCACTGATTAACACTGAACCCTATTCGAGTCTCACTGATTAACACTGAACCCTATGGGAGTCTCACTGATTAACACTGAACCCTATGGGAGTCTCAGTGATTGTCACTGAACCCTGTGGGAGTCTCACTGATTAACACTGAACCCTATGGGAGTCTCACTGATTAACACTGAACCCTGTGGGAGTCTCACTGATTAACACTGAACCCTATGGGAGTCTCACTGATTAATACTGAACGCTGTGGGAGTCTCACTGATTAACACTGAACCCTATGGGAGTCTCACTGATTAACACTGAACCCTATGGGAGTCTCACTGATTAACACTGAACCCTATGGGAGTCTCACTGATTAACACTGAACCCTATGGGAGTCTCACTGATTAACACTGAACCCTATGGGAGTCTCACTGATTAACACTGAACCCTATGGGAGTCTCATTGATTAACACTGAACACTGTGGGAGTCTCACTGATTAACACTGCGCCCTGGGGGAGGCTCACTGATTAACACTGAACCCTATGGGAGTCTCATTGATTAACACTGAACACTGTGGGAGTCTCACTGATTAACACTGCACCCTGTGGGAGGCTCACTGATTAACACTGAACCCTATGGGAGTCTCACTGATTAACACATGAACCCTGAGGGAGTCTCACTGATTTACACTTAACCCTGTGGGAGTCTCACTGATGAACACTGAACCCTGTGGGAGTCTCACTGATTAACACTGAACCCTATGGGAGTCTCATTGATTAACACTGAACCCTGTGGGAGTCTCACTGATTAACACATGAACCTTGTGGGAGACTCACTGATTTACACTGAACCCTATGGGAGTCTCACTGATTAACACTGAACCCTATGGGAGTCTCACTGATTAACACTGAACCCTATGGGAGTCTCACTGATTAACACTGAACCCTATGGGAGTCTCACTGATTAACACTGAACCCTATGGGAGTCTCACTGATTAACACTGAACCCTGTGGGAGTCTCACTGATTATCACTGAACCCTATGGGAGTCTCACTGATTAACACTGAACACTATGGGAGTCTCACTGATTAACACTGAACCCTATGGGAGTCTCACTGATTAACACTGAACCCTGTGGGAGTCTCACTGATTAACACTGAACCCTATGGGAGTCTCACTGATTAACACTGAACCCTATGGGAGTCTCACTGATTAACACTTAACCCTATGGAAGTCTCACTGATTAACACTGAACCCTATGGGAGTCTCACTGATTAACACTGAACCCTATGGGTTTCTCAGTGATTGTCACTGAACCCTGTGGGAGTCTCACTGATTAACACTGAACCCTATGGGAGTCTCACTGATTAACACTGAACCCTGTGGGAGTCTCATTGATTAACACTGAACCCTATGGGAGTCTCACTGATTAACACTGAACGCTGTGGGAGTCTCACTGATTAACACTGAACCCTATGGGAGTCTCACTGATTAACACTGAACCCTGTGGGAGTCTCACTGATTATCACAGAACCCTGTGGGAGTCTCACTGATTAACACTGAACCCTGTGGGAGTCTCACTGATTAACACTGAACCCTATGGGAGTCTCACTGATTAACACTGAACCCTATGGGAGTCTCAGTGATTGTCACTGAACCCTGTGGGAGTCTCACTGATTAACACTGAACCCTATGGGAGTCTCACTGATTAACACTGAACCCTGTGGGAGTCTCACTGATTAACACTGAACCCTATGGGAGTCTCACTGATTAATACTGAACGCTGTGGGAGTCTCACTGATTAACACTGAACCCTATGGGAGTCTCACTGATTAACACTGAACCCTATGGGAGTCTCACTGATTAACACTGAACCCTATGGGAGTCTCACTGATTAACACTGAACCCTATGGGAGTCTCACTGATTAACACTGAACCCTATGGGAGTCTCACTGATTAACACTGAACCCTATGGGAGTCTCATTGATTAACACTGAACACTGTGGGAGTCTCACTGATTAACACTGCGCCCTGGGGGAGGCTCACTGATTAACACTGAACCCTATGGGAGTCTCATTGATTAACACTGAACACTGTGGGAGTCTCACTGATTAACACTGCACCCTGTGGGAGGCTCACTGATTAACACTGAACCCTATGGGAGTCTCACTGATTAACACATGAACCCTGAGGGAGTCTCACTGATTTACACTTAACCCTGTGGGAGTCTCACTGATGAACACTGAACCCTGTGGGAGTCTCACTGATTAACACTGAACCCTATGGGAGTCTCATTGATTAACACTGAACCCTGTGGGAGTCTCACTGATTAACACATGAACCTTGTGGGAGACTCACTGATTTACACTGAACCCTATGGGAGTCTCACTGATTAACACTGAACCCTATGGGAGTCTCACTGATTAACACTGAACCCTATGGGAGTCTCACTGATTAACACTGAACCCTATGGGAGTCTCACTGATTAACACTGAACCCTATGGGAGTCTCACTGATTAACACTGAACCCTGTGGGAGTCTCACTGATTATCACTGAACCCTATGGGAGTCTCACTGATTAACACTGAACACTATGGGAGTCTCACTGATTAACACTGAACCCTATGGGAGTCTCACTGATTAACACTGAACCCTGTGGGAGTCTCACTGATTAACACTGAACCCTATGGGAGTCTCACTGATTAACACTGAACCCTATGGGAGTCTCACTGATTAACACTTAACCCTATGGAAGTCTCACTGATTAACACTGAACCCTATGGGAGTCTCACTGATTAACACTGAACCCTATGGGTTTCTCAGTGATTGTCACTGAACCCTGTGGGAGTCTCACTGATTAACACTGAACCCTATGGGAGTCTCACTGATTAACACTGAACCCTGTGGGAGTCTCATTGATTAACACTGAACCCTATGGGAGTCTCACTGATTAACACTGAACGCTGTGGGAGTCTCACTGATTAACACTGAACCCTATGGGAGTCTCACTGATTAACACTGAACCCTGTGGGAGTCTCACTGATTATCACAGAACCCTGTGGGAGTCTCACTGATTAACACTGAACCCTGTGGGAGTCTCACTGATTAACACTGAACCCTATGGGAGTCTCACTGATTAACACTGAACCCTATGGGAGTCTCACTGATTAACACTGAACCCTATGGGAGTCTCACTGATTAACACTGAACCCTATGGGAGTCTCACTGATTAACACTGAACCCTATGGGAGTCTCACTGATTAACACTGAACCCTGTGGGAGTCTCACTGATTAACACTGAACCCTATGGGAGTCTCACTGATTAACACTGAACCCTATGGGAGTCTCACTGATTAACACTGAACCCTATGGGAGTCTCACTGATTAACACTGAACCCTATGGGAGTCTCACTGATTAACACTGAACCCTATGGGAGTCTCACTGATTAACACTGAACCCTATGGGAGTCTCACTGATTAACACTGAACCCTATGGGAGTCTCACTGATTAACACTGAACCTTATGGGAGAACGGAGACGAGAGAGAGGGGAGTGGAGCCCTCACCTGCAGCGCGAGGCGTGTGGGCCCTGAGTTCCGTCCCGTCGCGATGCACTGGAACGTCGCGTTCTGCCCCGCGTTCACCTCCACGTTCCCCAACCGCAGGAAGTGGGGGGCCTTGTCTGTATGTGCGAGAGTGGGGGGGGGGCGGGCAAGAGTTCAGAGATTTGTGATCATCATCAGCCACGATCTATCCACTGCTGGACGAAGGCCCCCCTTAAGCCTTCGCCATGGTTCACGGTCCTGCCTTCCAACGATCCACCTGTAGTGTTGAGTCTATGGGTGGTAGTGTTGAGTTATTGTTAAATGAGAATCGCACTTCCTATGATTACTGTTGTAAAATTGTTTTTGAAGCTTTTTTTTGATGATTTCGAAAACATATGGTTAATCTATCTTATGGTTGGTATTGTTTGACTTGCATCACACTGGGATTTGAGCATACAGCGTTGTAATACTTTTTTTTAAGATTTACTGGTTTATCCATCATCAACACCATCACCCATCATCAACACTCCGGTAATCAATGAATGTTCTTATGGAGCATTCTTAATCTGTAAATAAATTAAACGTAATTGAGGATTCAGGCTTTGCCTAGAAACAGGTTAGTAGGCCTCAAGCATTAGGCCTAACGGTTTAAACTTTGATTTGGTTACCCAACTAAGGTGTTTAAAAACTTAATTGCAGAGATCGATAGGTGGCAGATCTTCAGTCACCCCTAAATCTGTTAGTGCATTTTTAACTAATTTGAGGATTAATTCTCACGCCGCAGGCTTCGTCTATCGTCAGTGTGTGTGAGTGTGAGGTTGTCAGTGTGTGTGTGAGTGTGAGGTTGTCAGTGTGTGTGTGAGGTTGTCAGTGTGTGTGAGATTGTCAGCCTGTGTGAGTGTGAGGTTGTCAGTGTGTGTGTGAGGTTGTCAGTGTGTGTGTGAGGTTGTCAGTGTGTGTGTGAGATTGTCAGTGTGTGTGTGTGTGAGGTTGTCAGTGTGAGTGTGAGGTTGTCAGTGTGTGTGTGAGGTTGTCAGTGTGTGTGTGAGATTGTCAGCCTGTGTGAGTGTGAGGTTGTCAGTGTGTGTGAGGTTGTCAGTGTGAGTGTGAGGTTGTCAGCCTGTGTGAGTGTGAGGTTGTCAGTGTGTGTGAGTGTGAGGTTGTCAGTGTGTGAGTGTGAGGTTGTCAGTGTGTGTGAGTGTGAGGTTGTCAGTGTGTGTGAGTGTGAGGTTGTCAGTGTGTGTGAGATTGTCAGTGTGTGAGTGTGAGGTTGTCAGTGTGTGTGTGTGTGAGATTGTCAGCCTGTGTGAGTGTGAGGTTGTCAGTGTGTGAGTGTGAGGTTGTCAGTGTGTGTGTGAGGTTGTCAGTGTGTGTGTGAGGTTGTCAGTGTGTGTGAGTGTGAGGTTGTCAGTGTGTGAGTGTGAGGTTGTCAGTGTGTGTGAGTGTGAGGTTGTCAGTGTGTGAGTGTGAGGTTGTCAGTGTGTGTGTGAGGTTGTCAGTGTGTGTGAGTGTGAGGTTGTCAGTGTGTGAGTGTGAGGTTGTCAGTGTGTGTGTGTGTGAGATTGTCAGCCTGTGTGAGTGTGAGGTTGTCAGTGTGTGTGAGATTGTCAGCCTGTGTGAGTGTGAGGTTGTCAGTGGAGTGTGAGGTTGTCAGTGTGTGAGTGTGAGGTTGTCAGCCTGTGTGAGGTTGTCAGTGTGTGTGTGAGGTTGTCAGTGTGTGAGGTTATCAGTGTGTGTGTGTGTGAGGTTGTCAGCGTGTGTGTGAGTGTGAGGTTGTCAGTGTGTGTGAGTGAGGTTGTCAGTGTGTGAGTGTGAGGTTGTCAGTGTGTGTGTGAGTGTGAGGTTGTCAGTGTGTGTGAGTGTGAGGTTGTCAGTGTGTGAGTGTGAGGTTGTCAGTGTGTGTGAGTGTGAGGTTGTCAGTGTGTGTGAGTGTGAGGTTGTCAGTGTGTGTGAGATTGTCAGTGTGTGAGTGTGAGGTTGTCAGTGTGTGTGTGTGTGTGAGATTGTCAGCCTGTGTGAGTGTGAGGTTGTCAGTGTGTGAGTGTGAGGTTGTCAGTGTGTGAGTGTGAGGTTGTCAGTGTGTGTGTGAGGTTGTCAGTGTGTGTGAGTGTGAGGTTGTCAGTGTGTGAGTGTGAGGTTGTCAGTGTGTGTGAGTGTGAGGTTGTCAGTGTGTGAGTGTGAGGTTGTCAGTGTGTGTGTGAGGTTGTCAGTGTGTGTGAGTGTGAGGTTGTCAGTGTGTGTGTGTGAGGTTGTCAGTGTGTGAGTGTGAGGTTGTCAGTGTGTGAGTGTGAGGTTGTCAGTGTGTGAGTGTGAGGTTGTCAGTGTGTGAGAGTGAGGTTGTCAGTGTGTGTGAGTGTGAGGTTGTCAGTGTGTGAGTGTGAGGTTGTCAGTGTGTGTGAGTGTGAGGTTGTCAGTGTGTGAGTGTGTGAGGTTTTCAGTGTGTGTGTGTGAGGTTGTCAGTGTGTGAGTGTGAGGTTGTCAGTGTGTTTGAGTGAGGTTGTCAGTGTGTGAGTGTGAGGTTGTCAGTGTGTGTGAGGTTGTCAGTGTGTGTGAGTGTGAGGTTGTCAGTGTGTGAGTGTGTGAGGTTTTCAGTGTGTGTGTGTGAGGTTGTCAGTGTGTGAGTGTGAGGTTGTCAGTGTGTGTGTGTGAGGTTGTCAGTGTGTGAGTGTGAGGTTGTCAGTGTGTGAGTGTGAGGTTGTCAGTGTGTGTGTGTGAGGTTGTCAGTGTGTGTGAGTGTGAGGTTGTCAGTGTGTGAGTGTGAGGTTGTCAGTGTGTGTGAGTGTGAGGTTGTCAGTGTGTGTGAGTGTGAGGTTGTCAGTGTGTGAGTGTGAGGTTGTCAGTGTGTGTGAGTGTGAGGTTGTCAGTGTGTGAGTGTGAGGTTGTCAGTGTGTGTGAGTGTGAGGTTGTCAGCCTGTATGAGTGTGTGGTTGTCAGTGTGTGTGTGAGGTTGTCAGTGTGTGTGAGTGTGAGGTTGTCAGTGTGTGTGAGTGTGAGGTTGTCAGTGTGTGTGAGGTTGTCAGTGTGTGTGAGTGTGAGGTTGTCAGTGTGTGTGAGTGTGAGGTTGTCAGTGTGTGAGTGTGAGGTTGTCAGTGTGTGTGTGAGGTTGTCCGCCTGTGTGAGTGTGAGGTTGTCAGTGTGTGTGCGAGGTTGTCCGCCTGTGTGAGTGTGAGGTTGTCAGTGTGTGTGAGTGTGAGGTTGTCAGTGTGTGTGAGTGTGAGGTTGTCAGTGTGTGAGTGTGAGGTTGTCAGTGTGAGTGTGAGGTTGTCAGTGTGAGTGTGAGGTTGTCAGTGTGTGAGTGTGAGATTGTCAGTGTGTGTGAGTGTGAGGTTGTTAGTGTGTGTGTGAGGTTGTCAGTGTGAGTGTGTGTGAGGTTGTCAGTGTGTGAGTGTGAGGTTGTCAGTGTGTGTGAGTGTGAGGTTGTCAGTGTGTGTGTGAGTGTGAGGTTGTCAGTGTGTGAGTGTGAGGTTGTCAGTGTGTGTGAGTGTGAGGTTGTCAGTGTGTGAGTGTGAGATTGTCAGTGTGTGAGTGTGAGGTTGTCAGTGTGTGTGAGTGTGAGGTTGTCAGTGTGTGAGTGTGAGATTGTCAGTGTGTGTGAGTGTGAGGTTGTCAGTGTGTGTGAGTGTGAGGTTGTTAGTGTGTGTGTGAGGTTGTCAGTGTGTGAGTGTGAGGTTGTCAGTGTGTGTGAGTGTGAGGTTGTTAGTGTGTGTGTGAGGTTGTCAGTGTGTGTGAGTGTGGGGTTGTCAGTGTGTGTGAGTGTGAGGTTGTCAGTGTGTGAGTGTGAAGTTGTCAGTGTGTGTGAGTGTGAGGTTGTCAGTGTGTGTGAGTGTGAGATTGTCAGTGTGTGTGTGTGAGGTTGTCAGTGTGTGTGTGTGTGAGGTTGTCAGTGTGTGTGAGGTTGTCAGTGTGTGTGAGTGTGAGATTGTCAGTGTGTGTGTGTGTGAGGTTGTCAGTGAATGTGAGGTTGTCAGTGTGTGAGTGTGAGGTTGTCAGTGTGTGTGTGTGAGGTTGTCAGTGTGTGAGTGTGAGGTTGTCAGTGTGTGAGTGTGAGGTTGTCAGTGTGTGAGTGTGAGGTTGTCAGTGTGTGTGTGTGAGGTTGTCAGTGTGAGTGTGAGGTTGTCAGTGGAGTGTGAGGTTGTCAGTGTGTGAGTGTGAGGTTGTCAGCCTGTGTGAGGTTGTCAGTGTGTGTGTGAGGTTGTCAATGTGTGAGTGTGAGGTTATCAGTGTGTGTGTGTGAGGTTGTCAGTGTGTGAGTGTGAGGTTGTCAGTGTGTGAGTGTGAGGTTGTCAGTGTGTGAGTGTGAGGTTGTCAGTGTGTGTGTGTGTGAGATTGTCAGCCTGTGTGTGTGTGAGATTGTCAGCCTGTGTGAGTGTGAGGTTGTCAGTGTGTGAGTGTGAGGTTGTCAGTGTGTGTGAGTGTGAGGTTGTCAGTGTGTGTGAGTGTGAGGTTGTCAGTGTGTGAGTGTGAGGTTGTCAGTGTGTGAGTGTGAGGTTGTCAGTGTGTGAGTGTGAGGTTGTCAGTGTGTGTGAGTGTGAGGTTGTCAGTGTGTGAGTGTGAGGTTGTCAGTGTGTGTGTGAGGTTGTCAGTGTGTGAGTGTGAGGTTGTCAGTGTGTGTGTGAGGTTGTCAGTGTGTGTGAGGTTGTCAGTGTGTGTGAGTGTGAGGTTGTCAGTGTGTGTGAGTGTGAGGTTGTCAGTGTGTGTGAGGTTGTCAGTGTGTGTGATGTTGTCAGTGTGTGAGTGTGAGGTTGTCAGTGTGTGTGAGTGTGAGGTTGTCAGTGTGTGAGTGTGAGGTTGTCAGTGTGTGTGAGTGTGAGGTTGTCAGTGTGTGTGTGTGAGGTTGTCAGTGTGTGTGAGTGTGAGGTTGTCAGTGTGTGAGTGTGAGGTTGTCAGTGTGTGAGTGTGAGGTTGTCAGTGTGTGTGTGAGGTTGTCAGTGTGTGTGAGTGTGAGGTTGTCAGTGTGTGTGTGATGTTGTCAGTGTGTGTGAGGTTGTCAGTGTGTGAGTGTGTGTGAGGTTGTCAGTGTGTGTGTGTGAGGTTGTCAGTGTGTGTGAGTGTGAGGTTGTCAGTGTGTGAGTGTGTGTGAGGTTGTCAGTGTGTGTGTGTGTGAGGTTGTCAGTGTGTGTGAGTGTGAGGTTGTCAGTGTGTGTGAGTGTGAGGTTGTCAGCCTGTGTGAGTGTGAGGTTGTCAGTGTGTGTGAGGTTGTCAGTGTGTGTGAGTGTGAGGTTGTCAGTGTGTGTGTGTGTGTGTGTGAGGTTGTCAGTGTGAGTGTGATGTTGTCAGTGTGTGAGTGTGAGGTTGTCAGTGTGTGTGAGTGTGAGGTTGTCAGTGTGTGAGTGTGAGGTTGTCAGTGTGTGAGTGTGAGGTTGTCAGTGTGTGTGAGTGTGAGGTTGTCAGTGTGTGAGTGTGAGGTTGTCAGTGTGTGAGTGTGATGTTGTCAGTGTGTGTGAGGTTGTCAGTGTGTGTGTGAGGTTGTCAGTGTGTGTGTGAGGTTGTCAGTGTGTGTGAGTGTGAGGTTGTCAGTGTGTGTGTGATGTTGTCAGTGTGTGTGAGGTTGTCAGTGTGTGAGTGTGTGTGAGGTTGTCAGTGTGTGTGTGTGAGGTTGTCAGTGTGTGTGAGTGTGAGGTTGTCAGTGTGTGAGTATGTGTGAGGTTGTCAGTGTGTGTGTGTGTGAGGTTGTCAGTGTGTGTGAGTGTGAGGTTGTCAGTGTGTGTGAGTGTGAGGTTGTCAGCCTGTGTGAGTGTGAGGTTGTCAGTGTGTGTGAGGTTGTCAGTGTGTGTGAGTGTGAGGTTGTCAGTGTGTGTGTGTGTGTGAGGTTGTCAGTGTGAGTGTGATGTTGTCAGTGTGTGAGTGTGAGGTTGTCAGTGTGTGTGAGTGTGAGGTTGTCAGTGTGTGAGTGTGAGGTTGTCAGTGTGTGAGTGTGATGTTGTCAGTGTGTGTGAGGTTGTCAGTGTGTGTGAGGTTTTCAGTGTGTGTGTGAGGTTGTCAGTGTGTGTGAGTGTGATGTTGTCAGTGTGTGTGAGGTTGTCAGTGTGTGAGTGTGTGTGAGGTTGTCAGTGTGTGTGAGTGTGAGGTTGTCAGTGTGTGTGTGTGTGAGGTTGTCAGTGTGTGTGAGTGTGAGGTTGTCAGTGTGTGTGAGTGTGAGGTTGTCAGTGTGAGTGTGAGGTTGTCAGCCTGTGTGAGTGTGAGGTTGTCAGTGTGTGTGAGTGTGAGGTTGTCAGTGTGTGTGAGTGTGAGGTTGTCAGTGTGTGTGAGTGTGAGGTTGTCAGTGTGTGAGTGTGAGGTTGTCAGTGTGTGAGTGTGAGGTTGTCAGTGTGTGAGTGTGAGGTTGTCAGTGTGTGTGAGTGTGAGGTTGTCAGTGTGTGTGTGAGGTTGTCAGTGTGTGAGTGTGAGGTTGTCAGTGTGTGTGTGAGGTTGTCAGTGTGTGTGAGTGTGAGGTTGTCAGTGTGTGTGATGTTGTCAGTGTGTGTGAGGTTGTCAGTGTGTGAGAGTGTGTGAGGTTGTCAGTGTGTGTGTGTGAGGTTGTCAGTGTGTGCGAGTGTGAGGTTGTCAGTGTGTGAGTGTGTGTGAGGTTGTCAGTGTGTGTGTGTGTGAGGTTGTCAGTGTGTGTGAGTGTGAGGTTGTCAGTGTGTGTGAGTGTGAGGTTGTCAGCCTGTGTGAGTGTGAGGTTGTCAGTGTGTGTGAGGTTGTCAGTGTGTGTGAGTGTGAGGTTGTCAGTGTGTGTGAGTGTGAGGTTGTCAGTGTGTGAGTGTGAGGTTGTCAGTGTGTGAGTGTGATGTTGTCAGTGTGTGTGAGGTTGTCAGTGTGTGTGAAGTTGTCAGTGTGTGTGTGAGGTTGTCAGTGTGTGTGAGTGTGATGTTGTCAGTGTGTGTGAGGTTGTCAGTGTGTGAGTGTGTGTGAGGTTGTCAGTGTGTGTGAGTGTGAGGTTGTCAGTGTGTGTGTGTGAGGTTGTCAGTGTGTGTGAGTGTGAGGTTGTCAGTGTGTGTGAGTGTGAGGTTGTCAGTGTGAGTGTGAGGTTGTCAGCCTGTGTGAGTGTGAGGTTGTCAGTGTGTGTGAGTGTGAGGTTGTCAGTGTGTGAGTGTGAGGTTGTCAGTGTGTGTGTGAGGTTGTCCGCCTGTGTGAGTGTGAGGTTGTCAGTGTGTGTGCGAGGTTGTCCGCCTGTGTGAGTGTGAGGTTGTCAGTGTGTGTGAGTGTGAGGTTGTCAGTGTGTGTGAGTGTGAGGTTGTCAGTGTGTGAGTGTGAGGTTGTCAGTGTGAGTGTGAGGTTGTCAGTGTGAGTGTGAGGTTGTCAGTGTGTGAGTGTGAGATTGTCAGTGTGTGTGAGGTTGTTAGTGTGTGTGTGAGGTTGTCAGTGTGAGTGTGTGTGAGGTTGTCAGTGTGTGAGTGTGAGGTTGTCAGTGTGTGTGAGTGTGAGGTTGTCAGTGTGTCTGTGAGTGTGAGGTTGTCAGTGTGTGAGTGTGAGGTTGTCAGTGTGTGTGAGTGTGAGGTTGTCAGTGTGTGAGTGTGAGATTGTCAGTGTGTGAGTGTGAGGTTGTCAGTGTGTGTGAGTGTGAGGTTGTCAGTGTGTGAGTGTGAGATTGTCAGTGTGTGTGAGGTTGTCAGTGTGTGAGTGTGAGGTTGTCAGTGTGTGTGAGTGTGAGGTTGTCAGTGTGTGAGTGTGAGATTGTCAGTGTGTGAGTGTGAGGTTGTCAGTGTGTGTGAGTGTGAGGTTGTCAGTGTGTGTGTGAGGTTGTCAGTGTGTGAGTGTGAGGTTGTCAGTGTGTGTGAGTGTGAGGTTGTTAGTGTGTGTGTGAGGTTGTCAGTGTGTGTGAGTGTGAGGTTGTCAGTGTGTGTGAGTGTGAGGTTGTCAGTGTGTGAGTGTGAGGTTGTCAGTGTGTGTGAGTGTGAGGTTGTCAGTGTGTGTGTGTGAGGTTGTCAGTGTGTGTGAGTGTGAGGTTGTCAGTGTGTGAGTGTGAGGTTGTCAGTGTGTGAGTGTGAGGTTGTCAGTGTGTGTGTGAGGTTGTCAGTGTGTGAGTGTGAGGTTGTCAGTGTGTGTGTGAGGTTGTCAGTGTGTGTGAGTGTGAGGTTGTCAGTGTGTGTGATGTTGTCAGTGTGTGTGAGGTTGTCAGTGTGTGAGAGTGTGTGAGGTTGTCAGTGTGTGTGTGTGAGGTTGTCAGTGTGTGCGAGTGTGAGGTTGTCAGTGTGTGAGTGTGTGTGAGGTTGTCAGTGTGTGTGTGTGTGAGGTTGTCAGTGTGTGTGAGTGTGAGGTTGTCAGTGTGTGTGAGTGTGAGGTTGTCAGCCTGTGTGAGTGTGAGGTTGTCAGTGTGTGTGAGGTTGTCAGTGTGTGTGAGTGTGAGGTTGTCAGTGTGTGTGAGTGTGAGGTTGTCAGTGTGTGAGTGTGAGGTTGTCAGTGTGTGAGTGTGATGTTGTCAGTGTGTGTGAGGTTGTCAGTGTGTGTGAAGTTGTCAGTGTGTGTGTGAGGTTGTCAGTGTGTGTGAGTGTGATGTTGTCAGTGTGTGTGAGGTTGTCAGTGTGTGAGTGTGTGTGAGGTTGTCAGTGTGTGTGAGTGTGAGGTTGTCAGTGTGTGTGTGTGAGGTTGTCAGTGTGTGAGTGTGAGGTTGTCAGTGTGTGTGTGAGGTTGTCCGCCTGTGTGAGTGTGAGGTTGTCAGTGTGTGTGCGAGGTTGTCCGCCTGTGTGAGTGTGAGGTTGTCAGTGTGTGTGAGTGTGAGGTTGTCAGTGTGTGTGAGTGTGAGGTTGTCAGTGTGTGAGTGTGAGGTTGTCAGTGTGAGTGTGAGGTTGTCAGTGTGAGTGTGAGGTTGTCAGTGTGTGAGTGTGAGATTGTCAGTGTGTGTGAGGTTGTTAGTGTGTGTGTGAGGTTGTCAGTGTGAGTGTGTGTGAGGTTGTCAGTGTGTGAGTGTGAGGTTGTCAGTGTGTGTGAGTGTGAGGTTGTCAGTGTGTCTGTGAGTGTGAGGTTGTCAGTGTGTGAGTGTGAGGTTGTCAGTGTGTGTGAGTGTGAGGTTGTCAGTGTGTGAGTGTGAGATTGTCAGTGTGTGAGTGTGAGGTTGTCAGTGTGTGTGAGTGTGAGGTTGTCAGTGTGTGAGTGTGAGATTGTCAGTGTGTGTGAGGTTGTCAGTGTGTGAGTGTGAGGTTGTCAGTGTGTGTGAGTGTGAGGTTGTCAGTGTGTGAGTGTGAGATTGTCAGTGTGTGAGTGTGAGGTTGTCAGTGTGTGTGAGTGTGAGGTTGTCAGTGTGTGTGTGAGGTTGTCAGTGTGTGAGTGTGAGGTTGTCAGTGTGTGTGAGTGTGAGGTTGTTAGTGTGTGTGTGAGGTTGTCAGTGTGTGTGAGTGTGAGGTTGTCAGTGTGTGTGAGTGTGAGGTTGTCAGTGTGTGAGTGTGAGGTTGTCAGCCTGTGTGAGTGTGAGGTTGTCAGTGTGTGTGAGGTTGTCAGTGTGTGTGAGTGTGAGGTTGTCAGTGTGTGTGAGTGTGAGGTTGTCAGTGTGTGAGTGTGAGGTTGTCAGTGTGTGAGTGTGATGTTGTCAGTGTGTGTGAGGTTGTCAGTGTGTGTGAAGTTGTCAGTGTGTGTGTGAGGTTGTCAGTGTGTGTGAGTGTGATGTTGTCAGTGTGTGTGAGGTTGTCAGTGTGTGAGTGTGTGTGAGGTTGTCAGTGTGTGTGAGTGTGAGGTTGTCAGTGTGTGTGTGTGAGGTTGTCAGTGTGTGAGTGTGAGGTTGTCAGTGTGTGTGTGAGGTTGTCCGCCTGTGTGAGTGTGAGGTTGTCAGTGTGTGTGCGAGGTTGTCCGCCTGTGTGAGTGTGAGGTTGTCAGTGTGTGTGAGTGTGAGGTTGTCAGTGTGTGTGAGTGTGAGGTTGTCAGTGTGTGAGTGTGAGGTTGTCAGTGTGAGTGTGAGGTTGTCAGTGTGAGTGTGAGGTTGTCAGTGTGTGAGTGTGAGGTTGTCAGTGTGTGAGTGTGATGTTGTCAGTGTGTGTGAGGTTGTCAGTGTGTGTGAAGTTGTCAGTGTGTGTGTGAGGTTGTCAGTGTGTGTGAGTGTGATGTTGTCAGTGTGTGTGAGGTTGTCAGTGTGTGAGTGTGTGTGAGGTTGTCAGTGTGTGTGAGTGTGAGGTTGTCAGTGTGTGTGTGTGAGGTTGTCAGTGTGTGAGTGTGAGGTTGTCAGTGTGTGTGTGAGGTTGTCCGCCTGTGTGAGTGTGAGGTTGTCAGTGTGTGTGCGAGGTTGTCCGCCTGTGTGAGTGTGAGGTTGTCAGTGTGTGTGAGTGTGAGGTTGTCAGTGTGTGTGTGTGAGGTTGTCAGTGTGTGTGAGTGTGAGGTTGTCAGTGTGTGAGTGTGAGGTTGTCAGTGTGTGAGTGTGAGGTTGTCAGTGTGTGTGTGAGGTTGTCAGTGTGTGAGTGTGAGGTTGTCAGTGTGTGTGTGAGGTTGTCAGTGTGTGTGAGTGTGAGGTTGTCAGTGTGTGTGATGTTGTCAGTGTGTGTGAGGTTGTCAGTGTGTGAGAGTGTGTGAGGTTGTCAGTGTGTGTGTGTGAGGTTGTCAGTGTGTGCGAGTGTGAGGTTGTCAGTGTGTGAGTGTGTGTGAGGTTGTCAGTGTGTGTGTGTGTGAGGTTGTCAGTGTGTGTGAGTGTGAGGTTGTCAGTGTGTGTGAGTGTGAGGTTGTCAGCCTGTGTGAGTGTGAGGTTGTCAGTGTGTGTGAGGTTGTCAGTGTGTGTGAGTGTGAGGTTGTCAGTGTGTGTGAGTGTGAGGTTGTCAGTGTGTGAGTGTGAGGTTGTCAGTGTGTGAGTGTGATGTTGTCAGTGTGTGTGAGGTTGTCAGTGTGTGTGAAGTTGTCAGTGTGTGTGTGAGGTTGTCAGTGTGTGTGAGTGTGATGTTGTCAGTGTGTGTGAGGTTGTCAGTGTGTGAGTGTGTGTGAGGTTGTCAGTGTGTGTGAGTGTGAGGTTGTCAGTGTGTGTGTGTGAGGTTGTCAGTGTGTGAGTGTGAGGTTGTCAGTGTGTGTGTGAGGTTGTCCGCCTGTGTGAGTGTGAGGTTGTCAGTGTGTGTGCGAGGTTGTCCGCCTGTGTGAGTGTGAGGTTGTCAGTGTGTGTGAGTGTGAGGTTGTCAGTGTGTGTGAGTGTGAGGTTGTCAGTGTGTGAGTGTGAGGTTGTCAGTGTGAGTGTGAGGTTGTCAGTGTGAGTGTGAGGTTGTCAGTGTGTGAGTGTGAGATTGTCAGTGTGTGTGAGGTTGTTAGTGTGTGTGTGAGGTTGTCAGTGTGAGTGTGTGTGAGGTTGTCAGTGTGTGAGTGTGAGGTTGTCAGTGTGTGTGAGTGTGAGGTTGTCAGTGTGTCTGTGAGTGTGAGGTTGTCAGTGTGTGAGTGTGAGGTTGTCAGTGTGTGTGAGTGTGAGGTTGTCAGTGTGTGAGTGTGAGATTGTCAGTGTGTGAGTGTGAGGTTGTCAGTGTGTGTGAGTGTGAGGTTGTCAGTGTGTGAGTGTGAGATTGTCAGTGTGTGTGAGGTTGTCAGTGTGTGAGTGTGAGGTTGTCAGTGTGTGTGAGTGTGAGGTTGTCAGTGTGTGAGTGTGAGATTGTCAGTGTGTGAGTGTGAGGTTGTCAGTGTGTGTGAGTGTGAGGTTGTCAGTGTGTGTGTGAGGTTGTCAGTGTGTGAGTGTGAGGTTGTCAGTGTGTGTGAGTGTGAGGTTGTTAGTGTGTGTGTGAGGTTGTCAGTGTGTGTGAGTGTGAGGTTGTCAGTGTGTGTGAGTGTGAGGTTGTCAGTGTGTGAGTGTGAGGTTGTCAGTGTGTGTGAGTGTGAGGTTGTCAGTGTGTGTGTGTGAGGTTGTCAGTGTGTGAGTGTGTGTGAGGTTGTCAGTGTGTGTGTGTGTGAGGTTGTCAGTGTGTGTGAGTGTGAGGTTGTCAGTGTGTGTGAGTGTGAGGTTGTCAGCCTGTGTGAGTGTGAGGTTGTCAGTGTGTGTGAGGTTGTCAGTGTGTGTGAGTGTGAGGTTGTCAGTGTGTGTGAGTGTGAGGTTGTCAGTGTGTGAGTGTGAGGTTGTCAGTGTGTGAGTGTGATGTTGTCAGTGTGTGTGAGGTTGTCAGTGTGTGTGAAGTTGTCAGTGTGTGTGTGAGGTTGTCAGTGTGTGTGAGTGTGATGTTGTCAGTGTGTGTGAGGTTGTCAGTGTGTGAGTGTGTGTGAGGTTGTCAGTGTGTGTGAGTGTGAGGTTGTCAGTGTGTGTGTGTGAGGTTGTCAGTGTGTGAGTGTGAGGTTGTCAGTGTGTGTGTGAGGTTGTCCGCCTGTGTGAGTGTGAGGTTGTCAGTGTGTGTGCGAGGTTGTCCGCCTGTGTGAGTGTGAGGTTGTCAGTGTGTGTGAGTGTGAGGTTGTCAGTGTGTGTGAGTGTGAGGTTGTCAGTGTGTGAGTGTGAGGTTGTCAGTGTGAGTGTGAGGTTGTCAGTGTGAGTGTGAGGTTGTCAGTGTGTGAGTGTGAGATTGTCAGTGTGTGTGAGGTTGTCAGTGTGAGTGTGTGTGAGGTTGTCAGTGTGTGAGTGTGAGGTTGTCAGTGTGTGTGAGTGTGAGGTTGTCAGTGTGTGTGTGTGAGGTTGTCAGTGTGAGTGTGTGTGAGGTTGTCAGTGTGTGAGTGTGAGGTTGTCAGTGTGTGTGAGTGTGAGGTTGTCAGTGTGTCTGTGAGTGTGAGGTTGTCAGTGTGTGAGTGTGAGGTTGTCAGTGTGTGTGAGTGTGAGGTTGTCAGTGTGTGAGTGTGAGATTGTCAGTGTGTGAGTGTGAGGTTGTCAGTGTGTGTGAGTGTGAGGTTGTCAGTGTGTGAGTGTGAGATTGTCAGTGTGTGTGAGGTTGTCAGTGTGTGAGTGTGAGGTTGTCAGTGTGTGTGAGTGTGAGGTTGTCAGTGTGTGAGTGTGAGATTGTCAGTGTGTGAGTGTGAGGTTGTCAGTGTGTGTGAGTGTGAGGTTGTCAGTGTGTGTGTGAGGTTGTCAGTGTGTGAGTGTGAGGTTGTCAGTGTGTGTGAGTGTGAGGTTGTTAGTGTGTGTGTGAGGTTGTCAGTGTGTGTGAGTGTGAGGTTGTCAGTGTGTGTGAGTGTGAGGTTGTCAGTGTGTGAGTGTGAGGTTGTCAGTGTGTGTGAGTGTGAGGTTGTCAGTGTGTGTGTGTGAGGTTGTCAGTGTGTGTGAGTGTGAGGTTGTCAGTGTGTGAGTGTGAGGTTGTCAGTGTGTGAGTGTGAGGTTGTCAGTGTGTGTGTGAGGTTGTCAGTGTGTGTGAGTGTGAGGTTGTCAGTGTGTGTGATGTTGTCAGTGTGTGTGAGGTTGTCAGTGTGTGAGTGTGTGTGAGGTTGTCAGTGTGTGTGTGTGAGGTTGTCAGTGTGTGTGAGTGTGAGGTTGTCAGTGTGTGAGTGTGTGTGAGGTTGTCAGTGTGTGTGTGTGTGAGCTTGTCAGTGTGTGTGAGTGTGAGGTTGTCAGTGTGTGTGAGTGTGAGGTTGTCAGCCTGTGTGAGTGTGAGGTTGTCAGTGTGTGTGAGGTTGTCAGTGTGTGTGAGTGTGAGGTTGTCAGTGTGTGTGTGTGTGTGAGGTTGTCAGTGTGAGTGTGATGTTGTCAGTGTGTGAGTGTGAGGTTGTCAGTGTGTGTGAGTGTGAGGTTGTCAGTGTGTGAGTGTGAGGTTGTCAGTGTGTGAGTGTGATGTTGTCAGTGTGTGTGAGGTTGTCAGTGTGTGTGAGGTTGTCAGTGTGTGTGTGAGGTTGTCAGTGTGTGTGAGTGTGATGTTGTCAGTGTGTGTGAGGTTGTCAGTGTGTGAGTGTGTGTGAGGTTGTCAGTGTGTGTGAGTGTGAGGTTGTCAGTGTGTGTGTGTGTGAGGTTGTCAGTGTGTGTGAGTGTGAGGTTGTCAGTGTGTGTGAGTGTGAGGTTGTCAGCCTGTGTGAGTGTGAGGTTGTCAGTGTGTGTGAGTGTGAGGTTGTCAGTGTGTGTGAGTGTGAGGTTGTCAGTGTGTGTGAGTGTGAGGTTGTCAGTGTGTGTGAGTGTGAGGTTGTCAGTGTGTGAGTGTGAGGTTGTCAGTGTGTGAGTGTGAGGTTGTCAGTGTGTGAGTGTGAGGTTGTCAGTGTGTGTGAGTGTGAGGTTGTCAGTGTGTGAGTGTGAGGTTGTCAGTGTGTGAGTGTGAGGTTGTCAGTGTGTGTGTGAGGTTGTCAGTGTGTGAGTGTGAGGTTGTCAGTGTGTGTGAGGTTGTCAGTGTGTGTGAGTGTGAGGTTGTCAGTGTGTGTGATGTTGTCAGTGTGTGTGAGGTTGTCAGTGTGTGTGAGGTTGTCAGTGTGTGAGTGTGTGTGAGGTTGTCAGTGTGTGTGTGTGAGGTTGTCAGTGTGTGTGAGTGTGAGGTTGTCAGTGTGTGAGTGTGTGTGAGGTTGTCAGTGTGTGTGTGTGTGTGTGAGGTTGTCAGTGTGTGTGAGTGTGAGGTTGTCAGTGTGTGTGAGTGTGAGGTTGTCAGCCTGTGTGAGTGTGAGGTTGTCAGTGTGTGTGAGGTTGTCAGTGTGTGTGAGTGTGAGGTTGTCAGTGTGTGTGTGTGTGTGAGGTTGTCAGTGTGTGAGTGTGATGTTGTCAGTGTGTGAGTGTGAGGTTGTCAGTGTGTGTGAGTGTGAGGTTGTCAGTGTGTGAGTGTGAGGTTGTCAGTGTGTGAGTGTGATGTTGTCAGTGTGTGTGAGGTTGTCAGTGTGTGTGAGGTTGTCAGTGTGTGTGTGAGGTTGTCAGTGTGTGTGAGTGTGATGTTGTCAGTGTGTGTGAGGTTGTCAGTGTGTGAGTGTGTGTGAGGTTGTCAGTGTGTGTGAGTGTGAGGTTGTCAGTGTGTGTGTGTGTGTGTGAGGTTGTCAGTGTGTGTGAGTGTGAGGTTGTCAGTGTGTGTGAGTGTGAGGTTGTCAGTGTGAGTGTGAGGTTGTCAGCCTGTGTGAGTGTGAGGTTTTCAGTGTGTGTGAGTGTGAGGTTGTCAGTGTGTGAGTGTGAGGTTGTCAGTGTGTGTGTGAGGTTGTCTGCCTGTGTGAGTGTGAGGTTGTCAGTGTGTGTGCGAGGTTGTCCGCCTGTGTGAGTGTGAGGTTGTCAGTGTGTGTTAGTGTGAGGTTGTCAGTGTGTGTGAGTGTGAGGTTGTCAGTGTGTGAGTGTGAGGTTGTCAGTGTGAGTGTGAGGTTGTCAGTGTGAGTGTGAGGTTGTCAGTGTGTGAGTGTGAGATTGTCAGTGTGTGTGAGTGTGAGGTTGTTAGTGTGTGTGTGAGGTTGTCAGTGTGAGTGTGTGTGAGGTTGTCAGTGTGTGAGTGTGAGGTTGTCAGTGTGTGTGAGTGTGAGGTTGTCAGTGTGTGTGTGAGTGTGAGGTTGTCAGTGTGTGAGTGTGAGGTTGTCAGTGTGTGTGAGTGTGAGGTTGTCAGTGTGTGAGTGTGAGATTGTCAGTGTGTGAGTGTGAGGTTGTCAGTGTGTGTGAGTGTGAGGTTGTCAGTGTGTGAGTGTGAGATTGTCAGTGTGTGTGAGTGTGAGGTTGTCAGTGTGTGTAAGTGTGAGGTTGTCAGTGTGTGTGTGAGGTTGTCAGTGTGTGAGTGTGAGGTTGTCAGTGTGTGTGAGTGTGAGGTTGTTAGTGTGTGTGTGAGGTTGTCAGTGTGTGTGAGTGTGAGGTTGTCAGTGTGTGTGAGTGTGAGGTTGTCAGTGTGTGAGTGTGAGGTTGTCAGTGTGTGTGAGTGTGAGGTTGTCAGTGTGTGTGAGTGTGAGATTGTCAGTGTGTGTGTGTGAGGTTGTCAGTGTGTGTGTGTGTGAGGTTGTCAGTGTGTGTGAGGTTGTCAGTGTGTGTGAGTGTGAGATTGTCAGTGTGTGTGTGTGTGTGTGAGGTTGTCAGTGAATGTGAGGTTGTCAGTGTGTGAGTGTGAGGTTGTCAGTGTGTGTGTGTGAGGTTGTCAGTGTGTGAGTGTGAGGTTGTCAGTGTGTGAGTGTGAGGTTGTCAGTGTGTGAGTGTGAGGTTGTCAGTGTGTTTGAGTGTGAGGTTGTCAGTGTGTGTGAGTGTGAGGTTGTCAGTGTGTGAGTGTGAGGTTGTCAGTGTGTGTGAGGTTGTCAGTGTGTGTGAGTGTGAGATTGTCAGTGTGTGTGTGAGTGTGAGGTTGTCAGTGTGTGAGTGTGAGGTTGTCAGTGTGTGAGTGTGAGGTTGTCAGTGTGTGTGAGGTTGTCAGTGTGTGTGAGTGTGAGATTGTCAGTGTGTGTGTGTGAGGTCTTTGCGTGGGAGTGTGAGGTTGTCAGTGTGTGTGTGTGAGGTTGTCAGTGTGTGAGTGTGTGAGGTTGTCAGTGTGTATGAGTGTGAGGTTGTCAGTGTGTGTGAGTGTGAGGTTGTCAGTGTGTGTGTGAGTGTGAGGTTGTCAGTGTGTGTGTGTGTGAGGTTGTCAGTGTGTGAGTGTGTGAGGTTGTCAGTGTGTGTGAGTGTGAGGTTGTCAGTGTGTGAGTGTGAGGTTGTCAGTGTGTGTGTGAGGTTGTCAGTGTGTGTGAGTGTGAGGTTGTCAGTGTGTGTGAGTGTGAGGTTGTCAGTGTGTGTGAGTGTGAGGTTGTCAGTGTGTGTGTGTGAGGTTGTCAGTGTGTGAGTGTGAGGTTGTCAGTGTGTGAGTGTGAGGTTGTCAGTGTGTGAGTGTGAGGTTGTCAGTGTGTGTGAGTGTGAGGTTGTCAGTGTGTGTGTGTGTGAGGTTGTCAGTGTGTGTGTGTGTGAGATTGTCAGTGTGTGTGAGTGTGAGGTTGTCAGTGTGTGAGTGTGAGATTGTCAGTGTGTGTGTGTGAGGTTGTCAGTGTGTGTGAGTGTGAGGTTGTCAGTGTGTGTGTGTGAGGTTGTCAGTGTGTGTGTGTGAGATTGTCAGTGTGTGTGAGTGTGAGGTTGTCAGTGTGTGAGTGTGAGATTGTCAGTGTGTGTGTGAGGTTGTCAGTGTGTGAGTGTGAGATTGTCAGTGTGTGTGAGTGTGAGGTTGTCAGTGTGTGTGAGTGTGAGATTGTCAGTGTGTGAGTGTGAGGTTGTCAGTGTGTGTGTGAGTGTGAGATTGTCAGTGTGTGAGTGTGAGGTTGTCAGTGTGTGTGAGTGTGAGGTTGTCAGTGTGTGAGTGTGAGGTTGTCAGTGTGTGTGAGTGTGAGGTTGTCAGTGTGTGTGTGTGTGAGGTTGTCAGTGTGTGTGTGTGTGAGGTTGTCAGTGTGTGAGTGTGAGGTTGTCAGTGTGTGTGAATGTGAGGTTGTCAGTGTGTGTGAGTGAGGTTGTCAGTGTGTGAGTGTGAGGTTGTCAGTGTGTGTGTGTGTGAGGTTGTTAGTGTGAGTGTGAGGTTGTCAGTGTGTGAGTGTGAGGTTGTCAGTGTGTGTGAGGGTGAGGTTGTCAGTGTGTGTGAGTGTGAGGTTGTCAGTGTGTGAGTGTGAGGTTGTCAGTGTGTGAGTGTGAGGTTGTCAGTGTGTGTGTGAGTTTGTCAGTGTGTGAGTGTGAGATTGTCAGTGTGTGTGAGTGTGAGGTTGTCAGTGTGTGAGTGTGAGGTTGTCAGTGTGTGAGTGTGTGAGATTGTCAGTGTGTGTGTGCGAGGTTGTCAGTGTGTGTGTGAGGTTGTCAGTGTGTGTGAGTGTGAGGTTGTCAGTGTGTGAGTGTGAGGTTGTCAGTGTGTGTGAGTGTGAGATTGTCAGTG
The DNA here is from genome assembly GCF_048934315.1 of Petromyzon marinus. NCBI lineage: Eukaryota > Metazoa > Chordata > Hyperoartia > Petromyzontiformes > Petromyzontidae > Petromyzon > Petromyzon marinus. The sequence continues at coordinate 392,962 of NW_027423699.1, read as the reverse complement.
TGTGTGTGTGAGGTTGTCAGTGTGTGAGTGTGAGGTTGTCAGTGTGTGTGAGTGTGAGGTTGTCAGTGTGTGAGTGTGAGGTTGTCAGTGTGTGTGAGTGTGAGGTTGTCAGTGTGTGTGTGTGAGATTGTCAGCCTGTGTGAGTGTGAGGTTGTCAGTGTGTGTGTGTGTGAGGTTGTCAGTGTGTGAGTGTGTGAGGTTGTCAGTGTGTGAGTGTGAGGTTGTCAGTGTGTGAGTGTCAGGTTGTTAGTGTGTGAGTGTGAGGTTGTCAGTGTGAGTGTGAGGTTGTCAGTGTGTGTGAGTGTGAGATTGTCAGTGTGTGTGAGTGTGAGGTTGTCAGTGTGTGAGTGTGAGATTGTCAGTGTGTGTGAGTGTGAGGTTGTCAGTGTGTGTGAGTGTGAGGTTGTCAGTGTGTGTGAGTGTGAGGTTGTCAGTGTGTGTGTGAGGTTGTCAGTGTGTGTGTGTGTGAGGTTGTCAGTGTGTGAGTGTGAGGTTGTCAGTGTGTGAGTGTGAGGTTGTCAGTGTGTGTGAGTGTGAGGTTGTCAGTGTGTGTGTGTGTGAGGTTGTCAGTGTGTGTGAGTGTGAGGTTGTCAGTGTGTGTGAGTGTGAGGTTGTCAGCCTGTGTGAGTGTGAGGTTGTCAGTGTGTGAATGTGAGGTTATCAGTGTGTGTGTGAGGTTATCAGTGTGTGTGAGTGTGAGGTTGTCAGTGTGTGAGTGTGAGGTTGTCAGTGTGTGTGAGTGTGAGGTTGTCAGTGTGTGAGTGTGAGGTTGTCAGTGTGTGTGTGTGAGGTTGTCAGTGTGAGTGTGAGGTTGTCAGTGTGTGAGTGTGAGGTTGTCAGTGTGTGTGAGTGTGATGTTGTCAGTGTGTGTGAGGTTGTCAGTGTGTGAGTGTGTGTGAGGTTGTCAGTGTGTGTGTGTGAGGTTGTCAGTGTGTGTGAGTGTGAGGTTGTCAGTGTGTGTGAGTGTGAGGTTGTCAGTGTGTGAGTGTGAGGTTGTCAGTGTGAGTGTGAGGTTGTCAGTGTGTGTGAGTGTGAGGTTGTCAGTTTGTGAGTGTGAGATTGTCAGTGTGTGAGTGTGAGGTTGTCAGTGTGTGTGTGAGGTTGTCAGTGTGAGTGTAAGGGTGTCAGTGTGTGTGTGTGTGTGAGGTTGTCAGTGTGTGAGTGTGAGGTTTTCAGTGTGTGAGTGTGAGATTGTCAGCCTGTGTGTGTGTGAGGTTGTCAGTGTGTGTGTGTGAGGTTGTCAGTGTGTGTGAGTGTGAGGTTGTCAGTGTGTGAGTGTGAGGTTGTCAGTGTGTGAGTGTGAGGTTGTCAGTGTGTGTGTGTGAGGTTGTCAGTGTGTGAGTGTGAGGTTGTAAGTGTGTGTGTGAGGTTGTCAGTGTGTGTGTGTGAGGTTGTCAGTGTGTGAGTGTGAGATTGTCAGTGTGTGTGAGTGTGAGGTTGTCAGTGTGTGAGTGTGAGGTTGTCAGTGTGTGAGTGTGAGATTGTCAGTGTGTGTGTGAGGTTGTCAGTGTGTGTGTGAGGTTGTCAGTGTGTGTGAGTGTGAGGTTGTCAGTGTGTGAGTGTGAGGTTGTCAGTGTGTGTGTGAGGTCAGCCTGTGTGAGTGTGAGGTTGTCAGTGTGTGAGTGTGAGGTTGTCAGTGTGTGAGTGTGAGGTTGTCAGTGTGTGTGAGTGTGAGGTTGTCAGCGTGTGACTGTGAGGTTGTCAGTGTGTGTGAGTGTGAGGTTGTCAGTGTGTGAGTGTGAGGTTGTCAGTTTGTGAGTGTGAGATTGTCAGTGTGTGTGAGTGTGAGGTTGTCAGTGTGAGTATGAGGTTGTCAGTGTGAGGTTGTCAGTGTGTGTGAGTGTGAGGTTGTCAGCCTGTGTGAGTGTGAGGTTGTCAGTGTGTGAATGTGAGGTTATCAGTGTGTGTGTGAGGTTATCAGTGTGTGTGAGTGTGAGGTTGTCAGTGTGTGTGAGTGTGAGGTTGTCAGCGTGTGTGTGAGATTGTCAGCCTGTGTGTGAGGTTGTCAGTGTGTGAGTGTGAGGTTGTCAGTGTGTGTGAGTGTGATGTTGTCAGTGTGTGTGAGGTTGTCAGTGTGTGAGTGTGTGTGAGGTTGTCAGTGTGTGTGTGTGAGGTTGTCAGTGTGTGTCAGTGTGAGGTTGTCAGTGTGTGTGAGTGTGAGGTTGTCAGTGTGTGTGAGTGTGAGGTTGTCAGTGTGTGAGTGTGAGGTTGTCAGCCTGTGTGTGTGTGAGGTTGTCAGTGTGTGTGTGTGAGGTTATCAGTGTGTGTGTGTGTGAGGTTGTCAGTGTGTGAGTGTGAGGTTGTCAGTGTGTGAGTGTGAGATTGTCAGTGTGAGTGTGAGGTTGTCAGTGTGTGTGAGTGTGAGGTTGTCAGTGTGTGAGTGTGAGGTTGTCAGTGTGTGAGTGTGAGGTTGTCAGTGTGTGTGTGAGGTTGTCAGTGTGTGAGTGTGAGGTTGTCAGTGTGTGTGAGTGTGAGGTTGTCAGTGTGTGTGAGTGTGAGGTTGTCAGTGTGTGAGTGTGAGGTTGTCAGTGTGTGAGTGTGAGGTTGTCAGTGTGTGAGTGTGAGATTGTCAGTGTGTGTGTGTGTGAGGTTGTCAGTGTGTGTGAGTGTGAGGTTGTCAGTGTGTGAGTGTGAGGTTGTCAGTGTGTGTGAGTGTGAGGTTGTCAGTGTGTGAGTGTGAGGTTGTCAGCCTGTGTGAGTGTGAGGTTGTCAGTGTGTGTGAGTGTGAGGTTGTCAGTGTGTGTGTGAGGTTGTCAGTGTGTGTGAGTGTGAGGTTGTCAGTGTGTGTGAGTGTGAGGTTGTCAGTGTGTGTGAGATTGTCAGCCTGTGTGAGTGTGAGGTTGTCAGTGTGTGTGTGAGGTTGTCAGTGTGTGAGTGTGAGGTTGTCAGCCTGTGTGAGTGTGAGGTTGTCAGTGTGTGAGTGTGAGGTTGTCAGTGTGTGTGTGTGAGGTTGTCAGTGTGTGTGAGTGTGAGGTTGTCAGTGTGTGTGTGTGAGGTTGTCAGTGTGTGAGTGTGAGGTTGTCAGTGTGTGAGTGTGAGATTGTCAGTGTGTGTGTGTGAGGTTGTCAGTGTGTGAGTGTGAGGTTGTCAGTGTGAGTGTGAGGTTGTCATTGTGTGTGTGAGATTGTCAGTGTGTGAGTGTGAGGTTGTCAGTGTGTGAGTGTGAGGTTGTCAGTGTGAGTGTGAGGTTGTCAGCCTGTGTGAGTGTGAGGTTGTCAGTGTGTGTGAGTGTGAGGTTGTCAGTGTGTGTGAGTGTGAGGTTGTCAGTGTGTGTGTGTGAGGTTGTCAGTGTGTGAGTGTGAGGTTGTCAGTGTGTGTGTGTGAGGTTGTCAGTGTGTGAGTGTGAGGTTGTCAGTGTGTGTGTGTGAGGTTGTCAGTGTGTGAGTGTGTGAGGTTGTCAGTGTGTGTGTGAGGTTGTCAGTGTGTGTGAGTGTGAGGTTGTCAGTGTGTGTGTGAGGTTGTCAGTGTGTGTGAGTGTGAGGTTGTCAGTTTGTGAGTGTGAGATTGTCAGTGTGTGTGTGTGAGATTGTCAGTGTGTGTGTGTGAGGTTGTTAGTGTGTGAGTGTGTGAGGTTGTCAGTGTGTGAGTGTGTGAGGTTGTCAGTGTGTGTGAGTGTGAGGTTGTCAGTGTGTGAGTGTGAGGTTGTCAGTGTGTGAGTGTGAGGTTGTCAGTGTGTGAGTGTGTGAGGTTGTCAGTGTGTGTGAGTGTGAGGTTGTCAGTGTGTGAGTGTGAGGTTGTCAGTGTGTGAGTGTGAGGTTGTCAGTGTGTTTGAGATTGTCAGTGTGTGTGAGTGTGAGGTTGTCAGTGTGTGAGGGTGAGGTTGTCAGTGTGTGAGTGTGAGGTTGTCAGTGTGTGTGAGTGTGAGGTTGTCAGTGTGAGTGTGAGATTGTCAGCCTGTGTGTGTGTGAGGTTGTCAGTGTGTGAGTGTGAGGTTGTCAGTGTGTGTGAGATTGTCAGTGTGTGTGTGAGTGTGAGGTTGTCAGCCTGTGTGAGTGTGAGATTGTCAGTGTGTGAGTGTGAGATTGTCAGTGTGTGTGTGTGTGAGATTGTCAGTGTGTGTGAGTGTGAGGTTGTCAGTGTGTGTGAGTGTGAGGTTGTCAGTGTGTGTGTGTGTGAGATTGTCAGTGTGTGAGTGTGAGATTGTCAGTGTGTGTGAGTGTGAGGTTGTCAGTGTGTGTGAGTGTGAGGTTGTCAGTGTGTGTGTGTGTGAGGTTGTCAGTGTGTGAGTGTGAGGTTGTCAGTGTGTGTGTGAGTGTGAGGTTGTCAGTGTGTGTGTGTGAGGTTGTCAGTGTGTGAGTGTGAGGTTGTCAGCCTGTGTGAGTGTGAGGTTGTCAGTGTGTGTGTGTGAGGTTGTCAGTGTGTGTGTGTGAGGTTGTCAGTGTGTGAGTGTGAGGTTGTCAGTGTGTGAGTGTGAGGTTGTCAGCCTGTGTGAGTGTGAGGTTGTCAGTGTGTGAGTTTGAGGTTGTCAGTGTGTGAGTGTGAGGTTGTCAGTGTGTGTGTGTGTGTGAGATTGTCAGTGTGTGTGTGAGGTTGTCAGTGTGTGTGTGAGGTTGTCAGTGTGTGTGTGTGATGTTGTCAGTGTGTGAGTGTGAGGTTGTCAGTGTGTGTGAGTGTGAGATTGTCAGTGTGTGTGTGTGTGAGATTGTCAGTGTGTGTGTGTGTGAGGTTGTCAGTGTGTGTGAGTGTGAGGTTGTCAGTGTGTGTTTGAGGTTGTCAGTGTGTGTGTGTGAGATTGTCAGTGTGTGAGTGTGAGATTGTCAGTGTGTGTTTGAGGTTGTCAGTGTGTGTGTGTGAGGTTGTCAGTGTGTGAGTGTGAGGTTGTCAGTGTGTGTGAGTGTGAGGTTGTCAGTGTGTGAGTGTGAGGTTGTCAGTGTGTGTGAGTGTGAGGTTGTCAGTGTGTGTGTGTGAGGTTGTCAGTGTGTGTGAGTGTGAGGTTGTCAGTGTGTGTGTGTGAGGTTGTCAGTGTGTGTGTGTGTGAGGTTGTCAGTGTGTGTGTGTGAGGTTGTCAGTGTGTGTGTGTGAGATTGTCAGTGTGTGAGTGTGAGGTTGTCAGTGTGTGTGAGTGTGAGATTGTCAGTGTGTGTGTGAGTGTGAGGTTGTCAGTGTGTGAGTGTGAGGTTGTCAGTGTGTGTGAGTGTGAGATTGTCAGTGTGTGTGTGTGAGGTTGTCAGTGTGTGTGTGTGTGAGGTTGTCAGTGTGTGAGTGTGAGGTTGTCAGTGTGTGTGAATGTGAGGTTGTCAGTGTGTGTGTGTGAGGTTGTCAGTGTGTGACTGTGAGGTTGTCAGTGTGTGAGTGTGAGGTTGTCAGCCTGTGTGAGTGTGAGGTTGTCAGTGTGTGTGTGTGTGAGGTTGTCAGTGTGTGTGTGAGTGTGAGATTGTCAGTGTGTGAGTGTGAGATTGTCAGTGTGTGAGTGTGAGGTTGTCAGTGCGTGAGTGTGAGGTTGTCAGTGTGTGTGAGTGTGAGGTTGTCAGTGTGAGTGTGTGAGGTTGTCAGTGTGTGTGAGTGTGAGGTTGTCAGTGTGTGTGTGTGAGGTTGTCAGTGTGTGAGTGTGAGGTTATCAGTGTGTGTGTGAGTGTGAGGTTGTCAGTGTGTGAGTGAGGTTGTCAGTGTGTGTGTGAGGTTGTCAGTGTGTGAGTGTGAGGTTGTCAGTGTGTGTGTGTGAGGTTGTCAGTGTGTGTGTGAGGTTGTCAGTGTGTGTGTGTGAGGTTGTCAGTGTGTGTGTGTGAGGTTGTCAGTGTGTGAGTGTGAGATTGTCAGCCTGTGTGAGTGTGAGGTTGTCAGTGTGTGTGAGTGTGAGGTTGTCAGTGTGTGAGTGTGAGATTGTCAGTGTGTGTGAGTGTGTGGTTGTCAGTGTGTGTGTGTGTGAGGTTGTCAGTGTGTGTGAGTGTGAGGTTGTCAGTGTGTGAGTGTGAGGTTGTCAGTGTGTGAGTGTAAGGTTGTCAGTGTGTGAGTGTGAGATTGTCAGTGTGTGTGAGTGTGAGATTGTCAGTGTGTGTGTGTGAGGTTGTCAGTGTGTGTGTGTGTGAGATTGTCAGTGTGTGTGAGTGTGAGGTTGTCAGTGTGTGAGTGTGAGATTGTCAGTGTGTGTGAGTGTGAGGTTGTCAGTGTGTGAGTGTGAGGTTGTCAGTGTGTGTGTGAGGTTGTCAGTGTGTGTGTGTGAGGTTGTCAGTGTGTGTGAGTGTGAGGTTGTCAGTGTGTGTGTGTGAGGTTGTCAGTGTGTGAGTGTGAGATTGTCAGTGTGAGTGTGAGGTTGTCAGTGTGTGAGTGTGAGGTTGTCAGTGTGTGAGTGTGAGATTGTCAGTGTGTGTGTGTGTGAGGTTGTCAGTGTGTGAGTGTGAGGTTGTCAGTGTGTGTGTGAGTGTGAGGTTGTCAGTGTGTGAGTGTGAGGTTGTCAGTGTGTGAGTGTGAGGTTGTTAGTGTGTGTGTGTGAGATTGTCAGTGTGTGTGTGAGGTTGTCAGTGTGTGTGTGAGGTTGTCAGTGTGTGTGTGTGATGTTGTCAGTGTGTGAGTGTGAGGTTGTCAGTGTGTGTGAGTGTGAGATTGTCAGTGTGTGTGTGTGTGAGATTGTCAGTGTGTGTGTGTGTGAGGTTGTCAGTGTGTGTGAGTGTGAGGTTGTCAGTGTGTGTTTGAGGTTGTCAGTGTGTGTGTGTGAGGTTGTCAGTGTGTGTGTGTGAGATTGTCAGTGTGAGAGTGTGAGGTTGTCAGTGTGTGAGTGTGAGGTTGTCAGTGTGTGAGTGTGAGGTTGTCAGTGTGTGTGTGTGAGGTTGTCAGTGTGTGTGAGTGTGAGGTTGTCAGTGTGTGTGTGAGATTGTCAGTGTGTGTGTGTGAGGTTGTCAGTGTGTGAGTGTGAGATTGTCAGTGTGTGTGTGTGAGATTGTCAGTGTGTGAGTGTGAGGTTGTCAGTGTGTGTGTGTGAGATTGTCAGTGTGTGAGTGTGAGGTTGTCAGTGTGTGTGTGAGGTTGTCAGTGTGTGTGTGTGAGGTTGTCAGTGTGTGTGTGTGAGGTTGTCAGTGTGTGTGTGTGAGGTTGTCAGTGTGTGTGAGTGTGAGGTTGTCAGTGTGTGTGTGAGGTTGTCAGTGTGTGTGTGTGAGGTTGTCAGTGTGTGTGTGTGAGGTTGTCAGTGTGTGTGTGTGAGGTTGTCAGTGTGTGAGTGTGAGGTTGTCAGTGTGTGAGTGTGAGGTTGTCAGTGTGTGAGTGTGAGGTTGTCAGTGTGTGTGAGGTTGTCAGTGTGTGAGTGTGAGGTTGTCAGTGTGTGTGAGGTTGTCAGTGTGTGAGTGTGAGATTGTCAGTGTGTGTGTGTGAGATTGTCAGTGTGTGAGTGTGAGGTTGTCAGTGTGTGTGTGTGAGATTGTCAGTGTGTGAGTGTGAGGTTGTCAGTGTGTGTGTGAGGTTGTCAGTGTGTGTGTGTGAGGTTGTCAGTGTGTGTGTGTGAGGTTGTCAGTGTGTGTGTGTGAGGTTGTCAGTGTGTGTGAGTGTGAGGTTGTCAGTGTGTGTGTGAGGTTGTCAGTGTGTGTGTGTGAGGTTGTCAGTGTGTGTGTGTGAGGTTGTCAGTGTGTGTGTGTGAGGTTGTCAGTGTGTGAGTGTGAGGTTGTCAGTGTGTGAGTGTGAGGTTGTCAGTGTGTGAGTGTGAGGTTGTCAGTGTGTGTGAGGTTGTCAGTGTGTGAGTGTGAGGTTGTCAGTGTGTGTGTGTGTGAGGTTGTCAGTGTGTGTGTGTGAGATTGTCAGTGTGTGTGAGTGTGAGGTTGTCAGTGTGTGTGAGGTTGTCAGTGTGTGAGTGTGAGGTTGTCAGTGTGTGTGTGTGAGGTTGTCAGTGTGTGTGTGTGAGGTCTTTGCGTGGGAGTGGTTGGCACCACGCGGGCTAGGCCGCAGGCTTTCGGCCGTCCGCTCCCTTTGAGTCGCTACGATTTTTTATTTTATTATGTTTAATCGTGATTTAGTGTGCCGTGTGTATAATGTGTACACGTGTGTATAATGTATGTGTGTAATGTGTACAAGTGTGTGTATAATGTATGTGTGTAATGTGTACAAGTGTGTGTATAATGTATGTGTGTAATGTGTACAAGTGTGTGTATAATGTATGTGTGTAATGTGTACATGTGTGTTTAATGTGTGTATGTGTTTGTGTGTATATATGTATCATGTGTATAAGTGTGTTTATAGGTCTATGTATAATGTATGTGTGTATATGAAGTGTGTGTATATTGCGCACTGTGTTGGTGTGTACTGTTGAGAAGGGTTGAATGGACTTAGTGTGTCACTACCCAACCACGTGTCTCTCTCCCCGTGTCCCTCTCCTTGTGTCTGTCCCTCTCCTTGTGTCTGTGTCCCTCTCCTTGTGTCTGTGTCCCTCTCCTTGTGTCTGTGTCCCTCTCCTTGTGTCTGTGTCCCTCTCCTTGTGTCTGTGTCCCTCTCCTTGTGTCTGTGTCCCTCTCCTTGTGTCTGTGTCCCTCTCCTTGTGTCTGTGTCTCTCTCCCCGTGTCTGTGTCTCTCTCCCCGTGTCTGTGTCTCTCTCCCCGTGTCTGTGTCTCTCTCCCCGTGTCTGTGTCTCTCTCCCCGTGTCTGTGTCTCTCTCCCCGTGTCTGTGTCTCTCTCCCCGTGTCTGTGTCTCTCTCCCCGTGTCTGTGTCTCCCCGTGTCTGTGTCTCTCTCCCCGTGTCTGTGTCTCTCTCCCCGTGTCTCTCTCCCCGTGTCTCTCTCCCCGTGTCTCTCTCCCCGTGTCTCTCTCCCCGTGTCTCTCTCCCCGTGTCTCTCTCCCCGTGTCTCTCTCCCCGTGTCTCCCTCCCCGTGTCTCCCTCCCCGTGTATGTCTCCCCGTGTATGTCTCCTAGTGTCTCTTCCTGTTTCTTTCCCGTGTCTCTCTCCCCGTGTCTCTCTCCCCGTGTCTCTCTCCCCGTGTCTCTCTCCCCGTGTCTCTCTCCCCGTGTCTCTCTCCCCGTGTCTCTCTCCCCGTGTCTCTCTCCCCGTGCATGTCTCCCCGTGCATGTCTCCTAGTGTCTCTTCGTGTCTCTCTCCCGTGTCTCTCTCCCCGTGTCTCTCTCCCCGTGTCTCTCTCCCCGTGTCTCTCTCTCCCCGTGTCTCTCTCCCCGTGTCTCTCTCCCCTAGTGTCTCTCTCCCCCAAACACGAACGATACAACAACACGACGTTCGGAGTGCAAAGTTGAGAGAGAGAGAGAGAGAAATGAGAATTTTCCCGGCGGCCGTAACTGGGTGGGGCCGTGGGCTTCCGGTTATTGTAGCGGCCTAGTGCGTGATCCATCCACTGCTGCCCTGAGGGCAGAGAGAGTCGTGATCCATCCACTGCTGCCCTGAGGGCAGAGCCGTGATCCGTTTACTGCTGCCCTGAGGGCAGAGAGAGTCGTGATCCATCCACTGCTGCCCTGAGGGCAGAGCCGTGCCCCGTCCACTGCTGCCCTGAGGGCAGAGTCGCGCTCTGTCCACTGCTGCCCTGAGAGAGAGGCGTGCTTCTGTCCACTGCTGCCCTGAGGGAGCCCCGTGCCCCGTCCACTGCTGCCCTGAGAGAGAGTCGCGCTCCATCCACTGCTGCTGCCCCGAGATGTCGCGGGCGCTGCCCCCAGAGCAAGGAGGCGCTGCTGCAGTCGTTCAACAAGCGGCTCAAGGACGACGTGCGCTCCATCCTGGACAACTTCACGGAGATCATTCGAGACGGCCGAGGGTTGTGAATGAAGAGTTCCCCTGTGTGGGCTTCAGTGGGGCCGTCTGGACGGGCAGCAGAGAGACGAGAGGCCAAGAAGCGACATTCCAGTCGTGGGACTGAGCTCAAGGAGGGCTAGCTCGAGCACCATCCTGCGGCGGGGAAAGGAGGCGGTGCAAGCGGTTCAGCCGAGCCCACAACAGCCAAGAATCTGCTGTCTGGGAGAGGGGGGTGGGCGCTGTTAAACCCTAGCACGTGGGCGAGAAGCCGTGCATGTGTGACGAGTGCGGCAAGACATTTTTCTCACCCTCGGCCTACAAGTATATATATTTCTATTTCCACTTGTGTGTAAATCTGTGTATACCCCGGATATTTTAGAGATGGCAATTCTCCTGCTGTGTGTCCTACTGCTGTCCCTCCCGGCCAAATCTAGTGCCACACTCAAGTCTACAAACGGCTACCCTCGTTATTTTGCGTCAATACTTGTTGCTCGATTTGCCACTACACCTGCAAATGAAACAGCTCATAGACACTTCTACACTCCATCATTGTATCCTTTTAAACCCTATCTTTGTCCCATTACTTCACCAGCACTCCTTCCAAACTTCATTCTGCTCTTAAAAATAACACCATTTGCGAGCTGCTGCTATTCGTCCAAGGTCCGCCGCTCTTCATCCTTTCACAGAAAATACTTATGCAAACTGTTAATTCTACTTTTCTTATTCCTGGGTGGTATTGAGCTTCATCCTGGCCCAAATGAAAAGAGCTCGTATAATTCTGTAGATTTTTCTGGCAGGAAAGGTGTTGGTGTTCTACATGTCAACATCAGAGGGCTTGTGATTAAATTAAGTCAACTAAAACTACAAGTGGTAAATCTTGATCCGGACATTTTTTGCCTAACAGAAACATTTCTCACTCCTGCCGTCAATGACTTGCAGATTACGATTGAAAACTACAACCTTTTTCGGCTTGACCGAGGATCTAAAGGAGGTGGAATTGCCATCTATGTTCGTAACACTATTGCATGTTCACCAGCTCACTCCTTGTTTAAAAAATGTTGCTTTTAAGGTCTGGCTCTCAGAATAACTCTCCCGAATAATCAACAGATATTGGTAGTGTGCTGCTATAGACCGCCTTGTGGGAAGGATGTTGAAGCTGCATCGGCACTGAGAGAGCTTTTTGGGGGCCTCCCTAAATGTGAAATAATTTTAGTGGGTGATCTAAATTGGAATTGGCTAAACCCGCCGGCCGTGGCCACAAATTTTACAGATGAATTTAACTTGTTTCAATTAATAAATGTCCCCACAAGACCCAACCTAAAAAATCCGGGACAGTCAACTCTGCTTGACGTCCTATTGACAAATGCCCCTCACAATTTCGCACTGACTGGTGTCCTGGGTAATAACCTAAGTGATCACTCCTTCATTTTTGGTGTGAGATCATCAGCCAGACCCAAAGCCCCCCCTAAAATTGTTGAGAAGCACTCTTTGAGGCACTTCAGCACTCAGGCATTTACAAATGATGTGCTTCACTCGGATATTGATAAGGTCTGTGATATCCCCAACCTGACTACGGCTTGGGAGACTTTCAGGTACACGTTTCTCCAAATTCTTAACAAACATGCTCCGTTAGTTATATTTAAAACTAAAGGCAACCGCCCACCATGGTATGATCCTTTGATTACAAAGCTCATGAAAACTAGGGACAAGGCTTGGGCATGTGCTCAGAAAAGTAATTTGGTAAATGACTGGCTAGAATACAGGATTTTAAAGAATAGATGCGTAAAAAAAATACGGCATGCAAAAATGCCTATTTTTCCTCCACTCTCCTGGAATCACATGGAAATGCCAGGATTTTTTGTAAAACAATCAAATCTATCGAAAAGGCATCCAAAACAGAAAATCTGCCCGTTGAGCTTCACCGAAATGGGGAATATTTTTCAGATCCCAAAAAAATAGTTGACAATTTTAACATTCATTTTTCTGAAGCTGGTAATCTTTTTGATAATGTATTGGGAGTCACCCCTGCTCCTGCAAATTCCTACACCCCTGTCCAAACATTAAACGAATTTAGTTTCCAACCAATCCACGAAAGTAATCTTCTGAAACAACTGTCCTACCTCAAAGGGTCCTCTATCGGAGCAGATAGTTTTCCCGTCTTTGCTCTACTAACTGTTGGTCACCTAATATACAAACCTATAGCCCATATTTTCAACCTGTCCATCAAAGAAGCATCAGTTCCTCTAGAATGGAAACATCCCTATGTCCGTCCACTTCACAAAGGGGGCCCTAAAGATGATCCCAATAACTACTGACCTATCTCAATTTTGTCCCCATTGATGAAAATGTTTGAAAAATTATTGAACTACCAAATTAGCAGTTTCCTGTCCACCAACAATCTACTACATCTAAAACAATCTGGGTTCTGGAAAAAATACAGCACCACATCTGCTGCATTAGACTCTTTTAATCAAATTTACAATAGCCTTGATAATAAGCAGTACTGTGCCTGTCTTTTTCTTGACCTGTCCAAAGCTTTTGATACAGTTGACCACAACACCCTGCTTAGTAAACTAAGTTGCCTCAGTTTTTCCGAGAACACAGTACAATGGTTAAAAAATTACCTATTTTCTCGCACCCAAACTGTATTCACAGATGGTTGGAGGTCAAACAGTGTTAAGATAACAAAAGGGGTTCCACAGGGTTCCATCCTTGGCCCCCTCTTGTTCTCTCTTCATGTCAATGACTTGGGCACTGAACTGGATCATTCCAGGGTAAATCTTTTTGCAGATGACACGATACTGATTACTGCTGGCCGCTCTCCGGATGACGTAATTTCTAAGCTCCAGGGTGATTTCAACAAACTACAATATCAGCTAGTTTCTCTTAAACTAGTCCTGAATACCTCCAAAACCAAGGTGCTATGCTTCTCTCCGGGACTAAAGCAGGAAGTTATTTTTCCCCAATTACATTCCTTGAATAATTATCAAATAGAGCAAGTCAAGATCTATAAGTATCTTGGGGTCATCCTGGATTCAAAACTTAGTATTGAAGATCACATTGATTATATTGGTAAAAAGACAAAAATAAAAATTGGTTTTCTGTATCGACACAAGCACTGCTTCCCCCCAATGTTCCGTTTGGAATTGATCAAAGCTACCATACTGCCTCTACTTGACTACTGTGACATCGTGTATAAATCAGCCCCAAGTACTGTACTGAAGAAGCTTGATTCCATCTATCACTCGGCCTTAAGATTTGCATTGAACTACCCATATAGGACTCACCACTGTGATCTCTACATTGGGTCAAACTTAACATCTCTTAATGTTCGACGGCTTGTGCACCATATCTTATTTATTCACGAGGTACTTACAAAAAATTCCGCAGACTACCTACTGGATCTCCTCTCTGTTTCAAAGAACAAATTTGACCTCAGGTCTTCGCTCATTTACCAGCTTCACATTCCCTATTGCCGTACAAAAACTGGAGGAAGGACCTTTGCTATTAATGCCCCCAGGGTCTGGAATGCTATTGCCAATAAACTTCAACTTGAATCACTACCTATGAGATCTTCACTCAAAACTGCTCTAGAGTAGTTGTACAACCCTAGCTGCCACTGCTATTCAGTGGCCTAAAATATGGCTCTAGATTTTGGTGTTATAATTTATTTATGTAGTTTATTGTTAAAAATTCGGTCACAGTCCCTATGATCACTGTTACATTGGATTTATGGCTTTTATTTTGGTGATTTCGAAAAGTTTTTTTTTGTTTTGGCCATGTTTTTGTTTATTGTAGTACGGAGTTAGACTGATGGCCTTAATCTTAGTTGTCTTGTGGTTGTTGTTGTTGTTATTTGACTTGCATCCCACTGGGATTTTTGCACACAGCGTTGGTGTACGGTGCTATTTCAGGAATATTTTGATATTTTTTTCCTGTATTTTCTGTTTGCACAGTCACATAATCACTTTAAGATGTTTTCTTGTTCATGTTTTTGTTTGTTGCGGTTGCACCCGATTCAAGAGCCGAATGGCTCACAGGGCTATACCAAATAAATGAACTATGAACTATGAGTTTATTGCGACAAGTTCGGCACCCACGCCCCATCCCTCCACTTATGGGCCAGGCTCATTAACATAAATTATTTAAGTTACAGAGCCGCCCGTTGTGGGAGGGGAGTGTCTTGTTCCCGCAAGTGACGTCATGTCACCGCCTCCTGCCGCGTGACGTCACGAGGTAACAGGAATCTGCCGCTCCACGCGTGAACTGAAATCCGAGGTGAGACATTCTCATCGCGGTTATGGTTGTGGTGGTTGTGGTGGTGGTGGTTGTGGTGGTGGTGGTTGTGGTGGTGGTGGTGGTGGTGGTGGTGGTTGTTGTGGTGGTGGTTGTTGTGGTGGTGGTTGTTGTGGTGGTGGTTGTGGTGGTGGTTGTGGTTGTTGTGGTGGTTGTGGTGGTGGTGGTTGTTGTGGTGGTGGTTGTGGTGGTGGTTGTTGTGGTTGTGGTGGTGGTGGTGGTTGTTGTGGTTGTGGTGGTGGTTGTGGTTGTTGTGGTGGTTGTGGTGGTGGTTGTGGTGGTGGTGGTTGTGGTGGTGGTTGTGGTGGTGGTTGTGGTGGTGTTTGTGGTTGTTGTGGTGGTTGTGGTGGTGGTAGTTGTGGTGGTGGTTGTTGTGGTGGTTGTTGTGGTGGTGGTTGTGGTGGTGGTTGTGGTGGTGTTTGTGGTTGTTGTGGTGGTTGTTGTGGTGGTGGTGGTTGTTGTGGTGGTTGTTGTGGTGGTGGTGGTTGTGGTGGTGGTTGTGGTGGTGGTTGTTGTGGTGGTAGTGGTGGTGGTTGTGGTGGTGGTGGTTGTGGTGGTGGTTGTGGTGGTGTTTGTGGTTGTTGTGGTGGTGGTTGTGGTGGTGGTTGTGGTGGTGGTTGTGGTTGTTGTGGTGGTTGTGGTGGTGGTAGTTGTGGTGGTGCTGGTTGTAGTGGTTGTTGTTGTTTACCGAGCTAGAGCCTCGCTCTCTCTCGTAGGGATGTCAATTGAGTAGCAGCGAGCATGGAAGCGATGTCCAGGTTGGAACTTTACAGCGCGGGGCCTAGCCACGCGGGGTCTTGCCTCCTGCCCTCGCCTGATCGCGTTTGCTTCAATTCTCTCGCTTAGTTGAGCAATCTTTGTAAGAAAGTAATCAACCAGGCTATGCGTTACTTGTGTGTTGACCGACTCTCTGTGTTGCATTGCATTTCCTAATTGTACTCAGTTTGATTGATTAAGTGTGAAATCTCTCTCTGTGTGTGTGCTCGTGTTATTATTATTTACTGCAGTCACCAAAGCTCCAATCTCTCATTGACACAAGGCCGTAATTATAATATATTATAATAATTATAATATATATTGGAGGGGACACATCCCCCCCCAATAATCAAATATGCTCAAAATGTCCCCCCCCCAATATATTTCTATAGCAATATATAATATTGCATGCTCGCTATAAAAAATATTTTCATAGCAATATTAATTGCGATGCTTTGTTAATAAAAAACAACAATTTGCTAAACCTTGGCCACAAAATCTGGACTTGTCTTCAAATAACAATGCATAGATTTCTGTTTATATGATTGCGCTGTACTTTATGAATCCCTAATCTCTGCCATTACATACTATGAAACAAGAAAAGGTAAAAAAAGTGAAAACAGAGCAATGTAATACAATACACTCTTAGACATTATTGTATCAAATAAAACAAATTCCATCCCACGTGTTAGTGAAATTTGTTAATATTTTAATCAGGAAATTAGTTTTCAAATTTAAAAAATTTTCTGGGGGGGGACCCCAGACCCCTTGGAAGATTTGGTCCCCCCCAATGTTGACTCCATGACTACGGCCTTGCATTGACTTGCTCATTTCTCTACCCCCCCCTCTCTCTCTATTTAAGGCCTCGACACAGAGGCGTTGTATCTCTGTGTGCCTATGTGTGTATCTCTCTCTGTGTGTCTCTGTGTTATCTCTCTCTGTCTATGTGTCTCCGTGTCTGTGTTTTGTCTCTCTCTCAAATTGAGCAATCTTTGGAAGAACGTTATCACCCAGGTGGGGTGTTGTTGACTGTTATGTTAGCCGACTCTCTGTGTTGTATTGCAATACGTTTCTAAGTTTTCTAGATTTTTTCTCTCTCTTTCATTTGTACCTGATGATGATTGCTTGTGTTGCAATCGAAACTTCGCATGCTATTTGCGCACAGCGATGGTGTACGGTGCTTTTTGTGGAATATTTTGCTGTTTTTCCCAGGATTTTCTGTTTGCACAGTCACAGTCACTTTTAGATGTTTTCTTGTTCATGTTTGAGTTTTTTGGTTTTTGCGGTTGCACCCGATTCAAGAGCCGCATGGCTCACAGGGCTATACCAAATAAATGAAGCAAACTATTATTTTATTTATTTATTTATTCTACGTGACTTTACCGAAAGAACCAAAGAGTATCTTGCTTTAGTTTAAATTTCTCTTCACCTGGCTCGCTACTTTGTAACTTTGTTTTAAATATCCACAGTTTTATTTTTATTTCTTTACCAGGCCACGCCCGCATTGAGCTGTTGAAACCGCTCTCGTTTACAGAAGCGACCTGCCCACAACAACAATAACAACAAGGTGGGACTTGTCAACCGCGTGGCGGTGTTCACTCTGGACGTGTGGCGGTGTTCACTCTAGACGCGTGGCGGTGTTCGCTCTAGACACGTGGCGGTGTTCACTCTAGACGCGTGGCGGTGTTCACTCTAGACGCGTGGTGGTGTTCACTCTAGACGTGTGGTGGTGTTCACTCTAGACACGTGGCGGTGTTCACTCTAGACGCGTGGCGGTGTTCACTCTGGGCGCGTGGCGGTGTTCACTCTAGACGCGTGGTGGTGTTCACTCTAGACGTGTGGTGGTGTTCACTCTAGACGCGTGGCGGTGTTCACTCTGGGCGCGTGGCGGTGTTCACTCTAGACGTGTGGTGGTGTTCACTTTAGACGCGTGGTGGTGTTCACTCTAGACGTGTGGTGGTGTTCACTCTAGACGGGTGGCGGTGTTCACTCTAGACGCGTGGCGGTGTTCACTCTAGACGCGTGGTGGTGTTCACTCTAGACGCGTGGTGGTGTTCACTCTAGACGCGTGGCGGTGTTCACTCTAAACGCGTGGCGGTGTTCACTCTGGACGCGTGGCGGTGTTCACTCTAGACGTGTGGTGGTGTTCACTCTGGACGCGTGGCGGTGTTCACTCTGGACGTGTGGCGGTGTTCTCTCTAGACGCGTGGTGGTGTTCACTCTAGACGTGTGGTGGTGTTCACTCTAGACGCATGGTGGTGTTCACTCTAGATGTGTGGTGGTGTTCACTCTAGACGCATGGCGGTGTTCACTCTAGACACGTGGTGGTGTTCACTCTACATATGGAGGGGAAACCCGGGGATCGGGAAGGAAATCCACGCGACCACGGGGAGAGAGAGAGAGAGAGACGCAGCCTCGGCTGTGTTGATTGATCCTCAATGAATTACTTGGTGGAGTGAGGAACCATTAATACTGAGCAGGTGAAGGTGGCCAGGCGTGGGTCTGGACACACCACCACCTGTGAACCATGCCAGTGTGTGGCAGTGGTGGAGCCAGTGGGGGTGGGGTGGCACGTACCCCCCCAACGGTCCGATTGAAATCTCTAATTTCGATCGGATCATTGGGGTTTATTAGTAACTAGCTTCACTACCCGGCTTCGCCCGGGACTTGGATTCTTGACTTTGATAAATTTCAAATTTCATATTCCCTTGTCTTTCACTGAAAACCCCTGAAAAAATTTGATGCTTGCAAGAAAGAAAAAAGCCGAAACAAATCAAGTTCCCTAAATCGGATGTTTTCACTCAAGGAAATTTAACCTTAATCCACTTCTACGCAAGGTCGATTTTGGCCACTCCGGAAGGGAATGACGTGGCGAGCTGAAAATAGTCGCGTTCATTTAGAAATTCCAGACAGCATAAGCTGTGAAATTTTCATGATGCCAGAGCTCAGCGTTGGATAGTTTTTGATGCTTCACACAAACAGATGCTATTTCTGCTTTATATTTAATAGCCGTTGTACCCGTTCTTCGCACCCATATGTATTGAAACTCCGAGAAGCTAATGGCTTCATCGGCCAGGAGCAAAGCACCACCTAAAATCTCCCGGCATGCTGTTAACAGCTCTAGAAGTACGGTGCACGAAGAGCCATATGGTAGGGGTAAGCATTGCAGAGCGCTTAACTCAGGTGTGTTGCGGGTTGACGTCACACACTCCATGGTCATTTCCCCACCCCCCCCCCCCCCAAAATACAAAAGTCTATTTTTATACTTTTTACATTGTGTACAGTATGGAACCTACCCACATGCCAAATTTCAAGTGTGTAGCATGTTGGGAAGTATGCTAAACACTTTCGAAGAGACACACATATCCACACATTTCGCTTTTATATATATAGATAAATCAGCATTTTGCGACCCCCCCCCACTGCCACCGTGTGGCATTTTATTACGTGCCAGGGACTCTATAAGAGGACAACAGTCCGAGTCCATAATTGGCAATAAGTAACGGCAAAGCAGTTACAAGCGACTCAGAATTGTGTGCAGTTACGTATACAGTACACGACTTCCCTGAAGGCAAACACCGTCAGCGAGCGCGATGCCTATCACACACGTCGAATAAAAAGGATTAGGACAAGTCCTTAGTAACAACTCCTTACTAACAACTCCTTACTAACAACTCCTTACTTAATAACAACTCATAATATTCTTAGTTTTTTCGGTAAAGTCACGTTGAAGAGAAACAACAAAATAACAAAATATATATAAAACAATAAAAAATTTTCACGACGTTTCGACCATAACTCAAACGGTCATCATCAGGTGTGTCGGTTTGCATACATTTATTTTTAAAACGGCACATTTATTTATAAAAAATAATAATAATAATAAATAAATGTGCCGTTTTAAAAATAAATTTATGCAAACCGACACACCTGATGATGACCGTTTGAGTTATGGTCGAAACGTCGTGAAAATTTTTTATTGTTTTATATATATTTTGTTATTTTGTTGTTTCTCTTCAACGTGACTTTACCGAAAAAACTAAGAATATGAATTACTGCAGTCACGAAAGCTTTAAATCAAAACAACTCATAATGTTTCATTGCTGGAGGGGTTGCTCATGGCTCCGCCTCTGAGTGTGTGATAGTGTCAAGTTTGTATTTGCAGTAAAGCCTTTTAACTCTATATAGTAATAGGTTTTACCCTTTTAACTGGCACAAAAAAAACTGACCCCTTTATTCAAGTCATCATGTTTGCAATAACCACAACACAAGCAGTCAAAATGCAAACAAATGAGACAACTCTGATAATACTAAGCACTGTCCTTGAAATTGATTGGTCCACACCCGAGACGGCTTTTCTTAGAACCTAGTCTCCACTGGTGTTGAAACAGAAGACGCCAAAAGGCGTCTCGGGTGTGGACCAATCAAATTCAAGGACAGTGCTTATTATCAGTTGTCTCTATTGTTTGCATTTTGACTGCTTGTGTTGTGGTTATTGCAAACATGATGCCTTGAATGAAGGTGTCAGTTTTTTGTTCCAGTTAAAAGAGTAAAACCTATTACTATATCTTGTTACTGGCAAAGGAGGTCTCATAATCTATTAACTCTATTGAGCACGGAGGTGATATCAAAACAGTTTATTTTTGTTTTTCTCTGGAACTCTTTGTTTGAATGTAGTCGGGAAGTTATCACAGCACACGTGCAGCTGAAATCAGAACTGTTCATCCCAGCATTCAAGGACATCTGTGCCTGGCTTCACACCTCTAAGTTGCGATTAAACATTCATTTATGCATAACACAAATAGTATTATTTTCAACACCCTTTGCTATGTCAGCTGAATTTAGCTTTCATAAATATTCCTTTTGTAGCCAGACATCCGAAATTGTGTGCTCGGAGTTTTAGGTTAACATTCATTTTGAAGATACTAGGGCTTCCAGGCACGTTTATGACCATTTGCCCTCTCATTGTGTGCCATAACAGCCCGTTTGATGAATTTGGGGCACTTTTTCACTATAACATGAATATATGAATAAGTATATACGTGTTAGTCACGTGTTACTGTGTGTATGCATTCCTCTGTGCATCGATACTGACGTGTAGATGGTGTTTATATTCTTTTTTTCTGTCTGCAGCTGTCGCTTTCTGTCTGCAGAATTTGTCCGATGGAGCAAAGGCACTCGGCGCGGCTTGGTGCAAAAAGGCAACAATGCGACCGGCCTGCAAACAACACGGATCGTACTGGAAATTTGACACCGCACCAGAGAACACACACAGGAGAGAAACCCTTCAAGTGCAGTGTGTGTGGGAAGGCCTTTTCACTTTCACCAAATCTTCAAAGACACCAGAGAACACACACGGGAGAGAAACCCTTCAAGTGCAGTGTGTGTGGGAAGGCGTTTGCACATTCATCTACTCTTAAAAAACACCAGAGAACACACACGGGAGAGAAACCCTTCAAGTGCAGTGTGTGTGGGAAGGCGTTTTCACAGTCACCACATCTTCAAGTACACCAGAGAACGCACACAGGAGAGAAACTCTTTAAGTGCAGTGTGTGTGGGAAGGCGTTTTCAGATCCATCTGCTCTTGTAAGACACCAGAGAACACACACGGGAGAAAAACCCTTCAAGTGCAGTGTGTGTGGTAAGGCGTTTGCACTTTCACCAAATCTTCAAATACACCAGAGAACACACACAGGAGAGAAACCCTTCAAGTGCAGTGTGTGTGGGAAAGCGTTTGCACTTTCACCAAATTTTCAAATACACCAGAGAACACACACAGGAGAGAAACCCTTCAAGTGCAGTGTGTGTGGGAAGGCGTTTTCACGTTCAACAAATCTTCAAAGACACCAGAGAACACACACAGGAGAGAAACCTTTCAAGTGCAGTGTGTGTGGGAAGGCGTTTGCACTTTCACCAAATCTTCAAATACACCAGAGAACACACACAGGAGAGAAACCCTTCAAGTGCAGTGTGTGTGGGAAGGCGTTTTCAGATCCATCTGCTCTTGTAAGACACCAGAGAACTCACACGGGAGAGAAACCCTTCAAGTGCAGTGTGTGTGGGAAGGCGTTTGCACTTTCACCAAATCTTCAAATACACCAGAGAACACACACAGGAGAGAAACCCTTCAAGTGCAGTGTGTGTGGGAAGGCGTTTGCACAGTCACCACATCTTCATGTACACCAGAGAACTCACAAGCATCAGAAGATCCACAAGGAATGGAGTCTGAAATCAGCTTGTGAAAGTCAAAGTTCCGCAATGAGCTCATCCCTCATGAAACAAGAACCGGAACAAAATCCCAGCTTGGACACTTTTAAAGGTATCGAGGTGAAATATGAAGAGGTGAAGGTGAAATGTGAAGAAGTGATGGTGAAGAGCGAAGAAGTGAAGGTAAAATGTGAAGATGAAGATTCAACTCCACAATGGGACCTTAACATCGATGGAGGCAACGTGAAGCAGGAGGAGAATTCTGACTGTGAGGCAGAGCGAGGCAACTCCCAGAAGTTTGTGGAAGTGGAGGTGTGGGTGGACTTCCTAGACAATACAAAGTCAAATAGAGACCCGGGAGATGTGTAAGCTTGAGACAATGTCGCTCCAATAGATGCACCTTTGTCACAGGCCTTTAATGACAAGAATTTTGAAGTTGAACACTCAATTCCTAGGTTCAACCTGCAGGGTAAGATCGGCCAGTCTTTGTGGACCTGTGGGTTGGGTAGTTCTCTAACCATGAGCGAGAGCCAATAAGCTTCCAAGCATTCACAAGGTTCTAATAATTCCATTTATATGGTGCTTGCTTAATCGCCTCTGGCAATTCGGAGTTTTGTATCGTATCTCGTCTCAAACACTTGAAGAGCATCCCCAAGTAGCAGCTGCCCCTGTGTGGCACAAGTTGGTGGCCCTGCACCGGCCTGCATGTGGACAAGAGCCTGTCAGTAGGGGGCGATGGTTGATGTGGCATCTCAGTTGTGGAGTTTGTAGGTAATGTTTAGAATTTGATCAATTTTGACCCAGACGCCAGCATGCAATGGCCTACTCGTTTTGAATGGCGCAATAGTATGTTGTATATACACTGTTAAGCGTATGTTTTAAAATAGCTTGTTAATGCGTTGTAACCTGATTCAGTATATTTCACTGCAGTAATTCAGTTTTGTTAATATTCCTGTGAATAATTTATAATGAATACCTGTCTGATTGTGTGCGTATATGTAACATTTTGTCTATAAGGGTCAAACATTGAATAAGTGATGTTTGGACAAAGTGTGTGTTTTGGAAGTAACCTGTACAGACAACTCAGGTGAGACTCATTGTTCTTGTGATACAGGGGAAAGGGTATTTTTCTGTTTTCAGGAAGCATCTCCCTCTGGAGCAACTCATTGTTTTTGAAATAGGCAGCACACTCGGATCATTAATCAATCACAAGTAGAGGAGATACATTCTCTACAACACGAATTATAATTTTGTACTACGTGTTGATGTAAAATTTTGTCGAAATAGGACGAGAAATGCTCCTTGCTGATTAACGTCTGGATGTTCACAACCAAGGGTTGAAGCAAGCCTGACCGCCTGCAGCGCCCCTCACAACCATTTACGGCCTTGAGCCAGGAGAGTCACGAAAAGAATTGCACACGAACGACACCTCCACGCAGCTCCCGATGCTCCGTTTTGAAGTTTTAAAATGAAACAACTTTGAATTGTATTATGTTTTGAATTAGATAATTGTATTTATTCATTAAAAGCTTATTACTTGAAAAAGATATTTCGTGTGAATTTTCCCTCGTCGTTAAGTAGATGGCCTTGCCGGGGGTTCGGTTCGACGCGGACTTTCAGCTGGTTGGGATCGCGGGATCGAGATGAGGCGACACAGAGCTGGCCGTGCGAGAAGACCGCCGTCTGCAGATCGATTCCAACGCGATCGAACGTCTGTCCCTGCACCTCCGTCGTTCATGCAGGGGGTCTGTAGGTTTACAGCACCTCCTGCATGAAAACGACGGAACGTGCAGCCTTCATCACAGATGAAGTTGTGCACTTATATAAAAGAGTATAGCCAGTGGGTTTTCAAAGTACCTTCGTCTTACAGAAATTAATTTTGAGTGAGCCCACCGCATTAAAACAATGCTCAGCTGAGCTGGGCGAGCCACGGTGGGTTTGGGGGGGGGTCACCTCATCTTTGTCACGTGACACAGCTCACGTGACTTCTGTCGCGACAATGTCTGGATGTTTTCGCCTGAGCATGACCCCTCGTGTTGCGATCGAAACGTCGCGATTTATTTTTTCTTATTTTATTTTTTCTACCTACGTGACTTTACCGCAAGAACCAAAGAGTATGAAAGATTTAAAGCTTTCGTGACTGCAGTAATTCATATTCTTAGCTCTTTCGGTAAAGTCACGTTGAAGGAAAGCAATATAATAATAAAATATATAAAACAATAAAAAATTCTCACGACGTTTCGACCATAACACAAACGGTCGTCATCAGGTGTGTCGGTTTGCATTAATTTATTTATTTTTAAACGGTGTATTTATTTATAAAAAACGTCAGCGCCACGCGCAGAGATTTGGCAGTTTGTTTAGAGGGACGAGTCCATCTATGTTCTGAGAAGAGGAGGGGGGAGACGAAAAATTAATGTATGCTGTCTGAAAGGCGCTGTAAGTGAACAATCAATTAAAACCTGAAATGGTTTATCAAATCTTTCCAATGATTGCTAAGCCAGAATCCATCTTCTCGGTTGGAATTGTCTCTGTGCTTGTTTATGTGGATAGCCTCATGAACGAATCGCTCATGGTAGCCAGATGGCTTACAAAGAACCTCTGTCTTGGAAAAGTCAATGTCATGTGAGCCTACTGAATTATAACAATGATCTGCCACGGCCGAGGTGTTGGTCCTACCGTGTTTAAGGTCTGCTTTGTGTTCACGAATGCGGTCTGAGACATGGCGTTTGGTTTCTCCAATGTAACTACTACCACAGAGGCAACTTAGTTTGTAGACACCAGGGTACTGTATGTCCGGAATCACATCTTTTACAGACAGAACCAGATCACGGATTTTATGTAATGTGTTGAAACGGACCTGGATCTTGTGTTTATTCAAGATTTTGGAGATCTTTTTGTGATCCCCGCAATGTAGGGTAAAGTGTTGGTTTTGAAAGGCTCCTCAAGAGGGTCCTTCTTCATGGTTTGAGTGATAGCTTTGCGGATTGCATAGTCGGAGTAACCATTAGCCTTAAGAGCTTGGTGTACGTGCTTGAGTTCACTGCCTATGTGTTCCTGGTCGGATATGCATTGGGCTCTATGATACAGAGTTTTGATGAGAGAATTCTTCTGTGATGGATGGTGGAAGGAATCCGGTTTCAGATAAGCATCCGTTTGGGTAGCTTTCCTGTAGACAGAGTGGCTCATTGAACCATCAGGTCTCTTTTTTATTAGGACATCCAAAAAAGGTAGCTTGCCATCATTTTCAACTTCCATGGTAAATCTGATGGCTGCGTGTATGGAATTGATGTGGTCGAAGAATTGGTCTAGAGCAGGCCGGCCATGTGGCCAGATGACAAAAGTGTCATCCACGTACCTCTTCCATAAGGTTGGGCGCAGAGTGGCAGTCTGGATGGCGTCAGTCTCAAATTTCTCCATGAAAATGTTAGCTATAACCGGAGATAGGGGGGAGCCCATTGGGGTGCCCTCAGTTTGTTTGTAGAAAGTTACATTCCAAGTGAAGTATGTATTGGTTAAGCAGTGTCTCACCAGGGGGGGTACCTCAGTGTTTAGTTCTTGATGAACCAAGTCTTCAATGATTGCGATAGTGTCAGGTATAGGAACTTTGGTGAATAAGGAAACTAGATCAAAACTGACAAGCAGGTCGTCTGGGGACAGGGAAATACCCTTGATTGTCGTTACCAGGTGAGTAGAATTTTGTACCGCAGAGGTGGTTTTTCAAGTGAAAGGACACAGGATTTCAGACAAATAACGAGCCAGTTTGTATGTGGGGGGAGTTGATAGTAGAGACGATGGGACGAAGGGGTGTATCTACTTTATGTATTTTTGGTAAACCGTATAATCTTGGTGGCCTGGCAGCAGATGGTTTCAACGAAAACTGTTTAGATTGATAAATTAATGCGGTTGAATCAGAAATTATTTTGTTGGTTTGTGTGACGAGGCTGTTGGTGGGATCTCTTTTTATTTTTGCATAGCTGCCATCGTCGAGTAATTCTTTAATTTTGTTGTTATATTTTAGTTTATCCATGATGACAGTAGCATTGCTCTTGTAAGCTGAGAGGACTACAACGTCATCCCTCTTTTTTAATTTCTATAATTCAAAACGCTCATCTTTGCTGAGGTTGCTAGCTGGCATCTTAGCGTTTTTGAGAGTTGCAGTGATTTCAGATCTTGCTACGTCTGCAGTGATGTGACCCGGGCCCCTGAGAGCAACGTCTACTTGGGCAATGATTTCATTAACTGGTATGTGTTTAGGTGTGACTGCAAAGTTTAGACCTTTAGCTAAAACGGATTTCAGACCATTGGAAATAGAACTGTTACTGCGATTAATTACGACTTTGTTAACATCTAGCTTTTTGGTGTGTGGGTCCAGTCTTTTGTTGAAGAGGAGGTTAAATTTGGAAATCAGGTTGTCCTTACATTTGGTCGACATAGTAGCAGCTGAAGAGGCAGTCATATTGTCTACATGTTCCCAATCCGATGTGGACATTGTTGCCCTCAATGATAAGTGTTATTCGTAGAGTGTCTTGTCTAACTGATCTAGTTCGGTGCGTATAATCTGATTTTCTCTGAGATAAGAGCTAAGCTAGTTTTGAAAAGAATTCGTTTAGCATTAGAAGAAGTTACAGCAGCAGAGGTCAGTGTAAATGCGATTGGTATTACCCCAGAGTCGCGGCATCTCTTCAGAAAGGTGAGAGACTCGATCAGCTGAGCCTTCTTATCCCGGAGTTTGTTGAAAGATCTTAAAGTTATGTGGAAACCCTCCCCGTAGAGGCGATTAAATTTTGATTTAAAGCTTTCGTGACTGCTGTAATTCATATTCTTAGCTCTTTCGGTAAAGTCACGTTGAAGGGAAACAATAAAATAATACAATATATATAAAACAATAAAAATTCTCACGACGTTTCGACCATAACACAAACGGTCATCATCACGTGTTGAAGTACAATCCTTATTTGGGCAAAGCTACTCCCGGTGACTGGCGGCTCATTAACATAATATATTCATGAAAGCCGTCGCGAGTTTATTGCGACGAGTTCGGCACCCACGCCCCATCCCTCCACGTATGGGCCAGACTCATTAACATAATTTATTTAAGTAACAGAGTTGCTCATTGTGGGAGGGGAGTGTTTTGTTCCCCGCAAGTGACGTCATGTCAACTTCTGCTGCTGCGTGACGTCACGAGATAACAGGAAGCTGCTGCTCCGCCGTGCACTGAAATCCGAGGTCAGAAATTCTCATCGCGGTTGTGGTGGTGGTGGTTGTGGTGGTGGTTGTTGTTGTGGTGGTTGTTGTTGTGGTGGTGGTTGTTGTGGTGGTGGTTGTTGTGGTGGTTGTTGTTGTTTACCGAGGTAGAGCCTCGCTCTCTCTCGTAGGGATGTCAATTGAGTAGCAGCGAGCATGGAAGCGATGTCCAGGTTGGAACTTTACAGCGCGGGGCCCAGCTACGCGGGGCCTTGCCTCCTGCCCTCGCCTGATCGCGTTTGCTTCAATTCTCTCGCATAAGTTTCATTTGTCTTCACTCGGCTCGCCACTTTGTCACTTTGTTTTACTTATTGTGGTGGTGGTTGTGGGGGTTGTTGTGGTTGAGATGGTGGTTGTTGTTGTGGTTGTATTGGTGGTGGTGTTTGTGGTGGTTGTATTGGTGGTGGTTGTGGTGGTGGTTGTGATGGTGGTTGTGGTTGTGATGGTGGTTGTGGTGGTGGTGGTTGTGATGGTGGTTGTGGTAGTGGTGGTTGTGGTGGTGGTCGTTGTGGTGGTGGTTGTGATGGTGGTTGTGGTTGTGATGGTGGTTGTGGTGGTGTTTGTGGTGGTTGTATTGGTGGTGGTTGTATTGGTGGTGGTTGTATTGGTGGTGGTTGTGGTGGTGGTTGTGGTGGTAGTTGTTGTGGTGGTGGTTTTGGTGGTGGTTGTTGTGGTTTTGGTGGTGGTTGTGGTGGTGGTGTTTGTGGTGGTTGTATTGGTGGTGGTTGTGGTGGTAGTGGTTGTGGTGGTAGTGGTTTTGGTGGTGGTTGTTGTGGTGGTTGTTGTGGTTTTGGTTGTGGTTGTGGTGGTTGTTGTGGTGGTTGTGGTGGTTGTTGTGGTGGTGGTTGTGGTGGTTGTTGTGGTGGTGGTTGTGGTGGTTGTGGTGGTTGTTGTGGTGGTGGTTGTGGTTGTTGTGGTGGTGGTTGTGGTGGTGGTTGTTGTTGTTGTTTACCGAGCTAGAGCCTCGCTCTCTCTCGTAGGGATGTCAATTGAGTATCAGCGAGCATGGAAGCGATGTCCAGGTTGAAACTTTACAGCGCGGGGCCTAGCCACGCGGGGCCTTGCCTCCTGCCCTCGCCTGATCGCGTTTGCTTCAATTCTCTCGCATAAGTTTAATTTGTCTTCACTCGGCTCGCCACTTTGTCACTTTGTTTTACTTGTTGTGGTTGTTGTGGTGGTTGTTGTGGTGGTGGTGGTGGTTGTTGTTGTGGTTGTATTGGTGGTGGTGTTTGTGGTGGTTGTATTGGTGGTGGTTGTGGTGGTGGTTGTGATGGTGGTTGTGGTTGTGATGGTGGTTGTGGTGGTGGTGGTTGTGGTGGTGGTCGTTGTGGTGGTGGTTGTGATGGTGGTTGTGGTTGTGATGGTGGTTGTGGTGGTGTTTGTGGTGGTGTTTGTGGTGGTTGTATTGGTGGTGGTTGTATTGGTGGTGGTTGTATTGGTGGTGGTTGTGGTGGTAGTTGTTGTGGTGGTGGTTTTGGTGGTAGTTGTTGTGGTTTTGGTGGTTGTGGTGGTGGTTGTTGTGGTGGTGGTGTTTGTGGTGGTTGTATTGGTGGTGGTGGTTGTGGTTGTGATGGTGGTTGTGGTGGTTGTTGTGGTGTTTCTGGTGGTTGTATTGGTGGTGGTTGTGGTTGTTGTGGTGGTGGTTGTTGTGGTTTTGGTGGTGGTGTTTGTGGTGGTTGTATTGGTGGTGGTTGTGGTGGTAGTGGTTGTGGTGGTGGTTGTTGTGGTGGTGGTTGTTGTGGTGGTTGTTGTTGTTTACCGAGGTAGAGCCTCGCTCTCTCTCGTTGGGATGTCAATTGAGTAGCAGCGAGCATGGAAGCGATGTCCAGGTTGGAACTTTACAGCGCGGGGCCTAACCACACGGGGCCTTGCCTCCTGCCCTCGCCTGATCGCGTTTGCTTCAATTCCCTCGCTTAAGTTTAATTTGTCTTCACTCGGCTCGCCACTTTGTCACTTTGTTTTACTTTTAAATATTCACGCAGTTTTTATTTCATTCTTTTTTACCAGGCCAAGCCCGCTTGAGCTGCTGTGCCGCTTTTGTTTTTGGAAGCGACCTGCCCACAACACAAGGTGAGGCTCGTGAACAGCGTGGTGGTGTTCACTCTAGACGCGTGGTGGTGTTCACTCTAGACGCGTGGCGGTGTTCACTCTAGACGCGTGGCGGTGTTCACTCTAGACGGGTGGCGGTGTTCACTCTAGACGCGTGGCGGTGTTCACTCTAGACGGGTGGCGGTGTTCACTCTGGGCGCGTGGTGGTGTTTACTGTAGACGCGTGGTGGTGTTCACTCTACTTGGTGGAGTGAGGAAGCATGAATTTTGAGCAGGTGAAGGTGGCCAGGCGTGGGTCTGGACACACCACCACCTGTGAACCATGCCAGTGTGTGACAGTGGTGGAGCCAGTGGGGGTGGGGTGGCACGTACCCCCCCAACGGTCTGATTGAAATCCCTAATTTCGATCGGATCATTGGGGTTTATTAGAAACTAGCTTCACTACCCGGCTTCGCCCGGGACTTGGATTCTTGTCTTGGATGAATTTCAAATTTCATATTCCCTTATCTGTGTTGCGGGTTGACGCCACACACTCCATGGTCATTTCCCCCACTCCCCCAAAATACAAAAATATATTTTAATACTTTGTGCATTGTGTCCAGTCTGGAAGCTACCCACATTACAAATTTCAAGTTTGTAGCATGTTCGGAAGTATGCTGAACATTTCAAACAGACACACATTCACAATTGTGTGCAGTTGCGTATACAGTACACGACTTCCCTGATGGCAAACACCTTCAGCGAGCACGATGCATATCACAGGCGTCGAATAAAAAGCATAGGACAAGTCCTTACTAACAACTCCTTACTAACAACTCCTTACTAACTAGCAACTCCTTACTAAGTAACAATGCCTTACTTACTAACAACTCCTTACTTACTAACAACTCCTTACCAACAACTCCTTACTAACAACTCCTTACGAACAACTCCTTACTTACTAACAACTCCTATCATTTTTCATTGCTGAAGGGGTTGCCCCTCCTACCTTAAAATCTTGGCTCCACCTCTGAGTGTGTGACAGGGTCAAGTTTGTATTTGCAGTAAAGTCTATTAATGCTATTGAGCGTGGAGGTTATATCAAAACAGTTTATTTTTGTTTTTCTCTAAAACTCTTTGTAAGAATGGAGTCAGGAAGTTATCACAGCACATGTGCAGCTGAAGTCGGAACTGTTCATCCCAGCATTCAAGGACATCTGTGCCTGGCTTCACAACTCTAAGTTGTGATTGAACATTAATTTATGCATTTCTGCATAACACAAATAGTATTATTTTCAACACCCTTTGCTATGTCAGCTGAATTTAGTTTTCATAAATATTCCTTTTGAAGCCAGACAGCCGAAATTGTGTGCTCGGAGTTTTGGGTTAACATTCATTTTGAAGATGCTAGGGCTTCCAGACACATTTATGACATTTGCCCTCTCATTGTGTGCCATAACAGCCCGTGTGATGAATTTGGGACACTTTTTCACTATATCATGAAATTATGAATAAGTTTAGACATGTTAGTCACGTGTTACTGTGTGTATGCATTCCTCTGTGCATCAATACTGACATGTAGATGGTGTGGACATTATTTTTTTCTGTCTGCAGCTGACGCTTCCTCTGTTGCTTCCTCTGCAGAATTTGTCTGATGGAGCAAAGGCACTCGGCGCAGCTCGGTACAAAAAGGCATCATTGCGACCGGTGTGCATACAGCACGGATCGTACTGGAAATTTGACCTTGCACCAGAGAACTCACACGGGAGAGAAACCCTTCAAGTGCAGTGTGTGTGGAAAGATGTTAGCACAGTTATCAAATCTTCAAGTACACCAGAGAACACACACAGGAGAGAAACCCTTCAAGTGCAGTGTGTGTGGGAATGCGTTTTCACATTCATCTGCTCTTGTAACACACCAGAGAACACACACGGGAGAGAAACCTTTCCAGTGCAGTGTGTGTGGGAAGGCGTTTGCACATTCACCACATCTTCAAAGACACCAGAGAACACACACAGGAGAGAAACCCTTCAAGTGCAGTGTGTGTGGGAAGGCGTTTTCACAGTCACCACATCTTCAAGTACACCAGAGAACACACACTGGAGATAAAGCCTTCAAGTGCAGTGTGTGTGGGAAGGCGTTTTCACAGTCAACTGCTCTTAAAAAACACCAGAGAACTCACACGGGAGAGAAACCCTTCAAGTGCAGTTTGTGTGGGAAGGCGTTTTCAGATTCATCTACTCTTGTTATACACCAGAGAACTCACACGGGAGATAAACCCTTCAAGTGCAGTGTGTGTGGGAAGGCGTTTTCAGATTCATCTACTCTTGCAATACACCAGAGAACACACACGGGAGAGAAACCCTTCAAGTGCAGTGTGTGTGGGAAGGCGTTTGCACAGTCATCTACTCTTGTAAGACACCAGAGAACACACACGGGAGAGAAACCCTTCAAGTGCAGTGTGTGTGGGAAGGCGTTTGCACAGTCATCAAATCTTCATGTACACCAGAGAACTCACAAGCATCAGAAGATCCACAAGGAGTGGAGTCTGAAATCAGCTTGTGACAGTCAAAGTGCCGCAATGAGCCCATCCCTCATGAAACAAGAACCGGAAGAAAATCCCAGCTTGGACACTTTTAAAGGTATCGAGGTGAAATATGAAGAGGTGAAGGTGAAATGTGAAGAAGTGATGGTGAAGAGTGAAGAAGTGAGGGTAAAATGTGAAGATGAAGATTCAACTCCAAAATCGGACCTTCACATCGATGGAAGCAATGTGAAGCAGGAGGAGAATTCTGACTGTGAGGCAGAGCGAGGCAACTCCCAGCAGTTTGTGGAAGTGGAGGTGTGGGTAGACTTCCTAGACAATACAAAGTCAAATGGAGACCCGGTAGATGTGTAAGTCAGAGACGATGTCGCTCCAATAGATGCACCTTTGTCACAGGCCTTTAATGACAAGAATGAAGTTGAACACTCAATTCCTAGGTTCAACCTGCAGGGTAAGAGCGGCCAGTCTTTGTGGACCTGTGGGTTGGGTAGATCTCTAACCAGGAGCGAGAACCAATAAGCTTCCAAGCATTCACTATGTTCTAATAATTCCATTTATACGGTGCTTGCTTAATCGCCTCTGGCAATTCGGAGTTTTGTATCGTATCTCGTCTCAAACACTTGAAGAGCATCCCCAAGTAGCAGCTGCCCCTGTGTGGCACAAGGTGGTGGCCCTGCACCGGCCTGCATGTGGACAAGAGCCTGTCAGTAGGGGGCGATGGTTGATGTGGCATCTTGGTTCTGGAGTTTGTAGGTAATGTTTAGAATTTCATAAATTTTGACCCAGATGCCAGCATGAAATGGCCTACTCGTTTTGAATGGCTCAATAGTATGTTGTACATAGACTGTTAAGCAGACGGTGTGTATTTTTTTAAATAGCTTCTTGTTAATGCGATGTAACCTGATGCAGTATATTACACTGTAGTAATACAATTTTGTTAATATTCCTGTCAATAATTTATAATGAATACTTGGCTGATTGTGTGCGTACATGTAACATTTTGTCTATAAGGGTCAAACATTTAATAAGTGATGTTAGGACAAAGTGTGTGTTTGGAAGTAACCTGTACAGATAACTCAGGTGAGACTCATTGTTCTTGTGATACAGGTCAAAGGGTATTTTTGCGTTTTCAGAAAGCATCTCCCTCTGGAGCAACTCATTGTCTTTGAAATAGGGAGCACACTGATCATTCATCAATTACAAGGCATACCACTCAAAACTTACACGTAGAGGAGGTACATTCTCTACAACACGAATTATAATTTTGTATTACGTATTGACGTAGATTTTGTCGAATTAGGACGAGAAATGCTCCTTGCTGATTAACGTCTGGATGTTCACAACCAAGGGTTGAAGCAAGCCTGACCGCCTGCAGCGCCCCTCACAACCATTTATGGCTTTGGGCCAGGAAAGTCACGAAAAAAATTGCACACGAACGACGCCTCCACGCAAGCTCCCGATGCTCCGTATCATACTGCTGTCCCTCCCGGACATATCTAGTGCCACACTCAACTCCACAAACGGCTACCCTCGTTATTTTGCGTCAATACTTGTTGCTCGATTTGGCACTACACCTGCAAATGAAACAGCTCATAGACACTTGTACACTCCATCATTGTATCCTTTTTAACACCATTTGCGAGCTGCTGCTATTCGTCCAAGGTTCCCCGCTCTTCATCCTTTCACAGAAAATACTTGTGCAAACTGTTAATTCTACTTTTCTTATTTCTGGGTGGTATTGAGCTTCATCCTGGCCCAAATGAAAAGAACTTGTGTAATTCTGTAGATTTTTCTGGCAGGAGAGGTGTTGGTGTTCTACATGTCAACATCAGAGGGCTTGTGATTAAATTAAGTCAACTAAAACTAGAAGTGGCAAATCTTGACCCGGACATTTTTTGCCTAACAGAAACATTTCTCACTCCTGCGGTCAATGACTTGCAGATTACGATTGACAACTAC
This sequence comes from Petromyzon marinus, assembly GCF_048934315.1. Classification (NCBI taxonomy): domain Eukaryota; kingdom Metazoa; phylum Chordata; class Hyperoartia; order Petromyzontiformes; family Petromyzontidae; genus Petromyzon; species Petromyzon marinus. The sequence goes on along the minus strand of NW_027423699.1, from coordinate 360,275 downwards.
AACCTTTTTTGGCTTGACCGAGAATCTAAAGGAGGTGGCATTGCCATCTATGTTCGTAATATATGTTCACCATCTCACTCCTTGTTTAAAAAATGTTGCTTTGAAGGTTTGGCTCTCAGAATAACTCTCCCAAATAATCAACAGATATTGGTAGTGTGCTGCTATAGACCGCCTTGTTGGAAGGATGTTGAAGCTGCATTGGCATTGAGAGAGCTTTTTGGGGGCCTCCCTAAAGGTGAAATAGTTTTAGTGGGTGATCTAAATTGGAATTGGCTAAACACGCCGGCCGTGGCCACAAATTTTACAGATGAATTTAACCTGTTTCAATTAATAAATGTCCCCACAAGACCCAACCTAAAAAATCTGGGACAGTCAACTCTGCTTGACGTCCAATTGACAAATGCCCCTCACAATTTCACACTGACTGGTGTTCTGGGTAATAACCTTAGTGATCACTCCTTCATTTTTGGGGTGAGATCATCAGCCAGACCCAAAGCCCCCCCTAAAATTGTTGAGAAGCACTCTTTGAGGCACTTCCGCACTCAGGCATTTACAAATGATGTGCTTCACTCAGACATTGACAAGGTCTGTGATATCCCCAACCTGACTACGGCTTGGGAGACTTTCAGGTACACGTTTCTCCAAATTCTTCACAAACATGCTCCGTTGGTTAGATTTAAAACTAAAGGCAACCGCCCACCATGGTATGATCCTTTGATTACAAAGCTCATGAAAACTAGGGACAAGGCTTGGGCATGTGCTCAGAAAAGTAATTTGGTAAATGACTGCCTAGAATACAGGATTTTAAGGAATAGATGCGTAAAAAAAATACGGCATGCAAAAAATGCCTACTTTTCCTCCACTCTCCTGAAATCACATGGAAATTCCAGGATTTTTTTGGAAAACAATCAAATCTATCGAAAAGGCATCCAAAACAGACAATCTGCCCTTTGAGCTTAACCGAAATGGAGAATATTTTTCAGATCCCAAAAAAATAGTTGACAATTTTAACCTTCATTTTTCTGAAGCTGGTAATATTTTTGATAATGTATTGGGAGTCACCCCTGCTCATGCAAATTATTGATCCCAATAACTACCGACCTATCTCAATTTTGTCCCCATTGATGAAAATTTTTTGAAAAATTATTGAACTACCAAATTAGCAGTTTCTTGTCCACCAACAATCTACTACATCTAAAACAATCTGGGTTCCGAAAAAAATGCAGCACCACATCTGCTGCATTAGATTCTCTGAATCAAATTTACAGTAGCCTTGATAATAAGCAGTACTGTGCCTGTCTTTTTCTTGACCTGTCCAAAGCTTTTGATACAGTAGACCACAACACCCTGCTTAGTAAACTAAGTTGCCTCGGTTTTTCCAAAAACACAGAAAAATGGTTAAAATATTACCTCTTTTCTCGCACCCAAACTGTATTCATAGATGGTTGGAGGTCAAACAGTGTTAAGATAACAAAAGGGGGTTCCACAGGGTTCCATCCTCGGCCCCCTCTTGTTCTCTCTTAATGTCAATGACTTGGGCACTGAACTGGATCATTCCAGGGTAAATCTTTTTGCAGATGACACGATACTGATTACTGCTGGCCGCTCTCCAGATGACGTGATTGCTAAGCTCCAGGGTGATTTCAACAAACTACAACATCAGCTAGTTTCTCTTAAACTAGTCCTAAATACCTCCAAAACCAAGGTGCTATGCTTCTCACCGGGATTAAAGCAGGAAGTTATTTTTTCCAAACTACATTCCTTAAATAATGATCAAATAGAGCAAGTCAAGTTCTATAAGTATCTTGGGGTCATCCTGGATTCAAAACTGAATTTTGAAGATCACATTGATTATATTGGTTAAAAGACTATATTAAAAATTGGTTTACTGTATCGACACAAGCACTGCTTCCCCCCTATGTTCCGTTTGGAATTGATAAAAGCTACCATACTGCCTCTACTTGACTACTGTGACATCGTGTATAAATCAGCCCCAAGTACTGTACTGAAGAAGCTTGATTCCATCTATCACTCGGCCTTAAGATTTGCATTGAACTGCCCATACAGGACTCACCACTGTGATCTCTACATTGGGTCAAACTTAACATCTCTTAATGTTTGACGGCTTGTACACCAGATTTTATTTATTCACGATGTACTTACAAAAAAATCCGCAGACTACCTACTGGATCTCCTCTCTGTTTCAAAGAACAAATTTGACCTCAGGTCTTCGCTCATCTACCAGGTTCACATTCCCTATTGCCATACAAAAACCGGAGGAAGGGCCTTTGATATTGATGCCCCCAGGGTCTGGAATGCTATTGTCAATAAACTACAACTTGAATCACTACCTATGAGATCTTCACTCAAAACTGCTCTAGAGGAGTTGTACACCCCTAGCTGCCACTGCTATTCAGTGGCCTAAAATATGGCTCTAGATTTTGGTGTTATAATTTATTTATGTAGTTTATTGTAAAAAATTCGGTCAGTCCCTATGATCACTTACATTGGATTTATGGCTTTTATTTTGGTGATTTCGAAAAGTTTTTTTGTTTTGGCCATGTTTTTGTTTATTGTAGTACGGAGTTAGACTGATGGCCTTAATCTTAGTTGTCTTGTGGTTGTTGTTGTTGTTATTTGACTTGCATCCCACTGGGATTTTTGCACACAGCGTTGGTGTACGGTGCTATTTCAGGAATATTTTGATATTTTTTTCCTGGATTTTCTGTTTGCACAGTCACAAAGTCACTTTAAGATGTTTTCTTGTTCATGTTTTAGTTTTTTTGTTTGCTGCGGTTGCACCCGATTCAAGAGCCGAATGGCTCACAGGGCTATACCAAATAAATGAACTATGAACTAAATGAACTATGAACATATGGGCCGGGTTCATTAACATAATATATTCACGTACGGAGCCGCTCATTGTGGGAGGGGAGTGTTATCGTTCCCCACAAATGACGTCATGTCACCGCCTGCTGTCGCGTGACGTCACGAGGTAACAGGAAGCTGCTGATCCGCCCGTCCACTGAAATACGAGGTGAGAAATTCTCATCGCGGTTGTGGTTGTTGTGGTGGTGGTTGTTGTGGTGGTGGTTGTTGTGGTGGTTGTTGTTGTTGTTTACCGAGGTAGAGCCTCTCTCTCGTAGGGATGTCAATTGAGTATCAGCGAGCATGGAAGCGATGTCCAGGTTGTAACTTTATAGCGCGGGGCCTAGCCACGCGGGGCCTTGCCTCCTGCCCTCGCCTGATCGCGTTTGCTTCAATTCTCTCGCTTAAGTTTAATTTGTTTCACTCGGCTCGCCTCTTTGTCACTTTGTTTTACTTGTTGTGGTGGTTGTTGTGGTGGTGGTTGTTGTGGTGGTGGTGGTTGTGGTGGTGGTTGTGGTGGTTGTTGTGGTGGTTGTTGTGGTTGTGGTGGTGGTTGTTGTGGTGGTTGTTGTGGTTGCGGTGGTGGTTGTTGTGGTGGTTGTGGCGGTTGTTGTTGTGGTTGCGGTGGTGGTTGTGGTGGTGGTTGTTGTGGTGTTGGTGGTTGTGGTGTTGGTTGTATTGGTGGTGGTTGTGGTGGTGGTTGTTGTGGTGGTGGTTGTGGTGGTGGTGGTGGTTGAGGTGGTTGTTGTGGTGGTTGTGGTGGTGGTTGTTGTGGTGGTTGTTGTGGGTGGCCACGTGGAATGTTCGAACGCTCACTGCGGAGGAGAGGCTGCCCCTCCTCTGTCGGGAGCTGTACCGGTACCGCCTGGATCTGTGTGGCATTCAGGAGGTCCGGTGGACCGGCTCTGGCTCCTGCCACCATGAGGGGTGGACAGTCCTCTACTCGGGGCAGCAGACTGCCAAACAACAGGGTGTGGCTCTTCTTTTGAACAAAAGAATGAAGGGGGCGTGGGAGCGTGGCGGTGAGGTGTGGGAAGCTGTAAGCCCCAGGCTACTTTGGGCTCGCCTTCCCATCAACCGGAGGCGAGGAATGGTGGTCGTGGTTACATATGCCCTCACCGAAGATGAACATCCGTGGAGGGATGCAGGCAAAGCCGATGAGTCAGATGCCTTCTATGACCTCGGGATAGAGTCATCATGTTGGGTGACTTAAATGTCCGAGTTGGTCATGATACTGGCACCTGGTCTGGAGTGATTGGAGGGCATGGGCCAGATCAGCTCAATAACAACGGTAGGAGGCTGCTAGATTTTTGTGCAGCCCATGGGCTTGTAATTACCAACACGCTGTTCCGGCATCGGCGCATCCACACAACATCATGGATGTATGCCGGGTCCAAGAAAGAACATCTGCTGGACTACATAGTGACGGACCAGCGGATGCGAGCCCATGTCTTTGACACCAGGACCTACCGTGGAGCTGATCTGCCCTCTGACCATGAACTAGTCATCTGTAAGATGCGCCTGCCATTCTTCCACTCCGGTGGTGGGTGTACACGCAGGACCCCATTACAACCTAAAGTGGCCTGGTCTCAGTTATCTGATGAAAGTTGCAAGCGAGAATTTCATCATCGCTTGCGGCTGGGATTGGCATCGTCCCCGACTCCTCCTGATGTCGAGGGTAAATGGGCGAGGTTTAGGACTGTGACTCATGCAGCTGCAATGGCTGCTTTGGGTACGTGGTCCAGACCTCCCCAGAGACCCTGGCTGACAGAGGAGGTGTTCAGGATGGTTGAGAAAAAGCAACAGGCCCACTGTCATCGGCTACAGAATCCCACGTCAGAGAATGAGGAGGCTTGCCGCAGCCTTCGCTCGGAGGTTCGGAGAGCCGTGAGGCACTGCAAGGATGGGTGGTGGTCGCGGGTTGCTGAGGAGATGGAGTCTGCCTCAGTGGCCCGTGATCACAAATCTCTATTTAACTCCATCAAAAAAGTAATCTGCAGCGCCACACCTATTACCATCATTAGGGGAAAAAACGGTGACCCAATCTCCGACCCCCAGGAACAGGTTTGCAGATTTGCTGAGCATTTCTGTGAGGTCCTGGGGGAGGGAAAATCCCTCAGCCAGGAAAACATCGTGGCACAAAGTGAGGATGACCCTGCTGAGGCTGCGGTGCCTCAAATATTGGAAGAAGTCACCCCCTGTGAGTGGCTGGCTGAGGTGCCATCTGTTGAGGAAGTACTGAAGGCGATCCGGAGTCTGAGACCAGGAAAGGCAGCGGGCAGAGATGATCTCCCAAGCGAAATGCTGAGGGAGGGCGGCGTTTGTGCACAGACTGCCCTATATGACATCATAACAACAGTCTGGACCACTGGACGGGTTCCGCAGGATTGGAAGGATGCCCTGGTGGTCCCCCTTTTTAAGAAGGGGGACCACACAGACTGTAACAACTACAGGGGCATCTCACTCCTCAGTGTGCCGGGAAAGGTCCTGGAAAGGATTATTCAACATCGCCTTGCCAGGCACGCTGAGGAGAGGCTTGCGGAGCCCCAATGCGGTTTCAGGAAAGGGCGGTCCTGCACAGATGCCATATTTTCTGTCTGTCTGCTACAGCAGAGGTGTAGCGAATTCCAACAAGACCTACATCTCTGCTTTATTGACCTGGTCAAGGCCTATGATACCATCAGTAGGCCTGGGCTCTAGGTTGTTCTTCGTGCTTTTGGAGTACCTGACCCTCTGCTCACGATCATTAAGGACCTTCATGATGGTGAGCGGGCCCGGGTAAAACTACGTGGCTGGGAGTCAGAGCCATTCCCTGTTAACCTTGGGGTGCGACAGGGATGTCCTCTGGCTCTCACATTATTTAACATCTATTTTGACCACGTAGTTTGTGAAGCCTTCAATAGCTGTACCGGGGGAATCTACATATGGTACAGATATAATGGGAGGCTGATCGACGCCCGGGTGCGGTCAAGGGATGGCTCCCTATTGCTCAACCACGTTATGTATGCTGATGATTTGGTAATAGCTGCACATTCGGAGGAGGAATTGGAGACGCTGCTGCTGAGACTGGAGCGTGCCACTAAGAGGTGGGGCCTTACCATCAGCCCCACCAAAACTAAGCACCTGCCTGGGTATTTTGTACCATCGGACACTCCACCCCCACAACTCCCAATCGGTGATGGGGCAGTTGTGGAGAGAGTGGAGAGTTTCCCATACCTGGGCAGTGTGCTTATGACCGGCTCCAGTTTAACAGCAGAGGTCTCACTCCGAATCAGTCGAGCGGCAATATCTTTTCATCGGTTGCGTAACGCTGTGTGGAAGCTACCTGGTCTGTCGCTCCGCACTAAAAGCTTCAGGTCTTCTCAGCCACGGTCATTCCCTCCCTTCTCTATGCTTGCGAAACGTGGACCCCCCTAATGGAACATCTTCGCCGGTTAGAAACATTTAGGCTGGCCTGCCTACGATCCATCCTGGGTTTAACCAGACTGGATTGTGTGAGGAGCTCACAAATCCTTGAAAGATCTGGGCAGGGTCCCATCAGTAAGCTCCTCCGGCAGGCAAGGCTGCGATGGCTGGGTCATGTAGCCCGCATGCCCAGCCACCGCATGCCGAAACAGCTTTTGTTTGGCCGGATTGAGGGGGCTAAGCGGGCGTGGCACGGGCTGGAGAAGAGATGGAGTGATGTGGTACAGGAGGACGTGGAGCTGAGTGGACTTGCCGATGACTGGTACCAGCGGTGTCAAGATCGGCCTCTGTGGAGGAGGCTCGTGAAGGATGCTACTGGGCAGTTGGAGGCAGTCGCCCTCCAACAACAACGGAGGACGGAGGAGCGACGCTCAGAACAACGAGCGGAGCGCCGGGTGGCTAAAGCACAGCAGGTTGGCACAGTAGGGGGCACAGGTGGTGCATCAGCCAGTCATCTCAGTCAGTCGACCCGTGGCACCTGGGTCTGCCCCGTGACCTCCTGCCAGCGGGCGTTCGACACTTCACGTGGCCTCAGGGTGCACATAGCCTGGCACAAGCGTCGTGCTGACGTCACCGCCACGTAGTGGCGAATGGCGGTTGTTGTTGTTGTGGTTTTGGTGGTGGTGGTTGTGGTGGTGGTTATGGTGGTGGTTGTTGTGATGGTTGTTGTGGTGGTGGGGGTGGTGGTTGTGGGAGTGGCTGTGGTAGTGGTTGCTGTGGTGGTTGTTGTTGTGGTGGTTGTGGTGGTTGTTGTGCTGGTTGTTGTGGTTGTTGTGGTGGTGGTTGTGGTGGTTGTGGTGGTGGTTGTTGTGGTGGTTGCTGTGGTGGTGGTTGTGGTGGTGGTTGTGGTGGTGGTGGTTGTGGTAGTGGTGGTTGTGGTGGTGGTTGTGGTGGTTGTGGTGGTGATTGTTGTGGTGGTGGTTGTGGTGGTGGTTGTTGTGGTGGTGGTTGTGGTAGTGGTTGTTGTGGTGGTTGTGGTGGTGGTTGTGGTTGTTGTGGTGGTTGTTGTGGTGGTTGTTGTGGTGGTTGTTGTGCTGGTTGTTGTGGTTGTTGTGGTGGTGGTAGTGGTTGTTGTGGTGGTTGTGGTGGTGGTGGTGGTTGTGGTGGTTGTGGTGGTGGTGGTTGTGGTGGTTGTGGTGGTGATTGTTGTGGTGGTGGTTGTGGTTGTTGTGGTGGTGGTTGTGGTAGTGGTTGTTGTGGTGGTTGTGGTGGTGGTTGTGGTGGTGGTTGTTGTGGTGGTGGTTGTGGTAGTGGTTGTTGTGGTGGTGGTTGTGGTGGTGGTGGTTGTGGTGGTGGTGGTTGTTGTTTACCGAGGTAGAGCCTCGCTCTCTCATAGGGATGTCAATTGAGTAGCAGCGAGCATGGAAGCGATGTCCAGGTTGGAACTTTACAGCGCGGGGCCTAGCCACGCGGGGCCTTGCCTCCTGCCCTCGCCTGATCGCGTTTGCTTCAATTCTCTCGCTTAAGTTTAATTTGTCTTCACACGGCTCGCCACTTTGTCACTTTGTTTTACTTTTAAATATTCACGCAGTTTTTATTTCATTCTTTTTTTACCAGGCCAAGCCCGCTTGAGCTGCTGTGCCGCTTTTGTTTTCAGAAGCGACCTGCCCACAACACAAGGTGAGGCTCGTGAACAGTGTGGTGGTGTTCACTCTAGACGCGTGGCGGTGTTCACTGTAGACGCGTGGTGGTGTTCACTCTCTACATATGGAGGGGAAACCCGGGGATCGGGAAGGAAATCCACGCGACCACGGGGAGAGAGAGAGAGAGACGCAGCCTCAGCTGTGTTTATTTATCCTCAATGAATTACTTTGTGGAGTGAGGAACCATTAATACTGAGCAGGTGAAGGTGGCCAGGCGTGGGTCTGGACACACCACCACCTGTGAACCATGCCAGTGTGTGACAGTGGTGGAGCCAGTGGCGGTGGGGTGGCACGTACCCCCCCAATGGTCCGATTGAAATCCCTAATTTCGATCGGATCATTGGGGTTTATTAGTAACTAGCTTCACTACCCGGCTTCGCCCGGGACTTGGATTCTTGTCTTGGATAAATTTCAAATTTCATATTCCCTTATCTTTGACTGAAAACCCCTGAAAAAATTTGATGCTTGCAAGAAAGAAAAAAGCCGAAACAAATCAAGTTCCCTAAATCGGATGTTTTCACTCAAGGAAATTTAACCTTAATCCACTTCTACGCAAGGTCGATTTTGGCCACTCCGGAAGGGAATGACGTGGCGAGCTGAAAATAGTCGCGTTCATTTAGAAATTCCAGACAGCATAAGCTGTGAAATTTTCATGATGCCAGAGCTCAGCGTTGGATAGTTTTGATGCTTCACACAAACAGATGCTATTTCTGCTTTATATTTAATAGCCGTTGTACCCGTTCTTCGCACCCATATGTATTGAAACTCCGAGAAGCCAATGGCTTCATCGGCCAGGAGCAAAGCACCACCTAAAATCTCCCGGCATGCTGTTAACAGCTCTAAAAGTACGGTGCACGAAGAGCCATATGGTAGGGGTAAGCATTGCAGAGCGCTTAACTCAGGTGTGTTGCGGGTTGACGTCACACACTCCATGGTCATTTCCCCCACCCCCCCCCCCAAAATACAAAAGTCTATTTTTATACTTTTTACATTGTGTAGAGTATGGAACCTACCCACATGCCAAATCTCAAGTGTGTAGCATGTTGGAAAGTATGCTAAACACTTTCGAACAGACACATATCCACACATTTCGCTTTTATATATATAGATAAATCAGCATTTTGCGACCCCCCCCCCCACTGCCACCGTGTGGCATTTTATTACGTGCCAGGGACTCTATGAGAGGACAACAGTCCGAGTCCATAATTGGCAATAAGTAACGGCAAAGCAGTTACAAGCGACTCACAGAATTGTGTGCAGTTGCGTATACAGTACACGACTTCCCTGAAGGCAAACACCTTCAGCGAGCGCGATGGCTATCACACACGTCGAATAAAAAGGATTAGGACAAGTCCTTGGTAACAACTCCGTACTAACAACTCCTTACTTAATAACAACTCATAATATTCTTAGTTTTTTCGGTAAAGTCACGTTGAAGAGAAACAACAAAATAACAAAATATATATAAAACAATAAAAAAATTTCACGACGTTTCGACCATAACTCAAACGGTCATCATCAGGTGTGTCGGTTTGCATAAATTTATTTTTAAAACGGCACATTTATTTATAAATAATAATAATAAATAAATGTGCCGTTTTAAAAATAAATTTATGCAAACCGACACACCTGATGATGACCGTTTGAGTTATGGTCGAAACGTCGTGAAATTTTTTTATTGTTTTATATATATTTTGTTGTTTCTCTTCAACGTGACTTTACCGAAAAAACTAAGAATATGAATTACTGCAGTCACGAAAGCTTTAAATCAAAACAACTCATAATGTTTCATTGCTGGAGGGGTTGCTCATGGCTCCGCCTCTGAGTGTGTGATCGTGTCAAGTTTGTATGTGCAGTAAAGCCTATTAACTCTATATAGTAATAGGTTTTACCCTTTTAACTGGCACAAAAAAAACTGACCCCTTTATTCAAGTCATCATGTTTGCAATAACCACAACACAAGCAGTCAAAATGCAAACAAATGAGACAACTCTGATAATACTAAGCACTGTCCTTGAAATTGATTGGTCCACACCCGAGACGGCTTTTCTTAGAACCTAGTCTCCACTGGTGTTGAAACAGAAGACGCCAAAAGGCGTCTCGGGTGTGGACCAATCAAATTCAAGGACAGTGCTTATTATCAGAGTTGTCTCTATTGTTTGCATTTTGACTGCTTGTGTTGTGGTTATTGCAAACATGATGCCTTGAATAAAGGTGTCAGTTTTTTGTTCCAGTTAAAAGAGTAAAACCTATTACTATATCTTGTTACTGGCAAAGGAGGTCTCATAATCTATTAACTCTATTGAGCACGGAGGTGATATCAAAACAGTTTATTTTTGTTTTTCTCTGGAACTCTTTGTTTGAATGTAGTCGGGAAGTTATCACAGCACACGTGCAGCTGAAATCAGAACTGTTCATCCCAGCATTCAAGGACATCTGTGCCTGGCTTCACACCTCTAAGTTGCGATTAAACATTCATTTATGCATAACACAAATAGTATTATTTTCAACACCCTTTGCTATGTCAGCTGAATTTAACTTTCATAAATATTCCTTTTGTAGCCAGACATCCAAAATTGTGTGCTCGGAGTTTTAGGTTAACATTCATTTTGAAGATACTAGGGCTTCCAGACACGTTTTTGACCATTTGCCCTCTCATTGTGTGCCATAACAGCCCGTTTGATGAATTTGGGACACTTTTTCACGATAACATTAATATATGAATAAGTATAGACGTGTTAGTCACGTGTTACTGTGTGTATGCATTCCTCTGTGCATCGATACTGACGTGTAGATGGTGTTTATATTCTTTTTTTCTGTCTGCAGCTGTCGCTTCCTCTGCAGAATTTGTCTGATGGAGCAAAGGCACTCGGCGCGGCTCGGTGCAAAAAGGCAACAATGCGACCGGCATGCAAACAACACAGATCGTACTGGAAATTTGACACAGCACCAGAGAACACACACAGGAGAGAAACCCTTCAAGTGCAGTGTGTGTGGGAAGGCCTTTTCACTTTCACCAAATCTTCAAATACACCAGAGAACACACACAGGAGAGAAACCCTTCAAGTGCAGTGTGTGTGGGAAGGCGTTTGCACATTCATCTAATCTTAAAAAACACCAGAGAACACACACGGGAGAGAAACCCTTCAAGTGCAGTGTGTGTGGGAAGGCTTTTTCACAGTCACCACATCTTCAAGTACACCAGAGAACGCACACAGGAGAGAAACTCTTTAAGTGCAGTTTGTGTGGGAAAGCGTTTTCAGATCCATCTGCTCTTGTAAGACACCAGAGAACACACACGGGAGAAAGACCCTTCAAGTGCAGTGTGTGTGGGAAGGCGTTTGCACTTTCACCAAATCTTCAATTACACCAGAGAACACACACAGGAGAGAAACCCTTCAAGTGCAGTGTGTGTGGGAAGGCGTTTGCACTTTCACCAAATCTTCAATTACACCAGAGAACACACACAGGAGAGAAACCCTTCAAGTGCAGTGTGTGTGGGAAGGCGTTTACACGTTCAACAAATCTTCAAAGACACCAGAGAACACACACAGGAGAGAAACCCTTCAAGTGCAGTGTGTGTGGGAAGGCTTTTGCACTTTCACCAAATCTTCAAATACACCAGAGAACACACACAGGAGAGAAACCCTTCAAGTGCAGTGTGTGTGGGAAGGCTTTTTCACAGTCACCACATCTTCAAGTACACCAGAGAACGCACACAGGAGAGAAACTCTTTAAGTGCAGTTTGTGTGGGAAAGCGTTTTCAGATCCATCTGCTCTTGTAAGACACCAGAGAACACACACGGGAGAAAGACCCTTCAAGTGCAGTGTGTGTGGGAAGGCGTTTGCACTTTCACCAAATCTTCAATTACACCAGAGAACACACACAGGAGAGAAACCCTTCAAGTGCAGTGTGTGTGGGAAGGCGTTTGCACTTTCACCAAATCTTCAATTACACCAGAGAACACACACAGGAGAGAAACCCTTCAAGTGCAGTGTGTGTGGGAAGGCGTTTTCACGTTCAACAAATCTTCAAAGACACCAGAGAACACACACAGGAGAGAAACCCTTCAAGTGCAGTGTGTGTGGGAAGTCTTTTGCACTTTCACCAAATCTTCAAATACACCAGAGAACACACACAGGAGAGAAACCCTTCAAGTGCAGTGTGTGTGGGAAGGCGTTTTCAGATCCATCTACTCTTGTAAGACACCAGAGAACTCACACGGGAGAGAAACCCTTCAAGTGCAGTGTGTGTGGGAAGGCGTTTTCAGATCCATCTGCTCTTGTAAGGCACCAGAGAACTCACACGGGAGAGAAACCCTTCAAGTCCAGTGTGTGTGGGAAGGCATTTGCACTTTTACCAAATCTTCAAATACACCAGAGAACACACACAGGAGAGAAACCCTTCAAGTGCAGTGTGTGTGGGAAGGCGTTTGCACAGTCACCACATCTTCATGTACACCAGAGAACTCACAAGCATCAGAAGATCCACAAGGAGTGGAGTCTGAAATCAGCTTGTGAAAGTCAAAGTGCCGCAATGAGCTCATCCCTCATGAAACAAGAACCGGAAGAAAAACCCAGCTTGGACACTTTTAAAGGTATCGAGGTGAAGTATGAAGAGGTGAAGGTGAAATGTGAAGAAGTGATGGTGAAGAGCGAAGAAGTGAAGGTAAAATGTGAAGATGAAAATTCAACTCCACAATGGGACCTTAACATCGATGGAGGCAACGTGAAGCAGGAGGAGAATTCTGACTGTGAGGCAGAGCGAGGCTACTCCCAGCAGTTTGTGGAAGTGGAGGTGTGGGTGGATTTCCTAGACAATACAAAGTCAAATAGAGACCCGGTAGATGTGTAAGCTTGGGACGATGTCGCTCCAATAGATGCACCTTTGTCACAGGCCTTTAATGACAAGAATGTGAAGTTGAACAATCAATTCCTAGGTTCAACCTGCAGGGTAAGATCGGCCAGTCTTTGTTGACCTGTGGGTTGGGTAGATCTCTAACCAGGAGCGAGAACCAATAAGCTTCCAAGCATTCACTATGTTCTAATAATTCCATTTATACGGTGCTTGCTTAATCGCCTCTGGCAATTCGGAGTTTTGTATCGTATCTCGTCTCAAACACTTGAAGAGCATCCCCAAGTAGCAGCTGCCCCTGTGTGGCACAAGTTGGTGGCCCTGCACCGGCCTGCATGTGGACAAGAGCCTGTCAGTAGGGGGCGATGGTTGATGTGGCATCTTGGTTGTGGAGTTTGTAGGTAATGTTTAGAATTTCATACATTTTTACCCAGACGCCAGCATGCAATGGCCTACTCGTTTTGAATGGCTCCATAGTATGTTGTACATTTTGACTGCTTGTGTTGTGGTTATTGCAAACATGATGCCTTGAATAAAGGTGTCAGTTTTTGTGCCAGTTAAAAGGGTAAAACCTATTCCTATATCTTGTTACTGGCAAAGGAGGTCTCATAATGTAAAAAAAATGTTTATTTTTATTATTAAAATTGTCATTTAATTTAAGTTTTTTTCTTTAATGAAACATGTTTTTTTAATTTACCTGACTTTACCGAAAGAACCAAGAATATTAATTCCTGCTGTGACCACTCGGTTCGCCTCAATCTGCGTGGAGGCTTGGCCCCCACTCACACAGTGCACACACACAGTCTACACACAGTCTACACACACACCGTGTACACACACAGTGTACACACACCGTGTACACACACAGTGTACACACACCGTGTACACACACACACACACCGTGTACACACCGTGTACACACCGTGTACACACAGTGTACACACACAGTGTACACACACATACACATTGTACACACATACACATTGTAAACACATACACATTGTACACACAATTTACACACTGTACACACACAGTGTTACTCCGACTACAAAATCCGCAAAGCCATCACTCCAGTCATGAAGAAGGATCCTCTTGTGGAGCCACTCAAAACCATCACCTTACCCTACATTGCAGGGGTCACTAAAAATATATCCAAAATCCTGAATAAACACAAGATCCAGGTCCGATTCAACACAGTACATAAAATCCGTGATCTGGTTCCATCTGTAAAAGATGCTGTTCCAGACATACAGTACCCGGGCATTTACAAACTAAAGTGCCTCTGTGGTAGTAGCTGCATTGGAGAAACCAAACAACATATCTCGGACCGCATCCGCGAACATAAAGCAGACTTGAAACACGGTAGAACGAACTCCTCTGCCGTGGCAGATCACTGTTATTATTCAGTGGGCTCACATGACATTGACTTCTCCAAGACGGAGGTTCTTTGCAAACCAACCGGCTACCATGAGAGATTCGTTCATGAGGCCATTCACATATACAAGCACAGAGACAATTTCAACTGCGAAGATGGATTCTGGCTTAGTAACCATTGGAAAGATATTTTAAACCATTTAGGTTCTTAATTGTATTTTACGATGACCTTCAGCCCGCAGCTCTTTCGCTGGCATTGACTCTTAATACCTCTCACACCACGGTTAATGGTATGGTTTACAACATGGAGTATAATAGCGCCTCGCAGCTGACTCTCTCCCCCTCCTCCGTTCCGACCATGGATGAACTCGTCTGTCTGAACGGGGCTCGTAGCTATCCGTGGTTCTAAAGTTGAGGGTAAGAATATGAATAAGAATCCACCCATTTTTCCACCATATAGCATTGTGATATATAACGACTTATTGTTGGTAGCTTAGCTGATTGGAGAATATATAGTTTATTGAAAACATTGAGGTAGTTTATATTTTAGTTTTTTATTGGTTTACTATATGGTATTCATTATAGTTTCATGTATACCCAGTTACTGTTAATAGCTCAGCTTATTGAAGAATATGTTGAGTACATTTATTATATTGATGTAATTTAGACTTAGGTTTTTTCACATCGGTTTACTATATGATTGTCGAGTTGTTGCAGCCCCTTTGGCGTCCATATACTAGGTGCCTCTGTAGATGTGTAGGCTTTGACTTTAACATAGCTATTTCTATGACCAGTCACAAGCTAATCCCTCAGTTATTTCAATGCTAAATTCTCCTGTTTGATTTGTACTAGGTGCCTCTGTAGATGTGTAGGCTTTGACTTTAACATAGCCATTTTTGTGACCAGTCAAAAGCTAATCACTCAGCTATTTCAATGCTAAATTCTCCTGTTTGATTTGTACTAGGTGCCTCTGTGGATGTGTAGGATTTGACTTTAACATAGCTATTTCTATGACCAGTCACAAGCTAATCACGCAGCTATTTCAATGCTGAATTATCCGAACCAAACATTAAACTAATTTCCAATGGTACAGTATATCTTTTCAAGTAGTGGTATCCCAAACTTTCGCATCAGCCTAAATTCCCTTTTCACACCATCAATATGTAAACTCCCCCTCCCCCCCTCGCCGGTCTGCATATGTTCACCCCCTCTACACCGTTCATCATGCTAAGTCCGCCATTTAAATGCTAATTTTTATGCTAATTCCTTTGTAAAGGCGCTCTCTTCTCACACAGCTTAAAGGTCGCGGTCTGAGCTTGGCTGTGTTCGCTCCAGCGCTGTCCTCGAGACAGTCTCGTCCCTTCACCTGATGAAGGCCATTTGTGTTGTGGCCGAAACGTCGTGAGAATTTTATTGTTTTATTAATTTATTATTTTATTCTCATTCTACGTGACTTTACCGAAAGAACCAAAGAAGATGAATCCTTGCAGTCACGAAAGCTTTAAATCGAAATTTGTATACCACTTATTTAAGATTTAAGATTCCTATATGTTGAATGTAAATTCCTTGTCTGTGCGAACTTTCATGGCGAATAAAACCCTTTCTGATTAAAGTCATGTAAATAGAAAACAATAATACAGAAAAAAATGTGTTTATAGGAATAGGTTTTACCCTTTTAACTGGCACAAAAACTGACACCTTTATTCAAGGCATCATGTTTGCAATAACCACAACACAAGCAGTCAATTTGCCAACAAAAGAGACAACTCTGATAATAATATGCACTGTCCTTGAAATTGATTGGTCCACACCCGAGACGGCTTTTCTTAGAACCTAGTCTCCACTGGTGTTGAACCAGAAGACGCCAAAAGGCGTCTCGGGTGTGGACCAATCAAATTCAAGGACAGTGCCAGTATTATTATCAGAGTTGTCTCTTTTGTTTGCATTTTGACTGCTTGTGTTGTGGTTATTGCAAACATGATGCCTTGATATTCTTAGTTTTTTCGGTAAAGTCACGTTGAAGAGAAACGACAAAATAACAAAATATATATAAAACAATAAAAAATTCTCACGACGTTTCGACCATAACTCAAACGGTCATCATCAGGTGTGTCGGTTTGCATAAATTTATTTTGAAAACGGCATATTTATTTATATATATATAAAAAATAACGTTTGCGTCACGCGCAACGATTGGCAGTTTGCCCAGGACTAGTCAATCTATTTTTTGAAAAGAGGAGGGGGGAGACGAAATTTGTTTTTATGTATGCTGTCTGAAAGCCACTGTAAGCGTGAACAATCAATCAAGAACTGAAATGATTTATCAAATCTTTCCAATGATTGCTAAGATAGAATCCATCTTCTCGGTTGAAATTGTCTCTGTGCTTGTTTATGTGGATAGCCTCATGAACGAATCGCTCATGGTAGCCAGATGGCTTACAAAGAACCTCTGTCTTGGAAAAGTCAATGTCATGTGAGCCTACTGAATTAGAACAATGATCTGCTACGGCCGAGGTGTTGGTCCTACCGTGTTTAAGGTCTGCTTTATGTTCACGAATGCGGTCTGAGACATGGCGTTTGGTTTCTCCAATGTAAC
Source organism: Petromyzon marinus (assembly GCF_048934315.1). Classification (NCBI taxonomy): domain Eukaryota; kingdom Metazoa; phylum Chordata; class Hyperoartia; order Petromyzontiformes; family Petromyzontidae; genus Petromyzon; species Petromyzon marinus. Next base: position 343,474 of record NW_027423699.1, on the reverse strand, counting down.
TACTACCACAGAGGCAACTTAGTTTGTAGACACCAGGGTACTGTATGTCCGGAATCACATCTTTTACAGACGGAACCAGATCACGGATTTTATGTAATGTGTTGAAACGGACCTGGATCTTGTGTTTATTCAAGATTTTGGAGATCTTTTTTGTGATCCCCGCAATGTAGGGTAAAGTGTTGGTTTTGAAAGGCTCCTCAAGAGGGTTCTTCTTCATGGTTTGAGTGATAGCTTTGCGGATTGCATAGTCGGAGTAACCATTAGCCCTAAGAGCTTGGTGTACGTGCTTGAGTTCACTGCTTATGTGTTCCTGGTCGGATATGCATTGGGCTCTATGATACAGAGTCTTGATGAGATAATTCTTCTGTGATGGATGGTGGTGGGAATCCGGTTTCAGATAAGCATCCGTATGGGTAGCTTTCCTGTAGACAGAGTGGCTCATTGAACCATCAGGTCTCTTTTTAATTAGGACATCCAAAAAAGGTATCTTGCCATCTATTTCGACTTCCATGGTAAATCTGATGGCTGGGTGTATGGAATTGATGTGGTCGAAGAATTGGTCTAGAGCAGGCCGGCCATGTGGCCAGATGACAAAAGTGTCATCCACGTACCTCTTCCATAAGGTTGGGCGCAGAGTGGCAGTCTGGATGGCGTCAGTCTCAAATTTCTCCATGAAAATGTTAGCTATAACTGGAGAAAGGGGGGAGCCCATTGGGGTGCCCTCAGTTTGTTTGTAGAAAGTTCCATTCCAAGTGAAGTATGTATTGGTTAAACAGTGTCTCACCAGGGGGGGTACCTCAGTGTTTAGTCCTTGATGAACCAAGTCTTCAATGATTGCAATGGTGTCAGGTACAGGAACCTTGGTGAATAAGGAAACTACATCAAAACTGACAAGCAGGTCGTCTGGGGACAGGGAAATACCCTTGATTGTTGATACCAGGTGAGTAGAATTTTGTACCGCAGAGGTGGTTTTTCCAGTGAAAGGACGCAGGATTTCAGACAAAAAACGAGCTAGTTTGTAGGTGGGGGAGCTGATAGTAGAGACTATGGGACGAAGAGGTGTATCAACTTTATGTATTTTTGGTAAGCCGTATAATCTTGGTGGCCTGGCAGCAGAAGGTTTCAACGAAAACTGTTTAGATTGATCAATTAATGCGGTTGAATCAGAAATTATTTTGTTGGTTTGTGTGACGAGGCTGTTGGTGGGATCTCTTTTTATTTTTGTATAACTACCATCGTCGAGTAATTCTTTAATTTTGTTGTTGTATTCTATTTTATCCATGATAACAGTAGCATTGCCTTTGTCAGCTGAGAGAACTACAATATCATTCCTCTTTTTTAATTTATATAATTCAAAACGCTCATCTTTGCTGAGGTTGCTAGCTGGCATCTTAGCGTTTTTGAGGGTTGCAGCGATTTCAGATCTTGCTACGTCTGCAGCGATGTGACCCAGGCCCCTGAGAGCAACGTCTACTTGGGCAATTATATAATTAACTGGTATGTGTTTAGGTGTGACTGCAAAGTTTAGACCTTTAGCTAAAACGGATTTCAGACCATCGGAAATAGAACTGTTACTGCGATTAATTACGACTTTATTAACGTCTAACTTTTTGGTGTATGGGTCCGGTCTTTTGTTGAAGAGGAGGTTAAATTTGGAAATCAGGTTTTCCTTACATTTGGTCGACATAGTAGCAGCTGAAGAGGCAGTCATATTGTCTACATGTTCCCAATCCGATGTGGACATTATTGCCGTCAATGATAAGTGTGATTTGTAGAGTGTCTTGTCTAACTGATCTAGTTCGGTGCGTATAATCTGATTTTCTCTGAGATAAGAGCTAAGCTAGTTTTGAAAAGAATTCGTTTAGCATTAGAAGAAGTTACAGCAGCAGAGGTCAGTGTAAATGCGATTGGTATTACCCCAGAGTCGCGGCATCTCTTCAGAAAGGTGAGAGACTCGATCAGCTGAGCCTTCTTATCCCGGAGTTTGTTGAAAGATCTTAAAGTTATGTGGAAACCCTCCCCGTAGAGGCGATTAAATTTTGATTTAAAGCTTTCGTGACTGCTGTAATTCATATTCTTAGCTCTTTCGGTAAAGTCACGTTGAAGGGAAACAATAAAATAATACAATATATATAAAACAATAAAAATTCTCACGACGTTTCGACCATAACACAAACGGTCATCATCACGTGTTGAAGTACAATCCTTATTTGGGCAAAGCTACTCCCGGTGACTGGCGGCTCATTAACATAATATATTCATGAAAGCCGTCGCGAGTTTATTGCGACGAGTTCGGCACCCACGCCCCATCCCTCCACGTATGGGCCAGACTCATTAACATAATTTATTTAAGTAACAGAGTTGCTCATTGTGGGAGGGGAGTGTTTTGTTCCCCGCAAGTGACGTCATGTCAACGTCTGCTGCCGCGTGACGTCACGAGATAACAGGAAGCTGCTGCTCCGCCGTGCACTGAAATCCGAGGTGAGTAATTCTCATCGCGGTTGTGGTGGTGGTGGTGGTGGTTGTTGTGGTGGTGGTTGTTGTGGTGGTGGTTGTTGTGGTGGTGGTTGTTGTGGTGGTGGTGGTTGTGGTGGTGGTGGTTGTTGTTGTTTGCCGAGGTAGAGCCTCGCTCTCTCTCGTAGGGATGTCAATTGAGTAGCAGCGAGCATGGAAGCGATGTCCAGGTTGGAACTTTACAGCGCGGGGCCTAGCCACGCGGGGCCGTGCCTCCTGCCCTCGCCTGATCGCGTTTGCTTCAATTCTCTCGCTTAAGTTTCATTTGTCTTCACTCGGCTCGCCACTTTGTCACTTTGTTTTACTTGTTGTGGTGGTGGTTGTGGGGGTTGTTGTGGTGGTGGTTGTTGTTGTGGTTGTATTGGTGGTGGTGTTTGTGGTGGTTGTATTGGTGGTGGTTGTGGTGGTGGTTGTATTGGTGGTGGTTGTGGTGGTGGTTGTGATGGTGGTTGTGGTTGTGATGGTGGTTGTGGTGGTGGTGGTTGTGATGGTGGTTGTGGTGGTGGTGGTTGTGGTGGTGGTCGTTGTGGTGGTGGTTGTGATGGTGGTTGTGGTTGTGATGGTGGTTGTGGTGGTGTTTGTGGTGGTGTTTGTGGTGGTTGTATTGGTGGTGGTTGTATTGGTGGTTGTATTGGTGGTGGTTGTGGTGGTGGTTGTGGTGGTAGTTGTTGTGGTGGTGGTTTTGGTGGTGGTTGTTGTGGTTTTGGTGGTGGTTGTGGTGGTGGTGTTTGTGGTGGTTGTATTGGTGGTGGTTGTGGTGGTAGTGGTTGTGGTGGTAGTTGTTGTGGTGTGGTTGTTCTGGTTTTGGTGGTGGTTGTTGTGGTGCTGGTTGTTGTGGTGGTTGTTGTGGTGGTGGTTGTGGTTGTGGTGGTGGTTGTTGTGGTGGTTGTTGTGGTGGTTGTGGTTGTTTTGGTGGTGGTTGTTGTGGTGGTTGTTGTGGTTTTGGTGGTGGTTGTGGTGGTTGTTGTGGTGGTGGTTGTGATGGTTGTTGTGGTGGTGGTTGTGGTTGTTGTGGTGGTGGTTGTGGTGGTGGTGGTTGTTGTGGTGGTGGTTGTTGTGGTGGTTGTTGTGGTGGTTGTGGTGGTGGTTGTTGTGGTGGTGGTTGTTGTGGTGGTTGTTGTGGTGGTTGTGGTGGTGGTTGTGGTGGTGGTGGTGGTTGTTGTGGTGGTGGTTGTGGTGGTTGTGGTGGTGTTTGTTGTGGTGGTGGTTGTGGTGGTGGTTGTTGTGGTGGTGGTTGTGGTAGTGGTTGTTGTGGTGGTTGTGGTGGTGGTTGTGGTGGTGGTTGTGGTTGTTGTGGTGGTTGTTGTGCTGGTTGTTGTGGTTGTTGTGGTGGTGGTAGTGGTTGTTGTGGTGGTTGTGGTGGTTGTGGTGGTGGTGGTTGTGGTGGTTGTGGTGGTTGTGGTGGTGATTGTTGTGGTGGTGGTTGTGGTGGTGGTTGTTGTGGTTGTTGTTTACCGGGATAGAGCCTCGCTCTCTCATAGGGATGTCAATTGAGTATCAGCGAGCATGGAAGCGATGTCCAGGTTGGAACTTTACAGCGCGGGGCCTAGCCACGCGGGGCCTTGCCTCCTGTCCTCGCCTGATCGCGTTTGCTTCAATTCTCTCGCATAAGTTTAATTTGTCTTCACACGGCGCGCCACTTTGTCACTTTGTTTTACTTTTAAATATTCACGCAGTTTTTATTTCATTCTTTTTTTACCAGGCCAAGCCCGCTTGAGCTGCTGTGCCGCTTTTGTTTTCAGAAGCGACCTGCCCACAACACAAGGTGAGGCTCGTGAACAGTGTGGTGGTGTTCACTCTAGACGCGTGGCGGTGTTCACTCTAGACATGTGGCGGTGTTCACTCTAGACGCGTGGCGGTGTTCACTCTAGACGCGTGGCGGTGTTCACTCTAGACGGGTGGCGGTGTTCACTCTAGACGCGTGGCGGTGTTCACTCTGGACGCGTGGCTGTGTTCACTCTCTACATATGGAGGGGAAACCCGGGGATCGGGAAGGAAATCCACGCGACCACGGGGAGAGAGAGAGACACGCAGCCTCAGCTGTGTTTATTTATCCTCAATGAATTACTTTGTGGAGTGAGGAACCATTAATACTGAGCAGGTGAAGGTGGCCAGGCGTGGGTCTGGACACACCACCACCTGTGAACCATGCCAGTGTGTGACAGTGGTGGAGCCAGTGGGGGTGGGGTGGCACGTACCCCCCCAACGGTCCGATTGAAATCTCTAATTTCGATCGGATCATTGGGGTTTATTAGTAACTAGCTTCACTACCCGGCTTCGCCCGGGACTTGGATTCTTGACTTGGATAAATTTCAAATTTCATATTCCCTTGTCTTTCACTGAAAACCCCTGAAAAAATTTGATGCTTGCAAGAAAGAAAAAAGCCGAAACAAATCAAGTTCCCTAAATCGGATGTTTTCACTCAAGGAAATTTAACCTTAATCCACTTCTACGCAAGGTCGATTTTGGCCACTCCGGAAGGGAATGACGTGGCGAGCTGAAAATAGTCGCGTTCATTTAGAAATTCCAGACAGCATAAGCTGTGAAATTTTCATGATGCCAGAGCTCAGCGTTGGATAGTTTTTGATGCTTCACACAAACAGATGCTATTTCTGCTTTATATTTAATAGCCGTTGTACCCGTTCTTCGCACCCATATGTATTGAAACTCCGAGAAGCCAATGGCTTCATCGGCCAGGAGCAAAGCACCACCTAAAATCTCCCGGCATGCTGTTAACAGCTCTAGAAGTACGGTGCACGAAGAGCCATATGGTAGGGGTAAGCATTGCAGAGCGCTTAACTCAGGTGTGTTGCGGGTTGACGTCACACACTCCATGGTCATTTCCCCCACCCCCCCCCCCCCCCAAAATACAAAAGTCTATTTTTATACTTTTTACATTGTGTACAGTATGGAACCTACCCACATGCCAAATTTCAAGTGTGTAGCATGTTGGGAAGTATGCTAAACACTTTCGAAGAGACACACATATCCACACATTTCGCTTTTATATATATAGATAAATCAGCATTTTGCGACCCCCCCCCACTGCCACCGTGTGGCATTTTATTACGTGCCAGGGACTCTATAAGAGGACAACAGTCCGAGTCCATAATTGGCAATAAGTAACGGCAAAGCAGTTACAAGCGACTCAGAATTGTGTGCAGTTACGTATACAGTACACGACTTCCCTGAAGGCAAACACCGTCAGCGAGCGCGATGCCTATCACACACGTCGAATAAAAAGGATTAGGACAAGTCCTTAGTAACAACTCCTTACTAACAACTCCTTACTAACAACTCCTTACTTAATAACAACTCATAATGTTTCATTGCTGGAGGGGTTGCTCATGGCTCCGCCTCTGAGTGTGTGATAGTGTCAAGTTTGTATTTGCAGTAAAGCCTTTTAACTCTATATAGTAATAGGTTTTACCCTTTTAACTGGCACAAAAAAACTGACACCTTTATTCAAGTCATCATGTTTGCAATAACCACAACACAAGCAGTCAAAATGCAAACAAATGAGACAACTCTGATAATACTAAGCACTGTCCTTGAAATTGATTGGTCCACACCCGAGACGGCTTTTCTTAGAACCTAGTCTCCACTGGTGTTGAAACAGAAGACGCCAAAAGGCGTCTCGGGTGTGGACCAATCAAATTCAAGGACAGTGCTTATTATCAGAGTTGTCTCTATTGTTTGCATTTTGACTGCTTGTGTTGTGGTTATTGCAAACATGATGCCTTGAATGAAGGTGTCAGTTTTTTGTTCCAGTTAAAAGAGTAAAACCTATTACTATATCTTGTTACTGGCAAAGGAGGTCTCATAATCTATTAACTCTATTGAGCACGGAGGTGATATCAAAACAGTTTATTTTTGTTTTTCTCTGGAACTCTTTGTTTGAATGTAGTCGGGAAGTTATCACAGCACACGTGCAGCTGAAATCGGAACTGTTCATCCCAGCATTCAAGGACATCTGTGCCTGGCTTCACACCTCTAAGTTGCGATTAAACATTCATTTATGCATAACACAAATAGTATTATTTTCAACACCCTTTGCTATGTCAGCTGAATTTAGCTTTCATAAATATTCCTTTTGTAGCCAGACATCCAAAATTGTGTGCTCGGAGTTTTAGGTTAACATTCATTTTGAAGATACTAGGGCTTCCAGGCACGTTTATGACCATTTGCCCTCTCATTGTGTGCCATAACAGCCCGTTTGATGAATTTGGGGCACTTTTTCACTATAACATGAATATATGAATAAGTATAGACGTGTTAGTCACGTGTTACTGTGTGTATGCATTCCTCTGTGCATCGATACTGACGTGTAGATGGTGTTTATATTCTTTTTTTCTGTCTGCAGCTGTCGCTTTCTGTCTGCAGAATTTGTCCGATGGAGCAAAGGCACTCGGCGCGGCTTGGTGCAAAAAGGCAACAATGCGACCGGCCTGCAAACAACACGGATCGTACTGGAAATTTGACACGGCACCAGAGAACACACACAGGAGAGAAACCCTTCAAGTGCAGTGTGTGTGGGAAGGCCTTTTCACTTTCACCAAATCTTCAAAGACACCAGAGAACACACACGGGAGAGAAACCCTTCAAGTGCAGTGTGTGTGGGAAGGCGTTTGCACATTCATCTACTCTTAAAAAACACCAGAGAACACACACGGGAGAGAAACCCTTCAAGTGCAGTGTGTGTGGGAAGGCGTTTTCACAGTCACCACATCTTCAAGTACACCAGAGAACGCACACAGGAGAGAAACTCTTTAAGTGCAGTGTGTGTGGGAAGGCGTTTTCAGATCCATCTGCTCTTGTAAGACACCAGAGAACACACACGGGAGAAAAACCCTTCAATTGCAGTGTGTGTGGGAAGGCGTTTGCACTTTCACCAAATCTTCAAATTCACCAGAGAACACACACAGGAGAGAAACCCTTCAAGTGCAGTGTGTGTGGGAAGGCGTTTGCACTTTCACCAAATTTTCAAATACACCAGAGAACACACACAGGAGAGAAACCCTTCAAGTGCAGTGTGTGTGGGAAGGCGTTTTCACGTTCAACAAATCTTCAAAGACACCAGAGAACACACACAGGAGAGAAACCCTTCAAGTGCAGTGTGTGTGGGAAGGCGTTTGCATTTTCACCAAATCTTCAAATACACCAGAGAACACACACAGGAGAGAAACCCTTCAAGTGCAGTGTGTGTGGGAAGGCGTTTTCAGATCCATCTGCTCTTGTAAGACACCAGAGAACTCACACGGGAGAGAAACCCTTCAAGTGCAGTGTGTGTGGGAAGGCGTTTGCACTTTCACCAAATCTTCAAATACACCAGAGAACACACACAGGAGAGAAACCCTTCAAGTGCAGTGTGTGTGGGAAGGCGTTTGCACAGTCACCACATCTTCATGTACACCAGAGAACTCACAAGCATCAGAAGATCCACAAGGAGTGGAGTCTGAAATCAGCTTGTGAAAGTCAAAGTGCCGCAATGAGCTCATCCCTCATGAAACAAGAACCGGAACAAAATCCCAGCTTGGACACTTTTAAAGGTATCGAGGTGAAATATGAAGAGGTGAAGGTGAAATGTGAAGAAGTGATGGTGAAGAGCGAAGAAGTGAAGGTAAAATGTGAAGATGAAGATTCAACTCCACAATGGGACCTTAACATCAATGGAGGCAACGTGAAGCAGGAGGAGAATTCTGACTGTGAGGCAGAGCGAGGCAACTCCCAGCAGTTTGTGGAAGTGGAGGTGTGGGTGGACTTCCTAGACAATACAAAGTCAAATAGAGACCCGGTAGATGTGTAAGCTTGAGACGATGTCGCTCCAATAGATGCACCTTTGTCACAGGCCTTTAATGACAAGAATTTTGAAGTTGAACAATCAATTCCTAGGTTCAACCTGCAGGGTAAGATCGGCCAGTCTTTGTGGACCTGTGGGTTGGGTAGTTCTCTAACCATGAGCGAGAGCCAATAAGCTTCCAAGCATTCACAAGGTTCTAATAATTCCATTTATATGGTGCTTGCTTAATCGCCTCTGGCAATTCGGAGTGTTGTATCGTATCTCGTCTCAAACACTTGAAGAGCATCCCCAAGTAGCAGCTGACCCTGTGTGGTACAAGGTGGTGGCCCTGCACTGGCCTGCATGTGGACAGGAGCCTGTCAGTAGGGGGCGATGGTTGATGTGGCATCTTGGTTGTGGAGTTTGTAGGTAATGTTTAGAATTTCATAAATTTTTACCCAGACGCCAGCATGCAATGGCCTACTCGTTTTGAATGGCTCAATAGTATGTTGTACATACACTGTTAAGCGTATGTTTTAAAATAGCTTGTTAATGCGATGTAACCTGATGCAGTATATTACACTGCAGTAATTCAATTTTGTTAATATTCCTGTCAATAATTTAGAATAAATACTTGTCTGATTGTGTGCGTACATGTAACATTTTGTCTATAAGGGTCAAACATTAAATAAGTGATGTTAGGACAAAGTGTGTGTTTTGGAAGTAACCTGTACAGATAACTCAGGTGAGACTCATTGTCCTTGTGATTCAGGTCAAAGGGTATTTTTGTGTTTTCAGGAAGCATCTCCCTCTGGAGCAACTCATTGTCTTTGAAATAGGGAGCACACTCGGATCATTCATCAGTTAGAAGGCATACCACTCAAAAGTTACACGTAGAAGAGATACATTCTCTACAACACGATTTATAATTTTGTATTACGTGTTGAATGTAGGTTTTGTCGAATTAGGATACTGTGTGTGTGTGTGTACACACACACACACACAGTGTACACACAGTGTACACACACACACCGTGTACACACACAGTGTACACACACCGTGTACACACACACACAGTGTACACACACAGTGTACACACACAGTGTGCACACACATACACATTGTACACACATACACATTGTAAACACATACACATTGTACACACACAATTTACACACTGTACACACACAGTGTTACTCCGACTACAAAATCCGCAAAGCCATCACTCCAGTCATGAAGAAGGATCCTCTTGTGGAGCCACTCAAAACCATCACCTTACCCTACATTGCAGGGGTCACTAAAAATATATCCAAAATCCTGAATAAACACAAGATCCAGGTCCGATTCAACACAGTACATAAAATCCGTGATCTGGTTCCATCTGTAAAAGATGCTGTTCCAGACATACAGTACCCGGGCATTTACAAACTAAAGTGCCTCTGTGGTAGTAGCTGCATTGGAGAAACCAAACAACATATCTCGGACCGCATCCGCGAACATAAAGCAGACTTGAAACACGGTAGAACGAACTCCTCTGCCGTGGCAGATCACTGTTATTATTCAGTGGGCTCACATGACATTGACTTCTCCAAGACGGAGGTTCTTTGCAAACCAACCGGCTACCATGAGAGATTCGTTCATGAGGCCATTCACATATACAAGCACAGAGACAATTTCAACTGCGAAGATGGATTCTGGCTTAGTAACCATTGGAAAGATATTTTAAACCATTTAGGTTCTTAATTGTATTTTACGATGACCTTCAGCCCGCAGCTCTTTCGCTGGCATTGACTCTTAATACCTCTCACACCACGGTTAATGGTATGGTTTACAACATGGAGTATAATAGCGCCTCACAGCTGACTCTCTCCCCCTCCTCCGTTCCGACCATGGATGAACTCGTCTGTCTGAACGGGGCTCGTAGCTATCCGTGGTTCTAAAGTTGAGGGTAAGAATATGAATAAGAATCCACCCATTTTTCCGCCATATAGCATTGTGATATATAACGACTTATTGTTGGTAGCTTAGCTGATTGGAGAATATATAGTTTATTGAAAACATTGAGGTAGTTTATATTTTAGTTTTTTATTGGTTTACTATATGGTATTCATTATAGTTTCGTGTATACCCAGTTACTGTTAATAGCTCAGCTTATTGAAGAATATGTTGAGTACATTTATTATATTGATGTAATTTAGACTTAGGTTTTTTCACATCGGTTTACTATATGATTGTCGAGTTGTTGCAGCCCCTTTGGCGTCCATATACTAGGTGCCTCTGTAGATGTGTAGGCTTTGACTTTAACATAGCTATTTCTATGACCAGTCACAAGCTAATCCCTCAGTTATTTCAATGCTAAATTCTCCTGTTTGATTTGTACTAGGTGCCTCTGTAGATGTGTAGGCTTTGACTTTAACATAGCCATTTTTGTGACCAGTCACAAGCTAATCACGCAGCTATTTCAATGCTGAATTATCCGAACCAAACATTAAACTAATTTCCAATGGTACAGTATATTTTTTCAAGTAGTGGTATCCCAAACTTTCGCATCAGCCTAAATTCCCTTTTCACACCATCAATATATAAACTCCCCCTACCCCCCTCCCCGGTCTGCACATGTTCACCCCCTCTACACCGTTCATCATGCTAAGTCCGCCATTTAAATGCTATTTTTTATGCTAATTCCTTTGTAAAGGCGCTCTGTTCTCGCACAGCTTAAAGGTCGCGGTCTGAGCTTGGCTGTGTTCGCTCCAGCGCTGTCCTCGAGACAGTCTCGTCCCTTCACCTGATGAAGGCCACTTGTGTTTGTGGCCGAAACGTCGTGGGAATTTTATTGTTTTATTTTGTTTTATTAATTTATTATTTTATTCTCATTCTACGTGACTTTACCGAAAGAACCAAAGAAGATGAATCCTTGCAGTCACGAAAGCTTTAAATCGAAATTTGTATACCACTTATTTAAGATTTAAGATTCCTATATGTTGAATGTAAATTCCTTGTCTGTGCGAACTTTCATGGCGAATAAAACCCTTTCTGATTAAAACCCTTTCTGATTAAAGTCATGTAAATAGAAAACAATAATACAGAAAAAATGTGTTTATAGGAATAGGTTTTACCCTTTTAACTGGCACAAAAACTGACACCTTTATTCAAGGCATCATGTTTGCAATAACCACAACACAAGCAGTCAATTTGCCAACAAAAGAGACAACTCTGATAATAATATGCACTGTCCTTGAAATTGATTGGTCCACACCCGAGACGGCTTTTCTTAGAACCTAGTCTCCACTGGTGTTGAACCAGAAGACGCCAAAAGGCGTCTCGGGTGTGGACCAATCAAATTCAAGGACAGTGCCAGTATTATTATCAGAGTTGTCTCTTTTGTTTGCATTTTGACTGCTTGTGTTGTGGTTATTGCAAACATGATGCCTTGATATTCTTAGTTTTTTCGGTAAAGTCACGTTGAAGAGAAACGACAAAATAACAAAATATATATAAAACAATAAAAAATTCTCACGACGTTTCGACCATAACTCAAACGGTCATCATCAGGTGTGTCGGTTTGCATAAATTTATTTTGAAAACGGCATATTTATTTATATATATATAAAAAATAACGTTTGCGTCACGCGCAACGATTGGCAGTTTGCCCAGGACTAGTCAATCTATTTTTTGAAAAGAGGAGGGGGGAGACGAAATTTGTTTTTATGTATGCTGTCTGAAAGCCACTGTAAGCGTGAACAATCAATCAAGAACTGAAATGATTTATCAAATCTTTCCAATGATTGCTAAGATAGAATCCATCTTCTCGGTTGAAATTGTCTCTGTGCTTGTTTATGTGGATAGCCTCATGAACGAATCGCTCATGGTAGCCAGATGGCTTACAAAGAACCTCTGTCTTGGAAAAGTCAATGTCATGTGAGCCTACTGAATTAGAACAATGATCTGCTACGGCCGAGGTGTTGGTCCTACCGTGTTTAAGGTCTGCTTTATGTTCACGAATGCGGTCTGAGACATGGCGTTTGGTTTCTCCAATGTAACTACTACCACAGAGGCAACTTAGTTTGTAGACACCAGGGTACTGTATGTCCGGAATCACATCTTTTACAGACGGAACCAGATCACGGATTTTATGTAATGTGTTGAAACGGACCTGGATCTTGTGTTTATTCAAGATTTTGGAGATCTTTTTTGTGATCCCCGCAATGTAGGGTAAAGTGTTGGTTTTGAAAGGCTCCTCAAGAGGGTTCTTCTTCATGGTTTGAGTGATAGCTTTGCGGATTGCATAGTCGGAGTAACCATTAGCCCTAAGAGCTTGGTGTACGTGCTTGAGTTCACTGCTTATGTGTTCCTGGTCGGATATGCATTGGGCTCTATGATACAGAGTCTTGATGAGATAATTCTTCTGTGATGGATGGTGGTGGGAATCCGGTTTCAGATAAGCATCCGTATGGGTAGCTTTCCTGTAGACAGAGTGGCTCATTGAACCATCAGGTCTCTTTTTAATTAGGACATCCAAAAAAGGTATCTTGCCATCTATTTCGACTTCCATGGTAAATCTGATGGCTGGGTGTATGGAATTGATGTGGTCGAAGAATTGGTCTAGAGCAGGCCGGCCATGTGGCCAGATGACAAAAGTGTCATCCACGTACCTCTTCCATAAGGTTGGGCGCAGAGTGGCAGTCTGGATGGCGTCAGTCTCAAATTTCTCCATGAAAATGTTAGCTATAACTGGAGAAAGGGGGGAGCCCATTGGGGTGACCTCAGTTTGTTTGTAGAAAGTTCCATTCCAAGTGAAGTATGTATTGGTTAAACAGTGTCTCACCAGGGGGGGTACCTCAGTGTTTAGTCCTTGATGAACCAAGTCTTCAATGATTGCAATGGTGTCAGGTACAGGAACCTTGGTGAATAAGGAAACTACATCAAAACTGACAAGCAGGTCGTCTGGGGACAGGGAAATACCCTTGATTGTTGATACCAGGTGAGTAGAATTTTGTACCGCAGAGGTGGTTTTTCCAGTGAAAGGACGCAGGATTTCAGACAAAAAACGAGCTAGTTTGTAGGTGGGGGAGCTGATAGTAGAGACTATGGGACGAAGAGGTGTATCAACTTTATGTATTTTTGGTAAGCCGTATAATCTTGGTGGCCTGGCAGCAGAAGGTTTCAACGAAAACTGTTTAGATTGATCAATTAATGCGGTTGAATCAGAAATTATTTTGTTGGTTTGTGTGACGAGGCTGTTGGTGGGATCTCTTTTTATTTTTGTATAACTACCATCGTCGAGTAATTCTTTAATTTTGTTGTTGTATTCTATTTTATCCATGATAACAGTAGCATTGCCTTTGTCAGCTGAGAGAACTACAATATCATTCCTCTTTTTTAATTTATATAATTCAAAACGCTCATCTTTGCTGAGGTTGCTAGCTGGCATCTTAGCGTTTTTGAGGGTTGCAGCGATTTCAGATCTTGCTACGTCTGCAGCGATGTGACCCAGGCCCCTGAGAGCAACGTCTACTTGGGCAATTATATCATTAACTGGTATGTGTTTAGGTGTGACTGCAAAGTTTAGACCTTTAGCTAAAACGGATTTCAGACCATCGGAAATAGAACTGTTACTGCGATTAATTACGACTTTATTAACGTCTAACTTTTTGGTGTATGGGTCCGGTCTTTTGTTGAAGAGGAGGTTAAATTTGGAAATCAGGTTTTCCTTACATTTGGTCGACATAGTAGCAGCTGAAGAGGCAGTCATATTGTCTACATGTTCCCAATCCGATGTGGACATTATTGCCGTCAATGATAAGTGTGATTTGTAGAGTGTCTTGTCTAACTGATCTAGTTCGGTGCGTATAATCTGATTTTCTCTGAGATAAGAGCTAAGCTAGTTTTGAAAAGAATTCGTTTAGCATTAGAAGAAGTTACAGCAGCAGAGGTCAGTGTAAATGCGATTGGTATTACCCCAGAGTCGCGGCATCTCTTCAGAAAGGTGAGAGACTCGATCAGCTGAGCCTTCTTATCCCGGAGTTTGTTGAAAGATCTTAAAGTTATGTGGAAACCCTCCCCGTAGAGGCGATTAAATTTTGATTTAAAGCTTTCGTGACTGCTGTAATTCATATTCTTAGCTCTTTCGGTAAAGTCACGTTGAAGGGAAACAATAAAAAAATACAATATATATAAAACAATAAAAATTCTCACGACGTTTCGACCATAACACAAACGGTCATCATCACGTGTTGAAGTACAATCCTTATTTGGGCAAAGCTACTCCCGGTGACTGGCGGCTCATTAACATAATATATTCATGAAAGCCGTCGCGAGTTTATTGCGACGAGTTCGGCACCCACGCCCCATCCCTCCACGTATGGGCCAGACTCATTAACATAATTTATTTAAGTAACAGAGTTGCTCATTGTGGGAGGGGAGTGTTTTGTTCCCCGCAAGTGACGTCATGTCAACGTCTGCTGCCGCGTGACGTCACGAGATAACAGGAAGCTGCTGCTCCGCCGTGCACTGAAATCCGAGGTCAGAAATTCTCATCGCGGTTGTGGTGGTGGTGGTTGTGGTGGTGGTTGTTGTTGTGGTGGTGGTTGTTGTGGTGGTTGTTGTTTACCGAGGTAGAGCCTCGCTCTCTCTCGTAGGGATGTCAATTGAGTAGCAGCGAGCATGGAAGCGATGTCCAGGTTGGAACTTTACAGCGCGGGGCCTAGCCACGCGGGGCCTTGCCTCCTGCCCTCGCCTGATCGCGTTTGCTTCAATTCTCTCGCTTAAGTTTAATTTGTCTTCACTCGGCTCGCCACTTTGTCACTTTGTTTTACTTGTTGTGGTTGTTGTGGTGGTTGTTGTGGTGGTGGTGGTGGTTGTTGTTGTGGTTGTATTGGTGGTGGTGTTTGTGGTGGTTGTATTGGTGGTGGTTGTGGTGGTGGTTGTGATGGTGGTTGTGGTTGTGATGGTGGTTGTGGTGGTGGTGGTTGTGGTGGTGGTCGTTGTGGTGGTGGTTGTGATGGTGGTTGTGGTTGTGATGGTGGTTGTGGTGGTGTTTGTGGTGGTGTTTGTGGTGGTTGTATTGGTGGTGGTTGTATTGGTGGTGGTTGTATTGGTGGTGGTTGTGGTGGTAGTTGTTGTGGTGGTGGTTTTGGTGGTAGTTGTTGTGGTTTTGGTGGTTGTGGTGGTGGTTGTTGTGGTGGTGGTGTTTGTGGTGGTTGTATTGGTGGTGGTGGTTGTGGTTGTGATGGTGGTTGTGGTGGTTGTTGTGGTGTTTCTGGTGGTTGTATTGGTGGTGGTTGTGGTTGTTGTGGTGGTGGTTGTTGTGGTTTTGGTGGTGGTGTTTGTGGTGGTTGTATTGGTGGTGGTTGTGGTGGTGGTGGTTGTGGTGGTAGTGGTTGTGGTGGTGGTTGTTGTGGTGGTGGTTGTTGTTTACCGAGGTAGAGCCTCGCTCTCTCTCGTAGGGATGTCAATTGAGTATCAGCGAGCATGGAAGCGATGTCCAGGTTGGAACTTTACAGCGCGGGGCCTAACCACACGGGGCCTTGCCTCCTGCCCTCGCCTGATCGCGTTTGCTTCAATTCCCTCGCTTAAGTTTAATTTGTCTTCACTCGGCTCGCCACTTTGTCACTTTGTTTTACTTTTAAATATTCACGCAGTTTTTATTTCATTCTTTTTTACCAGGCCAAGCCCGCTTGAGCTGCTGTGCCGCTTTTGTTTTTGGAAGCGACCTGCCCACAACACAAGGTGAGGCTCGTGAACAGCGTGGTGGTGTTCACTCTGGACGGGTGGCGGTGTTCACTCTAGACACGTGGCGGTGTTCACTCTAGACGCGTGGCAGTGTTCACTCTAGACGCGTGGCGGTGTTCACTCTAGACGTGTGGTGGTGTTCACTCTAGACGCGTGGCGGTGTTCACTCTAGACGCGTGGCGGTGTTCACTCTAGACGGGTGGCGGTGTTCACTCTAGACGCGTGGCGGTGTTCACTCTAGACGCGTGGTGGTGTTCACTCTGGGCGCGTGGTGGTGTTCACTCTAGACGCGTGGTGGTGTTCACTCTAGACGCGTGGTGGTGTTCACTCTACTTGGTGGAGTGAGAAAGCAAGAATTTTGAGCAGGTGAAGGTGGCCAGGCGTGGGTCTGGACACACCACCACCTGTGAACCATGCCAGTGTGTGACAGTGGTGGAGCCAGTGGGGGTGGGGTGGCACGTACCCCCCCAATGGTCCGATTGAAATCTCTAATTTCGATCGGATCATTGGGGTTTATTAGTAACTAGCTTCACTACCCGGCTTTGCCCGGGACTTGGATTCTTGACTTGGATAAATTTCAAATTTCATATTCCCTTGTCTTTCACTGAAAACCCCTGAAAAAATTTGATGCTTGCAAGAAAGAAAAAAGCCGAAACAAATCAAGTTCCCTAAATCGGATGTTTTCACTCAAGGAAATTTAACCTTAATCCACTTCTACGCAAGGTCGATTTTGGCCACTCCGGAAGGGAATGACGTGGCGAGCTGAAAATAGTCGCGTTCATTTAGAAATTCCAGACAGCATAAGCTGTGAAATTTCCATGATGCCAGAGCTCAGCGTTGGATAGTTTTTGATGCTTCACACAAACAGATGCTATTTCTGCTTTATATTTAATAGCCGTTGTACCCGTTCTTCGCACCCATATGTATTGAAACTCCGAGAAGCCAATGGCTTCATCGGCCAGGAGCAAAGCACCACCTAAAATCTCCCGGCATGCTGTTAACAGCTCTAGAAGTACGGTGCACGAAGAGCCATATGGTAGGGGTAAGCATTGCAGAGCGCTTAACTCAGGTGTGTTGCGGGTTGACGTCACACACTCCATGGTCATTTCCCCCACCCCCCCCCCCCCCAAAATACAAAAGTCTATTTTTATACTTTTTACATTGTGTACAGTATGGAACCTACCCACATGCCAAATTTCAAGTGTGTAGCATGTTGGGAAGTATGCTAAACACTTTCGAAGAGACACACATATCCACACATTTCGCTTTTATATATATAGATAAATCAGCATTTTGCGACCCCCCCCCCACTGCCACCGTGTGGCATTTTATTACGTGCCAGGGACTCTATAAGAGGACAACAGTCCGAGTCCATAATTGGCAATAAGTAACGGCAAAGCAGTTACAAGCGACTCAGAATTGTGTGCAGTTACGTATACAGTACACGACTTCCCTGAAGGCAAACACCGTCAGCGAGCGCGATGCCTATCACACACGTCGAATAAAAAGGATTAGGACAAGTCCTTAGTAACAACTCCTTACTAACAACTCCTTACTAACAACTCCTTACTTAATAACAACTCATAATGTTTCATTGCTGGAGGGGTTGCTCATGGCTCCGCCTCTGAGTGTGTGATAGTGTCAAGTTTGTATTTGCAGTAAAGCCTTTTAACTCTATATAGTAATAGGTTTTACCCTTTTAACTGGCACAAAAAAACTGACACCTTTATTCAAGTCATCATGTTTGCAATAACCACAACACAAGCAGTCAAAATGCAAACAAATGAGACAACTCTGATAATACTAAGCACTGTCCTTGAAATTGATTGGTCCACACCCGAGACGGCTTTTCTTAGAACCTAGTCTCCACTGGTGTTGAAACAGAAGACGCCAAAAGGCGTCTCGGGTGTGGACCAATCAAATTCAAGGACAGTGCTTATTATCAGAGTTGTCTCTATTGTTTGCATTTTGACTGCTTGTGTTGTGGTTATTGCAAACATGATGCCTTGAATGAAGGTGTCAGTTTTTTGTTCCAGTTAAAAGAGTAAAACCTATTACTATATCTTGTTACTAGCAAAGGAGGTCTCATAATATATTAACTCTATTGAGCACGGAGGTTATATCAAAACAGTTTATTTTTGTTTTTCTCTGGAACTCTTTGTTTGAATGTAGTCGGGAAGTTATCACAGCACACGTGCAGCTGAAGTCAGAACTGTTCATCCCAGCATTCAAGGACATCTGTGCCTGGCTTCACACCTCTAAGTTGCGATTGAACATTAATTTATGCATTTCTGCATAACACAAATAGTATTATTTTCAACACCCTTTGCTATGTCAGCTGAATTTAGCTTTTATAAATATTCCTTTTGTAGCCAGACATCCGAAATTGTGTGCTCGGAGTTTTAGGTTAACATTCATTTTGAAGATGCTAGGGTTTCCAGACACGTTTTTGACCATTTGCCCTCTCATTGTGTGCCATAACAGCCCGTTTGATGAATTTGGGACACTTTTTCACGATAAAATTAATATATGAATAAGTATAGACGTGTTAGTCACGTGTTACTGTGTGTATGCATTCCTCTGTGCATCGATACTGACGTGTAGATGGTGTTTATATTCTTTTTTTCTGTCTGCAGCTGTCGCTTCCTCTGCAGAATTTGTCTGATGGAGCAAAGGCACTCGGCGCGGCTCGGTGCAAAAAGGCAACAATGCGACCGGCATGCAAACAACACAGATCGTACTGGAAATTTGACACGGCACCATAGAACACACACAGGAGAGAAACCCTTCAAGTGCAGTGTGTGTGGGAAGGCCTTTTCACTTTCACCAAATCTTCAAATACACCAGAGAACACACACAGGAGAGAAACCCTTCAAGTGCAGTGTGTGTGGGAAGGCATTTGCACATTCATCTAATCTTAAAAAACACCAGAGAACACACACGGGAGAGAAACCCTTCAAGTGCAGTGTGTGTGGGAAGGCGTTTTCACAGTCACCACATCTTCAAGTACACCAGAGAACGCACACAGGAGAGAAACTCTTTAAGTGCAGTTTGTGTGGGAAAGCGTTTTCAGATCCATCTGCTCTTGTAAGACACCAGAGAACACACACGGGAGAAAGACCCTTCAAGTGCAGTGTGTGTGGGAAGGCGTTTGCACTTTCACCAAATCTTCAATTACACCAGAGAACACACACAGGAGAGAAACCCTTCAAGTGCAGTGTGTGTGGGAAGGCGTTTGCACTTTCACCAAATCTTCAATTACACCAGAGAACACACACAGGAGAGAAACCCTTCAAGTGCAGTGTGTGTGGGAAGGCGTTTTCACGTTCAACAAATCTTCAAAGACACCAGAGAACACACACAGGAGAGAAACCCTTCAAGTGCAGTGTGTGTGGGAAGGCTTTTGCACTTTCACCAAATCTTCAAATACACCAGAGAACACACACAGGAGAGAAACCCTTCAAGTGCAGTGTGTGTGGGAAGGCGTTTTCAGATCCATCTACTCTTGTAAGACACCAGAGAACTCACACGGGAGAGAAACCCTTCAAGTGCAGTGTGTGTGGGAAGGCGTTTTCAGATCCATCTGCTCTTGTAAGGCACCAGAGAACTCACACGGGAGAGAAACCCTTCAAGTGCAGTGTGTGTGGGAAGGCGTTTGCACTTTTACCAAATCTTCAAATACACCAGAGAACACACACAGGAGAGAAACCCTTCAAGTGCAGTGTGTGTGGGAAGGCGTTTGCACAGTCACCACATCTTCATGTACACCAGAGAACTCACAAGCATCAGAAGATCCACAAGGAGTGGAGTCTGAAATCAGCTTGTGAAAGTCAAAGTGCCGCAATGAGCTCATCCCTCATGAAACAAGAACCGGAAGAAAAACCCAGCTTGGACACTTTTAAAGGTATCGAGGTGAAGTATGAAGAGGTGAAGGTGAAATGTGAAGAAGTGATGGTGAAGAGCGAAGAAGTGAAGGTAAAATGTGAAGATGAAAATTCAACTCCACAATGGGACCTTAACATCGATGGAGGCAACGTGAAGCAGGAGGAGAATTCTGACTGTGAGGCAGAGCGAGGCTACTCCCAGCAGTTTGTGGAAGTGGAGGTGTGGGTGGATTTCCTAGACAATACAAAGTCAAATAGAGACCCGGTAGATGTGTAAGCTTGGGACGATGTCGCTCCAATAGATGCACCTTTGTCACAGGCCTTTAATGACAAGAATGTGAAGTTGAACAATCAATTCCTAGGTTCAACCTGCAGGGTAAGATCGGCCAGTCTTTGTTGACCTGTGGGTTGGGTAGATCTCTAACCAGGAGCGAGAACCAATAAGCTTCCAAGCATTCACTATGTTCTAATAATTCCATTTATACGGTGCTTGCTTAATCGCCTCTGGCAATTCGGAGTTTTGTATCGTATCTCGTCTCAAACACTTGAAGAGCATCCCCAAGTAGCAGCTGCCCCTGTGTGGCACAAGTTGGTGGCCCTGCACCGGCCTGCATGTGGACAAGAGCCTGTCAGTAGGGGGCGATGGTTGATGTGGCATCTTGGTTGTGGAGTTTGTAGGTAATGTTTAGAATTTCATAAATTTTTACCCAGACGCCAGCATGCAATGGCCTACTCGTTTTGAATGGCTCAATAGTATGTTGTACATTTTGACTGCTTGTGTTGTGGTTATTGCAAACATGATGCCTTGAATAAAGGTGTCAGTTTTTGTGCCAGTTAAAAGGGTAAAACCTATTCCTATATCTTGTTACTGGCAAAGGAGGTCTCATAATGTAAAAAAAATGTTTATTTTTATTATTAAAATTGTCATTTAATTTAAGTTTTTTTCTTTAATGAAACATGTTTTTTTAATTTACCTGACTTTACCGAAAGAACCAAGAAT
The DNA here is from genome assembly GCF_048934315.1 of Petromyzon marinus. Classification (NCBI taxonomy): domain Eukaryota; kingdom Metazoa; phylum Chordata; class Hyperoartia; order Petromyzontiformes; family Petromyzontidae; genus Petromyzon; species Petromyzon marinus. The sequence goes on along the minus strand of NW_027423699.1, from coordinate 322,566 downwards.
ATTAATTCCTGCTGTGACCACTCGGTTCGCCTCAATCTGCGTGGAGGCTTGGCCCCCACTCACACAGTGCACACACACAGTCTACACACAGTCTACACACACACACACCGTGTACACACACAGTGTACACACACCGTGTACACACACACACACACCGTGTACACACCGTGTACACACCGTGTACACACCGTGTACACACCGTGTACACACCGTGTACACACCGTGTACACACCGTGTACACACCGTGTACACACACAGTGTACACACACATACACATTGTACACACATACACATTGTAAACACATACACATTGTACACACACAATTTACACACTGTACACACACAGTGTTACTCCGACTACAAAATCCGCAAAGCCATCACTCCAGTCATGAAGAAGGATCCTCTTGTGGAGCCACTCAAAACCATCACCTTACCCTACATTGCAGGGGTCACTAAAAATATATCCAAAATCCTGAATAAACACAAGATCCAGGTCCGATTCAACACAGTACATAAAATCCGTGATCTGGTTCCATCTGTAAAAGATGCTGTTCCAGACATACAGTACCCGGGCATTTACAAACTAAAGTGCCTCTGTGGTAGTAGCTGCATTGGAGAAACCAAACAACATATCTCGGACCGCATCCGCGAACATAAAGCAGACTTGAAACACGGTAGAACGAACTCCTCTGCCGTGGCAGATCACTGTTATTATTCAGTGGGCTCACATGACATTGACTTCTCCAAGACGGAGGTTCTTTGCAAACCAACCGGCTACCATGAGAGATTCGTTCATGAGGCCATTCACATATACAAGCACAGAGACAATTTCAACTGCGAAGATGGATTCTGGCTTAGTAACCATTGGAAAGATATTTTAAACCATTTAGGTTCTTAATTGTATTTTACGATGACCTTCAGCCCGCAGCTCTTTCGCTGGCATTGACTCTTAATACCTCTCACACCACGGTTAATGGTATGGTTTACAACATGGAGTATAATAGCGCCTCGCAGCTGACTCTCTCCCCCTCCTCCGTTCCGACCATGGATGAACTCGTCTGTCTGAACGGGGCTCGTAGCTATCCGTGGTTCTAAAGTTGAGGGTAAGAATATGAATAAGAATCCACCCATTTTTCCACCATATAGCATTGTGATATATAACGACTTATTGTTGGTAGCTTAGCTGATTGGAGAATATATAGTTTATTGAAAACATTGAGGTAGTTTATATTTTAGTTTTTTATTGGTTTACTATATGGTATTCATTATAGTTTCATGTATACCCAGTTACTGTTAATAGCTCAGCTTATTGAAGAATATGTTGAGTACATTTATTATATTGATGTAATTTAGACTTAGGTTTTTTCACATCGGTTTACTATATGATTGTCGAGTTGTTGCAGCCCCTTTGGCGTCCATATACTAGGTGCCTCTGTAGATGTGTAGGCTTTGACTTTAACATAGCTATTTCTATGACCAGTCACAAGCTAATCCCTCAGTTATTTCAATGCTAAATTCTCCTGTTTGATTTGTACTAGGTGCCTCTGTAGATGTGTAGGCTTTGACTTTAACATAGCCATTTTTGTGACCAGTCAAAAGCTAATCACTCAGCTATTTCAATGCTAAATTCTCCTGTTTGATTTGTACTAGGTGCCTCTGTGGATGTGTAGGATTTGACTTTAACATAGCTATTTCTATGACCAGTCACAAGCTAATCACGCAGCTATTTCAATGCTGAATTATCCGAACCAAACATTAAACTAATTTCCAATGGTACAGTATATCTTTTCAAGTAGTGGTATCCCAAACTTTCGCATCAGCCTAAATTCCCTTTGCACACCATCAATATGTAAACTCCCCCTCCCCCCCTCGCCGGTCTGCACATGTTCACCCCCTCTACACCGTTCATCATGCTAAGTCCGCCATTTAAATGCTAATTTTTATGCTAATTCCTTTGTAAAGGCGCTCTCTTCTCACACAGCTTAAAGGTCGCGGTCTGAGCTTGGCTGTGTTCGCTCCAGCGCTGTCCTCGAGACAGTCTCGTCCCTTCACCTGATGAAGGCCACTTGTGTTGTGGCCGAAACGTCGTGAGAATTTTATTGTTTTATTTTGTTTTATTAATTTATTATTTTATTCTCATTCTACGTGACTTTACCGAAAGAACCAAAGAAGATGAATCCTTGCAGTCACGAAAGCTTTAAATCGAAATTTGTATACCACTTATTTAAAATTTAAGATTCCTATATGTTGAATGTAAATTCCTTGTCTGTGCGAACTTTCATGGCGAATAAAACCCTTTCTGATTAAAACCCTTTCTGATTAAAGTCATGTAAATAGAAAACAATAATATAGAAAAAAATGTGTTTATAGGAATAGGTTTTACCCTTTTAACTGGCACAAAAACTGACACCTTTATTCAAGGCATCATGTTTGCAATAACCACAACACAAGCAGTCAATTTTCCAACAAAAGAGACAACTCTGATAATAATATGCACTGTCCTTGAAATTGATTGGTCCACACCCGAGACGGCTTTTCTTAGAACTTAGTCTCCACTGGTGTTGAACCAGAAGACGCCAAAAGGCGTCTCGGGTGTGGACCAATCAAATTCAAGGACAGTGCCAGTATTATTATCAGAGTTGTCTCTTTTGTTTGCAGTTTGACTGCTTGTGTTGTGGTTATTGCAAACATGATGCCTTGAATAAAGGTGTCAGTTTTTGTGCCAGTTAAAAGGGTAAAACCTATTCCTATATCTTGTTACTGGCAAAGGAGGTCTCATAATGTAAAAAAAATGTTTATTTTTATTATTAAAATTGTCATTTAATTTAAGTTTTTTTCTTTAATGAAACATGTTTTTTTAATTTACCTGACTTTACCGAAAGAACCAAGGATATTAATTCCTGCAGTGACCACTCGGTTCGCCTCAATCTGCGTGGAGGCTTGGCCCCCACTCACACAGTGCACACACACACAGTGTACACACACAGTGTACAAACACAGTGTACAAACACACACCCAAGGGGTCTCTGATCAAGGGAGGGAGCAATGGAAAATGAATCTAAATCAACTTAAACTCCAACCCCGCTCTATGACGTCACCACTCAGCAATTCCTCATCGGCGTGAAACGCCAGGGGGAAGTGTACCTCGCTAGTGACGTCATGTCACCAAGGTATTCACCCCACCCCGTTGACCGCGCCCTGAGCGTGACGTCACCTCTGCCTGGGTCACTTCCGTTATCTGTTCAAGTAGAATCCTTATTTGGGCAAAGCTACTCCCACTGACCGGCGGTTCATTAACATAATGAATTCATGAAAGCCGTCGCGAGTTTATTGCGACGAGTTCGGCACCCCCGCCCATCCCTTCACGTATGGGTCAGACTCATTAACATAATTTATTCAAGTTAAGAACCGCTCATTGTGGGAGGGGAGTTTTGTACCCGCAAGTGACGTCATGTCAACTCCTGCTGCCGCGTGACGTCACGAATTAACAGGAAGCTGCTGCTCCGCCGTGCACTGAAATCCGAGGTGAGTTATTCTCATCGCGGTTGTGGTGGTGGTGGTTGTTGTGGTGGTTGTTGTTGTTGTAGTGGTTGTTGTTTGCCGAGGTAGAGCCTCGCTCTCTCTCGTAGGGATGTCAATTGAGTAGCAGCGAGCATGGAAGCGATGTCCAGGTTGGAACTTTACAGCGTGCGGCCTAGCCACGCGGGGCCTTGCCTCCTGCCCTCGCCTGATCGCGTTTGCTTCAATTCTCTCGCATAAGTTTAATTTGTCTTCACTCGGCTCGCCACTTTGTCACTTTGTTTTACTTGTCGTGGTTGTTGTGGTGGTTGTTGTGGTGGTGGTTGTGGTGGTTGTTGTGGTGGTGGTTGTGGTGGTGGCTGCGGTGGTTGTTCTGGTGGTGGTTGTGGTGGTTATGGTGGTGGTGGTTGTGGTGGTGGCTGCGGTGGTGGTTGTTGTGGTGGTTGTTGTTGTGGTGGTTGTGGTGGTGGTTGTGGTGGTTTTGGTGGTGGTTGTGGTGGTGGTGGTGGTTGTGGTCGTGGTGGTTATGGTTGTTGTGGTGGTGGTTGTAGTGGTGGTGGTTGTAGTGGTGGTTGTATTGGTGGTGGTTGTGGTGGTGTTTGAGGTTGTTGTTGTGGTTGTGGTGGTTGTTGTGGTGGTGGTTGTGGTGGTTGTTGTGGTGGTGGTTGTGGTGGTTTTGGTGGTGGTGGTGGTTGTTGTGGGGGTGGTTGTGGTGGTTTTGGTGGTGGTGGTGGTGGTTGTGGTCGTGGTGGTTATGGTTGTTGTGGTGGTGGTGGTTGTAGTGGTGGTGGTTGTAGTGGTGGTTGTATTGGTGGTGGTTGTGGTGGTGTTTGAGGTTGTTGTTGTGGTTGTGGTTGTGGTGGTTGTTGCTGTGGTGGTTGTTGCTGTGGTGGTTGTTGTGGTGGTGGTTGTTGTGGTGGTGGTTGTTGTGGTGGTTGTTGTGGTGGTGTTTGTGGTTGTGGTGGTGGTTGTTTTGGTGGTGGTTGTTTTGGTGCTGGTTGTTTTGGTGCTGGTGGTGGTTGTGGTGGTGGTTGTAGTTGTGGTGGTGGTTGTGGTGCTGGTTGTAGTGGTGGTGGTGGTGGTTGTTTACAGAGGTAGAGCCTCGCTCTCTCTCGTAGGGATGTCAATTGTGTAGCAGCGAGCATGAAAGCGATGTCCAGGTTGGAACTTTACAGCGCGGGGCCCAGCTACGCGGGGCCTTGCCTCCTGTCCTCGCCTGATCGCGTTTGCTGCAATTATCTCGCTTAATTTAGCAATCTTTGTAAGAACGTAATCACCCAGGTGGGGTGTTGTTGACTGTTCTGTTAGCCGACTCTCTGTTGTATTGCAATACGTTTCTAAGTTTACTAGGTTTGTCTTCTCTTTCACTTGTACCTGATGATGATTGCTTGTGTTGCAATCGAAACGTCGCATGCCATTTGCACACAGCGTTGGTGTGCGGTGCTTTTTGTGCAATATTTTTGCAGTTTTTTTCCTGGATTCTTTGTTTGCACAGTCACATAGTCACTTTAAGATGTTTTCTTGTTCAAGTTTTTTGTTTATTGCGGTTGCACCCGAGTCAAGAGCCAAATGGCTCACAGGGCTATACCAAATGAATTAAACTGAAACTATAATTTAATTTATTTAATTTTTTCTACGTGGCTTTACCGAAAGAACCAAAGAGTATCTTGCTTTAGTTTTAATTTCTCTTCACCTGGCTCGCTACTTTGTAACTTTGTTTTGTTTTAAATATCCACAGTTTTATTTTTATTTCTTTACCAGGCCACGCCCACGTTGAGCTGCTGTACCGTTCTTGTTTTCAGAAGCGACCTGCCCACAACAACAATAACAACAAGGTGGGGCTTGTCAACAGCGTGGTGGTGTTCAATCTCTATACGTGTGGTGGTGTTCACTCTAGACGTGTGGTGGTGTTCACTCTGGACGCGTGGCGGTGTTCACTCTGGACGCGTGGCGGTGTTCACTCTAGACGCGTGGCGGTGTTCACTCTAGACGTGTGGCGGTGTTCACTCTGGACGCGTGGCGGTGTTCACTCTAGACGCGTGGCGGTGTTCACTCTGGACGCGTGGCGGTGTTCACTCTGGACGCGTGGCGGTGTTCACTCTAGACGCGTGGCGGTGTTCACTCTGGGCGCGTGGCGGTGTTCACTCTCTACATATGGAGGGGAAACCCGGGGATCGGGAAGGAAATCCACGCGACCACGGGGAGAGAGAGAGAGACACGCAGCCTCAGCTGTGTTTATTTATCCTCAATGAATTACTTTGTGGAGTGAGGAACCATTAATACTGAGCAGGTGAAGGTGGCCAGGCGTGGGTCTGGACACACCACCACCTGTGAACCATGCCAGTGTGTGACAGTGGTGGAGCCAGTGGGGGTGGGGTGGCACGTACCCCCCCAACGGTCCGATTGAAATCTCTAATTTCGATCGGATCATTGGGGTTTATTAGTAACTAGCTTCACTACCCGGCTTCGCCCGGGACTTGGATTCTTGACTTGGATAAATTTCAAATTTCATATTCCCTTGTCTTTCACTGAAAACCCCTGAAAAAATTTGATGCTTGCAAGAAAGAAAAAAGCCGAAACAAATCAAGTTCCCTAAATCGGATGTTTTCACTCAAGGAAATTTAACCTTAATCCACTTCTACGCAAGGTCGATTTTGGCCACTCCGGAAGGGAATGACGTGGCGAGCTGAAAATAGTCGCGTTCATTTAGAAATTCCAGACAGCATAAGCTGTGAAATTTTCATGATGCCAGAGCTCAGCGTTGGATAGTTTTTGATGCTTCACACAAACAGATGCTATTTCTGCTTTATATTTAATAGCCGTTGTACCCGTTCTTCGCACCCATATGTATTGAAACTCCGAGAAGCCAATGGCTTCATCGGCCAGGAGCAAAGCACCACCTAAAATCTCCCGGCATGCTGTTAACAGCTCTAGAAGTACGGTGCACGAAGAGCCATATGGTAGGGGTAAGCATTGCAGAGCGCTTAACTCAGGTGTGTTGCGGGTTGACGTCACACACTCCATGGTCATTTCCCCCACCCCTTCCCCCCCCCAAAATACAAAAGTCTATTTTTATACTTTTTACATTGTGTACAGTATGGAACCTACCCACATGCCAAATTTCAAGTGTGTAGCATGTTGGGAAGTATGCTAAACACTTTCGAAGAGACACACATATCCACACATTTCGCTTTTATATATATAGATAAATCAGCATTTTGCGACCCCCCCTCACTGCCACCGTGTGGCATTTTATTACGTGCCAGGGACTCTATAAGAGGACAACAGTCCGAGTCCATAATTGGCAATAAGTAACGGCAAAGCAGTTACAAGCGACTCAGAATTGTGTGCAGTTACGTATACAGTACACGACTTCCCTGAAGGCAAACACCGTCAGCGAGCGCGATGCCTATCACACACGTCGAATAAAAAGGATTAGGACAAGTCCTTAGTAACAACTCCTTACTAACAACTCCTTACTAACAACTCCTTACTTAATAACAACTCATAATGTTTCATTGCTGGAGGGGTTGCTCATGGCTCCGCCTCTGAGTGTGTGATAGTGTCAAGTTTGTATTTGCAGTAAAGCCTTTTAACTCTATATAGTAATAGGTTTTACCCTTTTAACTGGCACAAAAAAACTGACACCTTTATTCAAGTCATCACGTTTGCAATAACCACAACACAAGCAGTCAAAATGCAAACAAATGAGACAACTCTGATAATACTAAGCACTGTCCTTGAAATTGATTGGTCCACACCCGAGACGGCTTTTCTTAGAACCTAGTCTCCACTGGTGTTGAAACAGAAGACGCCAAAAGGCGTCTCGGGTGTGGACCAATCAAATTCAAGGACAGTGCTTATTATCAGAGTTGTCTCTTTTGTTTGCATTTTGACTGCTTGTGTTGTGGTTATTGCAAACATGATGCCTTGAATGAAGGTGTCAGTTTTTTGTTCCAGTTAAAAGAGTAAAACCTATTACTATATCTTGTTACTGGCAAAGGAGGTCTCATAATCTATTAACTCTATTGAGCACGGAGGTGATATCAAAACAGTTTATTTTTGTTTTTCTCTGGAACTCTTTGTTTGAATGTAGTCGGGAAGTTATCACAGCACACGTGCAGCTGAAATCGGAACTGTTCATCCCAGCATTCAAGGACATCTGTGCCTGGCTTCACACCTCTAAGTTGCGATTAAACATTCATTTATGCATAACACAAATAGTATTATTTTCAACACCCTTTGCTATGTCAGCTGAATTTAACTTTCATAAATATTCCTTTTGTAGCCAGACATCCAAAATTGTGTGCTCGGAGTTTTAGGTTAACATTCATTTTGAAGATACTAGGGCTTCCAGACACGTTTTTGACCATTTGCCCTCTCATTGTGTGCCATAACAGCCCGTTTGATGAATTTGGGACACTTTTTCACGATAACATTAATATATGAATAAGTATAGACGTGTTAGTCACGTGTTACTGTGTGTATGCATTCCTCTGTGCATCGATACTGACGTGTAGATGGTGTTTATATTCTTTTTTTCTGTCTGCAGCTGTCGCTTCCTCTGCAGAATTTGTCTGATGGAGCAAAGGCACTCGGCGCGGCTCGGTGCAAAAAGGCAACAATGCGACCGGCATGCAAACAACACAGATCGTACTGGAAATTTGACACGGCACCAGAGAACACACACAGGAGAGAAACCCTTCAAGTGCAGTGTGTGTGGGAAGGCCTTTTCACTTTCACCAAATCTTCAAATACACCAGAGAACACACACAGGAGAGAAACCCTTCAAGTGCAGTGTGTGTGGGAAGGCGTTTGCACATTCATCTAATCTTAAAAAACACCAGAGAACACACACGGGAGAGAAACCCTTCAAGTGCAGTGTGTGTGGGAAGGCTTTTTCACAGTCACCACATCTTCAAGTACACCAGAGAACGCACACAGGAGAGAAACTCTTTAAGTGCAGTTTGTGTGGGAAAGCGTTTTCAGATCCATCTGCTCTTGTAAGACACCAGAGAACACACACGGGAGAAAGACCCTTCAAGTGCAGTGTGTGTGGGAAGGCGTTTGCACTTTCACCAAATCTTCAATTACACCAGAGAACACACACAGGAGAGAAACCCTTCAAGTGCAGTGTGTGTGGGAAGGCGTTTGCACTTTCACCAAATCTTCAATTACACCAGAGAACACACACAGGAGAGAAACCCTTCAAGTGCAGTGTGTGTGGGAAGGCGTTTTCACGTTCAACAAATCTTCAAAGACACCAGAGAACACACACAGGAGAGAAACCCTTCAAGTGCAGTGTGTGTGGGAAGGCTTTTGCACTTTCACCAAATCTTCAAATACACCAGAGAACACACACAGGAGAGAAACCCTTCAAGTGCAGTGTGTGTGGGAAGGCGTTTTCAGATCCATCTACTCTTGTAAGACACCAGAGAACTCACACGGGAGAGAAACCCTTCAAGTGCAGTGTGTGTGGGAAGGCGTTTTCAGATCCATCTGCTCTTGTAAGGCACCAGAGAACTCACACGGGAGAGAAACCCTTCAAGTGCAGTGTGTGTGGGAAGGCGTTTGCACTTTTACCAAATCTTCAAATACACCAGAGAACACACACAGGAGAGAAACCCTTCAAGTGCAGTGTGTGTGGGAAGGCGTTTGCACAGTCACCACATCTTCATGTACACCAGAGAACTCACAAGCATCAGAAGATCCACAAGGAGTGGAGTCTGAAATCAGCTTGTGAAAGTCAAAGTGCCGCAATGAGCTCATCCCTCATGAAACAAGAACCGGAAGAAAAACCCAGCTTGGACACTTTTAAAGGTATCGAGGTGAAATATGAAGAGGTGAAGGTGAAATGTGAAGAAGTGATGGTGAAGAGCGAAGAAGTGAAGGTAAAATGTGAAGATGAAAATTCAACTCCACAATGGGACCTTAACATCGATGGAGGCAACGTGAAGCAGGAGGAGAATTCTGACTGTGAGGCAGAGCGAGGCTACTCCCAGCAGTTTGTGGAAGTGGAGGTGTGGGTGGATTTCCTAGACAATACAAAGTCAAATAGATACCCGGTAGATGTGTAAGCTTGGGACGATGTCACTCCAATAGATGTACCTTTGTCACAGGCCTTTAATGACAAGAATGTGAAGTTGAACAATCAATTCCTAGGTTCAACCTGCAGGGTAAGATCGGCCAGTCCTTGTGGACCTGTGGGTTGGGTAGATCTCTAACCAGGAGCGAGAACCAATAAGCTTCCAAGCATTCACTATGTTCTAATAATTCCATTTATACGGTGCTTGCTTAATCGCCTCTGGCAATTCGGAGTTTTGTATCGTATCTCGTCTCAAACACTTGAAGAGCATCCCCAAGTAGCAGCTGCCCCTGTGTGGCACAAGGTGGTGGCCCTGCACCGGCCTGCATGTGGACAAGAGCCTGTCAGTAGGGGGCGATGGTTGATGTGGCATCTTGGTTCTGGAGTTTGTAGGTAATGTTTAGAATTTCATAAATTTTGACCCAGATGCCAGCATGAAATGGCCTACTCGTTTTGAATGGCTCAATAGTATGTTGTACATAGACTGTTAAGCAGACGGTGTGTAATTTTTTTAAATAGCTTCTTGTTAATGCGATGTAACCTGATGCAGTATATTACACTGTAGTAATACAATTTTGTTAATATTCCTGTCAATAATTTATAATGAATACTTGGCTGATTGTGTGCGTATATGTAAGATTTTGTCTATAAGGGTCAAACATTAAATAAGTGATGTTAGGACAAAGTGTGTGTTTGGAAGTAACCTGTACAGATAACTCAGGTGAGACTCATTGTTCTTGTGATACAGGTCAAAGGGTATTTTTGCGTTTTCAGAAAGCATCTCCCTCTGGAGCAACTCATTGTCTTTGAAATAGGGAGCACACTGATCATTCATCAATTACAAGGCATACCACTCAAAACTTACACGTAGAGGAGGTACATTCTCTACAACACGAATTATAATTTTGTATTACGTATTGACGTAGATTTTGTCGAATTAGGACGAGAAATGCTCCTTGCTGATTAACGTCTGGATGTTCACAACCAAGGGTTGAAGCAAGCCTGACCGCCTGCAGCGCCCCTCACAACCATTTATGGCTTTGGGCCAGGAAAGTCACGAAAAAAATTGCACACGAACGACGCCTCCACGCAAGCTCCCGATGCTCCGTATCATACTGCTGTCCCTCCCGGACATATCTAGTGCCACACTCAACTCCACAAACGGCTACCCTCGTTATTTTGCGTCAATACTTGTTGCTCGATTTGGCACTACACCTGCAAATGAAACAGCTCATAGACACTTGTACACTCCATCATTGTATCCTTTTTAACACCATTTGCGAGCTGCTGCTATTCGTCCAAGGTTCCCCGCTCTTCATCCTTTCACAGAAAATACTTGTGCAAACTGTTAATTCTACTTTTCTTATTTCTGGGTGGTATTGAGCTTCATCCTGGCCCAAATGAAAAGAACTTGTGTAATTCTGTAGATTTTTCTGGCAGGAGAGGTGTTGGTGTTCTACATGTCAACATCAGAGGGCTTGTGATTAAATTAAGTCAACTAAAACTAGAAGTGGCAAATCTTGACCCGGACATTTTTTGCCTAACAGAAACATTTCTCACTCCTGCGGTCAATGACTTGCAGATTACGATTGACAACTACAACCTTTTTTGGCTTGACCGAGAATCTAAAGGAGGTGGCATTGCCATCTATGTTCGTAATATATGTTCACCATCTCACTCCTTGTTTAAAAAATGTTGCTTTGAAGGTTTGGCTCTCAGAATAACTCTCCCAAATAATCAACAGATATTGGTAGTGTGCTGCTATAGACCGCCTTGTTGGAAGGATGTTGAAGCTGCATTGGCATTGAGAGAGCTTTTTGGGGGCCTCCATAAAGGTGAAATAGTTTTAGTGGGTGATCTAAATTGGAATTGGCTAAACACGCCGGCCGTGGCCACAAATTTTACAGATGAATTTAACCTGTTTCAATTAATAAATGTCCCCACAAGACCCAACCTAAAAAATCTGGGACAGTCAACTCTGCTTGACGTCCAATTGACAAATGCCCCTCACAATTTCACACTGACTGGTGTTCTGGGTAATAACCTTAGTGATCACTCCTTCATTTTTGGGGTGAGATCATCAGCCAGACCCAAAGCCCCCCCTAAAATTGTTGAGAAGCACTCTTTGAGGCACTTCCGCACTCAGGCATTTACAAATGATGTGCTTCACTCAGACATTGACAAGGTCTGTGATATCCCCAACCTGACTACGGCTTGGGAGACTTTCAGGTACACGTTTCTCCAAATTCTTCACAAACATGCTCCGTTGGTTAGATTTAAAACTAAAGGCAACCGCCCACCATGGTATGATCCTTTGATTACAAAGCTCATGAAAACTAGGGACAAGGCTTGGGCATGTGCTCAGAAAAGTAATTTGGTAAATGACTGCCTAGAATACAGGATTTTAAGGAATAGATGCGTAAAAAAAATACGGCATGCAAAAAATGCCTACTTTTCCTCCACTCTCCTGAAATCACATGGAAATTCCAGGATTTTTTTGGAAAACAATCAAATCTATCGAAAAGGCATCCAAAACAGACAATCTGCCCTTTGAGCTTAACCGAAATGGAGAATATTTTTCAGATCCCAAAAAAATAGTTGACAATTTTAACCTTCATTTTTCTGAAGCTGGTAATATTTTTGATAATGTATTGGGAGTCACCCCTGCTCATGCAAATTATTGATCCCAATAACTACCGACCTATCTCAATTTTGTCCCCATTGATGAAAATTTTTTGAAAAATTATTGAACTACCAAATTAGCAGTTTCTTGTCCACCAACAATCTACTACATCTAAAACAATCTGGGTTCCGAAAAAAATGCAGCACCACATCTGCTGCATTAGATTCTCTGAATCAAATTTACAGTAGCCTTGATAATAAGCAGTACTGTGCCTGTCTTTTTCTTGACCTGTCCAAAGCTTTTGATACAGTAGACCACAACACCCTGCTTAGTAAACTAAGTTGCCTCGGTTTTTCCAAAAACACAGAAAAATGGTTAAAATATTACCTCTTTTCTCGCACCCAAACTGTATTCATAGATGGTTGGAGGTCAAACAGTGTTAAGATAACAAAATGGGGTTCCACAGGGTTCCATCCTCGGCCCCCTCTTGTTCTCTCTTTATGTCAATGACTTGGGCACTGAACTGGATCATTCCAGGGTAAATCTTTTTGCAGATGACACGATACTGATTACTGCTGGCCGCTCTCCAGATGACGTGATTGCTAAGCTCCAGGGTGATTTCAACAAACTACAACATCAGCTAGTTTCTCTTAAACTAGTCCTAAATACCTCCAAAACCAAGGTGCTATGCTTCTCACCGGGATTAAAGCAGGAAGTTATTTTTTCCAAACTACATTCCTTAAATAATGATCAAATAGAGCAAGTCAAGTTCTATAAGTATCTTGGGGTCATCCTGGATTCAAAACTGAATTTTGAAGATCACATTGATTATATTGGTTAAAAGACTATATTAAAAATTGGTTTACTGTATCGACACAAGCACTGCTTCCCCCCTATGTTCCGTTTGGAATTGATAAAAGCTACCATACTGCCTCTACTTGACTACTGTGACATCGTGTATAAATCAGCCCCAAGTACTGTACTGAAGAAGCTTGATTCCATCTATCACTCGGCCTTAAGATTTGCATTGAACTGCCCATACAGGACTCACCACTGTGATCTCTACATTGGGTCAAACTTAACATCTCTTAATGTTTGACGGCTTGTACACCAGATTTTATTTATTCACGATGTACTTACAAAAAAATCCGCAGACTACCTACTGGATCTCCTCTCTGTTTCAAAGAACAAATTTGACCTCAGGTCTTCGCTCATCTACCAGGTTCACATTCCCTATTGCCATACAAAAACCGGAGGAAGGGCCTTTGATATTGATGCCCCCAGGGTCTGGAATGCTATTGTCAATAAACTACAACTTGAATCACTACCTATGAGATCTTCACTCAAAACTGCTCTAGAGGAGTTGTACACCCCTAGCTGCCACTGCTATTCAGTGGCCTAAAATATGGCTCTAGATTTTGGTGTTATAATTTATTTATGTAGTTTATTGTAAAAAATTCGGTCACAGTTTTTATAATCACTGTTACATTGGATTTATGGCTTTTATTTTGGTGATTTCGAAAAGTTTTTTTGTTTTGGCCATGTTTTTGTTTATTGTAGTACGGAGTTAGACTGATGGCCTTAATCTTAGTTGTCTTGTGGTTGTTGTTGTTGTTATTTGAATTGCATCCCACTGGGATTTTTGCACACAGCGTTGGTGTACGGTGCTATTTCAGGAATATTTTGATAATTTTTTCCTGGATTTTCTGTTTGCACAGTCACATAAAGTCACTTTAAGATGTTTTCTTGTTCATGTTTTTTGTTTGTTGCGGTTGCACCCGATTCAAGAGCCGAATGGCTCACAGGGCTATACCAAATAAATGAACTATGAACTAAATGAACTATGAACATATGGGCCGGGTTCATTAACATAATATATTCACGTACGGAGCCGCTCATTGTGGGAGGAGAGTGTTATCGTTCCCCACAAATGACGTCATGTCACCGCCTGCTGTCGCGTGACGTCACGAGGTAACAGGAAGCTGCTGATCCGCCCGTCCACTGAAATACGAGGTGAGAAATTCTCATCGCGGTTGTGGTTGTGGTGGTGGTTGTTGTGGTGGTGGTTGTGGTGGTTGTGGTGGTTGTTGTTGTTTACCGAGGTAGAGCCTCTCTCTCGTAGGGATGTCAATTGAGTATCAGCGAGAATGGAAGCGATGTCCAGGTTGTAACTTTATAGCGCGGGGCCTAGCCACGCGGGGCCTTGCCTCCTGCCCTCGCCTGATCGCGTTTGCTTCAATTCTCTCGCTTAAGTTTAATTTGTTTCACTCGGCTCGCCTCTTTGTCACTTTGTTTTACTTGTTGTGGTGGTTGTTGTGGTGGTTGTTGTGGTGGTGGTTGTTGTGGTGGTGGTGGTTGTGGTGGTGGTTGTGGTGGTGGTTGTTGTGGTGGTTGTTGTGGTTGTGGTGGTGGTTGTTGTGGTGGTTGTTGTGGTTGCGGTGGTGGTTGTTGTGGTGGTTGTGGCGGTTGTTGTTGTGGTTGCGGTGGTGGTTGTGGTGGTGGTTGTTGTGGTGTGGTTGTGTTGGTTGTTGTGGTGTTGGTGGTTGTGGTGTTGGTTGTATTGGTGGTGGTTGTGGTGGTGGTTGTTGTGGTGGTGGTTGTGGTGGTGGTGGTGGTTGAGGTGGTTGTTGTGGTGGTTGTGGTGGTTGTGGTGGTGGTTGTTGTGGTGGTTGTTGTGGGTGGCCACGTGGAATGTTCGAACGCTCACTGCGGAGGAGAGGCTGCCCCTCCTCTGTCGGGAGCTGTACCGGTACCGCCTGGATCTGTGTGGCATTCAGGAGGTCCGGTGGACCGGCTCTGGCTCCTGCCACCATGAGGGGTGGACAGTCCTCTACTCGGGGCAGCAGACTGCCAAACAACAGGGTGTGGCTCTTCTTTTGAACAAAAGAATGAAGGGGGCGTGGGAGCGTGGCGGTGAGGTGTGGGAAGCTGTAAGTCCCAGGCTACTTTGGGCTCGCCTTCCCATCAACCGGAGGCGAGGAATGGTGGTCGTGGTTACATATGCCCTCACCGAAGATGAACATCCGTGGAGGGATGCAGGCAAAGCCGATGAGTCAGATGCCTTCTATGACCTCGGGATAGAGTCATCATGTTGGGTGACTTAAATGTCCGAGTTGGTCATGATACTGGCACCTGGTCTGGAGTGATTGGAGGGCATGGGCCAGATCAGCTCAATAACAACGGTAGGAGGCTGCTAGATTTTTGTGCAGCCCATGGGCTTGTAATTACCAACACGCTGTTCCGGCATCGGCGCATCCACACAACATCATGGATGTATGCCGGGTCCAAGAAAGAACATCTGCTGGACTACATAGTGACGGACCAGCGGATGCGAGCCCATGTCTTTGACACCAGGACCTACCGTGGAGCTGATCTGCCCTCTGACCATGAACTAGTCATCTGTAAGATGCGCCTGCCATTCTTCCACTCCGGTGGTGGGTGTACACGCAGGACCCCATTACAACCTAAAGTGGCCTGGTCTCAGTTATCTGATGAAAGTTGCAAGCGAGAATTTCATCATCGCTTGCGGCTGGGATTGGCATCGTCCCCGACTCCTCCTGATGTCGAGGGTAAATGGGCGAGGTTTAGGACTGTGACTCATGCAGCTGCAATGGCTGCTTTGGGTACGTGGTCCAGACCTCCCCAGAGACCCTGGCTGACAGAGGAGGTGTTCAGGATGGTTGAGAAAAAGCAACAGGCCCACTGTCATCGGCTACAGAATCCCACGTCAGAGAATGAGGAGGCTTGCCGCAGCCTTCGCTCGGAGGTTCGGAGTGCCGTGAGGCACTGCAAGGATGGGTGGTGGTCGCGGGTTGCTGAGGAGATGGAGTCTGCCTCAGTGGCCCGTGATCACAAATCTCTATTTAACTCCATCAAAAAAGTAATCTGCAGCGCCACACCTATTACCATCATTAGGGGAAAAAACGGTGACCCAATCTCCGACCCCCAGGAACAGGTTTGCAGATTTGCTGAGCATTTCTGTGAGGTCCTGGGGGAGGGAAAATCCCTCAGCCAGGAAAACATCGTGGCACAAAGTGAGGATGACCCTGCTGAGGCTGCGGTGCCTCAAATATTGGAAGAAGTCACCCCCTGTGAGTGGCTGGCTGAGGTGCCATCTGTTGAGGAAGTACTGAAGGCGATCCGGAGTCTGAGACCAGGAAAGGCAGCGGGCAGAGATGATCTCCCAAGCAAAATGCTGAGGGAGGGCGGCGTTTGTGCACAGACTGCCCTATATGACATCATAACAACAGTCTGGACCACTGGACGGGTTCCGCAGGATTGGAAGGATGCCCTGGTGGTCCCCCTTTTTAAGAAGGGGGACCACACAGACTGTAACAACTACAGGGGCATCTCCTCAGTGTGCCGGGAAAGGTCCTGGAAAGGATTATTCAACATCGCCTTGCCAGGCACGCTGAGGAGAGGCTTGCGGAGCCCCAATGCGGTTTCAGGAAAGGGCGGTCCTGCACAGATGCCATATTTTCTGTCTGTCTGCTACAGCAGAGGTGTAGCGAATTCCAACAAGACCTACATCTCTGCTTTATTGACCTGGTCAAGGCCTATGATACCATCAGTAGGCCTGGGCTCTAGGTTGTTCTTCGTGCTTTTGGAGTACCTGACCCTCTGCTCACGATCATTAAGGACCTTCATGATGGTGAGCGGGCCCGGGTAAAACTACGTGGCTGGGAGTCAGAGCCATTCCCTGTTAACCTTGGGGTGCGACAGGGATGTCCTCTGGCTCTCACATTATTTAACATCTATTTTGACCACGTAGTTTGTGAAGCCTTCAATAGCTGTACCGGGGGAATCTACATATGGTACAGATATAATGGGAGGCTGATCGACGCCCGGGTGCGGTCAAGGGATGGCTCCCTATTGCTCAACCACGTTATGTATGCTGATGATTTGGTAATAGCTGCACATTCGGAGGAGGAATTGGAGACGCTGCTGCTGAGACTGGAGCGTGCCACTAAGAGGTGGGGCCTTACCATCAGCCCCACCAAAACTAAGCACCTGCCTGGGTATTTTGTACCATCGGACACTCCACCCCCACAACTCCCAATCGGTGATGGGGCAGTTGTGGAGAGAGTGGAGAGTTTCCCATACCTGGGCAGTGTGCTTATGACCGGCTCCAGTTTAACAGCAGAGGTCTCACTCCGAATCAGTCGAGCGGCAATATCTTTTCATCGGTTGCGTAACGCTGTGTGGAAGCTACCTGGTCTGTCGCTCCGCACTAAAAGCTTCAGGTCTTCTCAGCCACGGTCATTCCCTCCCTTCTCTATGCTTGCGAAACGTGGACCCCCCTAATGGAACATCTTCGCCGGTTAGAAACATTTAGGCTGGCCTGCCTACGATCCATCCTGGGTTTAACCAGACTGGATTGTGTGAGGAGCTCACAAATCCTTGAAAGATCTGGGCAGGGTCCCATCAGTAAGCTCCTCCGGCAGGCAAGGCTGCGATGGCTGGGTCATGTAGCCCGCATGCCCAGCCACCGCATGCCGAAACAGCTTTTGTTTGGCCGGATTGAGGGGGCTAAGCGGGCGTGGCACGGGCTAGAGAAGAGATGGAGTGATGTGGTACAGGAGGACGTGGAGCTGAGTGGACTTGCCGATGACTGGTACCAGCGGTGTCAAGATCGGCCTCTGTGGAGGAGGCTCGTGAAGGATGCTACTGGGCAGTTGGAGGCAGTCGCCCTCCAACAACAACGGAGGACGGAGGAGCGACGCTCAGAACAACGAGCGGAGCGCCGGGTGGCTAAAGCACAGCAGGTTGGCACAGTAGGGGGCACAGGTGGTGCATCAGCCAGTCATCTCAGTCAGTCGACCCGTGGCACCTGGGTCTGCCCCGTGACCTCCTGCCAGCGGGCGTTCGACACTTCACGTGGCCTCAGGGTGCACATAGCCTGGCACAAGCGTCGTGCTGACGTCACCGCCACGTAGTGGCGAATGGCGGTTGTTGTTGTTGTGGTTTTGGTGGTGGTGGTTGTGGTGGTGGTTATGGTGGTGGTTGTGGTGATGGTTGTTGTGGTGGTGGGGGTGGTGGTTGTGGGAGTGGCTGTGGTAGTGGTTGCTGTGGTGGTTGTTGTTGTGGTGGTTGTGGTGGTTGTTGTGCTGGTTGTTGTGGTTGTTGTGGTGGTGGTTGTGGTGGTTGTGGTGGTGGTTGTTGTGGTGGTTGCTGTGGTGGTGGTTGTGGTGGTGGTTGTGGTGGTGGTGGTTGTGGTAGTGGTGGTTGTGGTGGTGGTTGTGGTGGTTGTGGTGGTGATTGTTGTGGTGGTGGTTGTGGTGGTGGTTGTTGTGGTGGTGGTTGTGGTAGTGGTTGTTGTGGTGGTTGTGGTGGTGGTTGTGGTGGTGGTTGTGGTTGTTGTGGTGGTTGTTGTGGTGGTTGTTGTGGTGGTTGTTGTGCTGGTTGTTGTGGTTGTTGTGGTGGTGGTAGTGGTTGTTGTGGTGGTTGTGGTGGTGGTGGTGGTTGTGGTGGTTGTGGTGGTGGTGGTTGTGGTGGTTGTGGTGGTGATTGTTGTGGTGGTGGTTGTGGTTGTTGTGGTGGTGGTTGTGGTAGTGGTGGTTGTGGTTGTGGTGGTGGTGGTTGTGGTGGTGGTTGTTGTGGTGGTGGTTGTGGTAGTGGTTGTTGTGGTGGTGGTTGTGGTGGTGGTGGTTGTGGTGGTGGTGGTTGTTGTTTACCGAGGTAGAGCCTCGCTCTCTCATAGGGATGTCAATTGAGTAGCAGCGAGCATGGAAGCGATGTCCAGGTTGGAACTTTACAGCGCGGGGCCTAGCCACGCGGGGCCTTGCCTCCTGCCCTCGCCTGATCGCGTTTGCTTCAATTCTCTCGCTTAAGTTTAATTTGTCTTCACACGGCTCGCCACTTTGTCACTTTGTTTTACTTTTAAATATTCACGCAGTTTTTATTTCATTCTTTTTTTACCAGGCCAAGCCCGCTTGAGCTGCTGTGCCGCTTTTGTTTTCAGAAGCGACCTGCCCACAACACAAGGTGAGGCTCGTGAACAGTGTGGTGGTGTTCACTCTAGACGCGTGGCGGTGTTCACTCTAGACATGTGGCGGTGTTTACTCTAGACGCGTGGCGGTGTTCACTCTAGACGCGTGGCGGTGTTCACTCTAGACGCGTGGCGGTGTTCACTCTAGACGTGTGGCGGTGTTCACTCTGGACGGGTGGCGGTGTTTACTCTAGACGCGTGGCGGTGTTCACTCTAGACGCGTGGCGGTGTTCACTCTAGACGCGTGGCGGTGTTCACTCTAGACATGTGGCGGTGTTCACTCTAGACGCGTGGCGGTGTTCACTCTAGACGCGTGGCGGTGTTCACTGTAGACGCGTGGTGGTGTTCACTCTCTACATATGGAGGGGAAACCCGGGGATCGGGAAGGAAATCCACGCGACCACGGGGAGAGAGAGAGAGAGACGCAGCCTCAGCTGTGTTTATTTATCCTCAATGAATTACTTTGTGGAGTGAGGAACCATTAATACTGAGCAGGTGAAGGTGGCCAGGCGTGGGTCTGGACACACCACCACCTGTGAACCATGCCAGTGTGTGACAGTGGTGGAGCCAGTGGCGGTGGGGTGGCACGTACCCCCCCAATGGTCCGATTGAAATCCCTAATTTCGATCGGATCATTGGGGTTTATTAGTAACTAGCTTCACTACCCGGCTTCGCCCGGGACTTGGATTCTTGTCTTGGATAAATTTCAAATTTCATATTCCCTTATCTTTGACTGAAAACCCCTGAAAAAATTTGATGCTTGCAAGAAAGAAAAAAGCCGAAACAAATCAAGTTCCCTAAATCGGATGTTTTCACTCAAGGAAATTTAACCTTAATCCACTTCTACGCAAGGTCGATTTTGGCCACTCCGGAAGGGAATGACGTGGCGAGCTGAAAATAGTCGCGTTCATTTAGAAATTCCAGACAGCATAAGCTGTGAAATTTTCATGATGCCAGAGCTCAGCGTTGGATAGTTTTGATGCTTCACACAAACAGATGCTATTTCTGCTTTATATTTAATAGCCGTTGTACCCGTTCTTCGCACCCATATGTATTGAAACTCCGAGAAGCCAATGGCTTCATCGGCCAGGAGCAAAGCACCACCTAAAATCTCCCGGCATGCTGTTAACAGCTCTAAAAGTACGGTGCACGAAGAGCCATATGGTAGGGGTAAGCATTGCAGAGCGCTTAACTCAGGTGTGTTGCGGGTTGACGTCACACACTCCATGGTCATTTCCCCCACCCCCCCCCCCAAAATACAAAAGTCTATTTTTATACTTTTTACATTGTGTAGAGTATGGAACCTACCCACATGCCAAATCTCAAGTGTGTAGCATGTTGGGAAGTATGCTAAACACTTTCGAACAGACACATATCCACACATTTCGCTTTTATATATATAGATAAATCAGCATTTTGCGACCCCCCCCCCCACTGCCACCGTGTGGCATTTTATTACGTGCCAGGGACTCTATGAGAGGACAACAGTCCGAGTCCATAATTGGCAATAAGTAACGGCAAAGCAGTTACAAGCGACTCACAGAATTGTGTGCAGTTGCGTATACAGTACACGACTTCCCTGAAGGCAAACACCTTCAGCGAGCGCGATGGCTATCACACACGTCGAATAAAAAGGATTAGGACAAGTCCTTGGTAACAACTCCGTACTAACAACTCCTTACTTAATAACAACTCATAATATTCTTAGTTTTTTCGGTAAAGTCACGTTGAAGAGAAACAACAAAATAACAAAATATATATAAAACAATAAAAAAATTTCACGACGTTTCGACCATAACTCAAACGGTCATCATCAGGTGTGTCGGTTTGCATAAATTTATTTTTAAAACGGCACATTTATTTATAAATAATAATAATAATAAATAAATGTGCCGTTTTAAAAATAAATTTATGCAAACCGACACACCTGATGATGACCGTTTGAGTTATGGTCGAAACGTCGTGAAATTTTTTTATTGTTTTATATATATTTTGTTGTTTCTCTTCAACGTGACTTTACCGAAAAAACTAAGAATATGAATTACTGCAGTCACGAAAGCTTTAAATCAAAACAACTCATAATGTTTCATTGCTGGAGGGGTTGCTCATGGCTCCGCCTCTGAGTGTGTGATCGTGTCAAGTTTGTATGTGCAGTAAAGCCTATTAACTCTATATAGTAATAGGTTTTACCCTTTTAACTGGCACAAAAAAAACTGACCCCTTTATTCAAGTCATCATGTTTGCAATAACCACAACACAAGCAGTCAAAATGCAAACAAATGAGACAACTCTGATAATACTAAGCACTGTCCTTGAAATTGATTGGTCCACACCCGAGACGGCTTTTCTTAGAACCTAGTCTCCACTGGTGTTGAAACAGAAGACGCCAAAAGGCGTCTCGGGTGTGGACCAATCAAATTCAAGGACAGTGCTTATTATCAGTTGTCTCTATTGTTTGCATTTTGACTGCTTGTGTTGTGGTTATTGCAAACATGATGCCTTGAATGAAGGTGTCAGTTTTTTGTTCCAGTTAAAAGAGTAAAACCTATTACTATATCTTGTTACTGGCAAAGGAGGTCTCATAATCTATTAACTCTATTGAGCACGGAGGTGATATCAAAACAGTTTATTTTTGTTTTTCTCTGGAACTCTTTGTTTGAATGTAGTCGGGAAGTTATCACAGCACACGTGCAGCTGAAATCAGAACTGTTCATCCCAGCATTCAAGGACATCTGTGCCTGGCTTCACACCTCTAAGTTGCGATTAAACATTCATTTATGCATAACACAAATAGTATTATTTTCAACACCCTTTGCTATGTCAGCTGAATTTAGCTTTCATAAATATTCCTTTTGTAGCCAGACATCCGAAATTGTGTGCTCGGAGTTTTAGGTTAACATTCATTTTGAAGATACTAGGGCTTCCAGGCACGTTTATGACCATTTGCCCTCTCATTGTGTGCCATAACAGCCCGTTTGATGAATTTGGGGCACTTTTTCACTATAACATGAATATATGAATAAGTATATACGTGTTAGTCACGTGTTACTGTGTGTATGCATTCCTCTGTGCATCGATACTGACGTGTAGATGGTGTTTATATTCTTTTTTTCCGTCTGCAGCTGTCGCTTTCTGTCTGCAGAATTTGTCCGATGGAGCAAAGGCACTCGGCGCGGCTTGGTGCAAAAAGGCAACAATGCGACCGGCCTGCAAACAACACGGATCGTACTGGAAATTTGACACCGCACCAGAGAACACACACAGGAGAGAAACCCTTCAAGTGCAGTGTGTGTGGGAAGGCCTTTTCACTTTCACCAAATCTTCAAAGACACCAGAGAACACACACGGGAGAGAAACCCTTCAAGTGCAGTGTGTGTGGGAAGGCGTTTGCACATTCATCTACTCTTAAAAAACACCAGAGAACACACACGGGAGAGAAACCCTTCAAGTGCAGTGTGTGTGGGAAGGCGTTTTCACAGTCACCACATCTTCAAGTACACCAGAGAACGCACACAGGAGAGAAACTCTTTAAGTGCAGTGTGTGTGGGAAGGCGTTTTCAGATCCATCTGCTCTTGTAAGACACCAGAGAACACACACGGGAGAAAAACCCTTCAAGTGCAGTGTGTGTGGTAAGGCGTTTGCACTTTCACCAAATCTTCAAATACACCAGAGAACACACACAGGAGAGAAACCCTTCAAGTGCAGTGTGTGTGGGAAAGCGTTTGCACTTTCACCAAATTTTCAAATACACCAGAGAACACACACAGGAGAGAAACCCTTCAAGTGCAGTGTGTGTGGGAAGGCGTTTTCACGTTCAACAAATCTTCAAAGACACCAGAGAACACACACAGGAGAGAAACCTTTCAAGTGCAGTGTGTGTGGGAAGGCGTTTGCACTTTCACCAAATCTTCAAATACACCAGAGAACACACACAGGAGAGAAACCCTTCAAGTGCAGTGTGTGTGGGAAGGCGTTTTCAGATCCATCTGCTCTTGTAAGACACCAGAGAACTCACACGGGAGAGAAACCCTTCAAGTGCAGTGTGTGTGGGAAGGCGTTTGCACTTTCACCAAATCTTCAAATACACCAGAGAACACACACAGGAGAGAAACCCTTCAAGTGCAGTGTGTGTGGGAAGGCGTTTGCACAGTCACCACATCTTCATGTACACCAGAGAACTCACAAGCATCAGAAGATCCACAAGGAATGGAGTCTGAAATCAGCTTGTGAAAGTCAAAGTTCCGCAATGAGCTCATCCCTCATGAAACAAGAACCGGAACAAAATCCCAGCTTGGACACTTTTAAAGGTATCGAGGTGAAATATGAAGAGGTGAAGGTGAAATGTGAAGAAGTGATGGTGAAGAGCGAAGAAGTGAAGGTAAAATGTGAAGATGAAGATTCAACTCCACAATGGGACCTTAACATCGATGGAGGCAACGTGAAGCAGGAGGAGAATTCTGACTGTGAGGCAGAGCGAGGCAACTCCCAGCAGTTTGTGGAAGTGGAGGTGTGGGTAGACTTCCTAGACAATACAAAGTCAAATAGAGACCCGGGAGATGTGTAAGCTTGAGACGATGTCGCTCCAATAGATGCACCTTTGTCACAGGCCTTTAATGACAAGAATTTTGAAGTTGAACACTCAATTCCTAGGTTCAACCTGCAGGGTAAGAGCGGCCAGTCTTTGTGGACCTGTGGGTTGGGTAGTTCTCTAACCATGAGCGAGAGCCAATAAGCTTCCAAGCATTCACAAGGTTCTAATAATTCCATTTATATGGTGCTTGCTTAATCGCCTCTGGCAATTCGGAGTTTTGTATCGTATCTCGTCTCAAACACTTGAAGAGCATCCCCAAGTAGCAGCTGCCCCTGTGTGGCACAAGTTGGTGGCCCTGCACCGGCCTGCATGTGGACAAGAGCCTGTCAGTAGGGGGCGATGGTTGATGTGGCATCTCAGTTGTGGAGTTTGTAGGTAATGTTTAGAATTTGATCAATTTTGACCCAGACGCCAGCATGCAATGGCCTACTCGTTTTGAATGGCGCAATAGTATGTTGTAGATACACTGTTAAGCGTATGTTTTAAAATAGCTTGTTAATGCGTTGTAACCTGATTCAGTATATTTCACTGCAGTAATTCAGTTTTGTTAATATTCCTGTGAATAATTTATAATGAATACCTGTCTGATTGTGTGCGTATATGTAACATTTTGTCTATAAGGGTCAAACATTGAATAAGTGATGTTTGGACAAAGTGTGTGTTTTGGAAGTAACCTGTACAGACAACTCAGGTGAGACTCATTGTTCTTGTGATACAGGGGAAAGGGTATTTTTCTGTTTTCAGGAAGCATCTCCCTCTGGAGCAACTCATTGTTTTTGAAATAGGCAGCACACTCGGATCATTAATCAATCACAAGTAGAGGAGATACATTCTCTACAACACGAATTATAATTTTGTACTACGTGTTGATGTAGATTTTGTCGAAATAGGACGAGAAATGGTCCAAGCTGTTTAACGTCTGGATGTTCACAACCAAGGGTTGAAGCAAGCCTGACCGCCTGCGGCGCCCCTCACAAACATTTACGGCCTTGAGCCAGGAAAGTCACGAAAAAAATTGCACACGAACGACGCCTCCACGCAGCTCCCGATGCTCCGTTTTGAAGTTTTAAAATGAAACAACTTTGAATTGTATTATGTTTTGAATTAGATAATTGTATTTATTCATTAAAAGCTTATTACTTGAAAACGATATTTCGTGTGAATTTTCCCTCGTCGTTAAGTAGATGGCCTTGCCGGGGGTTCGGTTCGACGCGGACTTTCAGCTGGTTGGGATCGCGGGATCGAGATGAGGCGACACAGAGCTGGCCGTGCGAGAAGACCGCCGTCTGCAGATCGATTCCAACGCGATCGAACGTCTGTCCCTGCACCTCCGTCGTTCATGCAGGGGGTCTGTAGGTTTACAGCACCTCCTGCATGAAAACGACGGAACGTGCAGCCTTCATCACAGATGAAGTTGTGCACTTATATAAAAGAGTATAGCCAGTGGGTTTTCAAAGTACCTTCGTCTTACAGAAATTAATTTTGAGTGAGCCCACCGCATTAAAACAATGCTCAGCTGAGCTGGGCGAGCCACGGTGGGTTTGGGGGGGGGTCACCTCATCTTTGTCACGTGCCGTAGCTCACGTGACTTCTGTCGCGACAATGTCTGGATGTTTTCGCCTGAGCATGACCCCTCGTGTTGCGATCGAAACGTCGCGATTTATTTTTTCTTATTTTATTTTTTCTACCTACGTGACTTTACCGCAAGAACCAAAGAGTATGAAAGATTTAAAGCTTTCGTGACTGCAGTAATTCATATTCTTAGCTCTTTCGGTAAAGTCACGTTGAAGGAAAGCAATATAATAATAAAATATATAAAACAATAAAAAATTCTCACGACGTTTCGACCATAACACAAACGGTCGTCATCAGGTGTGTCGGTTTGCATTAATTTATTTATTTTTAAACGGTGTATTTATTTATAAAAAACGTCAGCGCCACGCGCAGAGATTTGGCAGTTTGTTTAGAGGGACGAGTCCATCTATGTTCTGAGAAGAGGAGGGGGGAGACGAAAAATTAATGTATGCTGTCTGAAAGGCGCTGTAAGTGAACAATCAATTAAGACCTGAAATGGTTTATCAAATCTTTCCAATGATTGCTAAGCCAGAATCCATCTTCTCGGTTGGAATTGTCTCTGTGCTTGTTTATGTGGATAGCCTCATGAACGAATCGCTCATGGTAGCCAGATGGCTTACAAAGAACCTCTGTCTTGGAAAAGTCAATGTCATGTGAGCCTACTGAATTATAACAATGATCTGCCACGGCCGAGGTGTTGGTCCTACCGTGTTTAAGGTCTGCTTTGTGTTCACGAATGCGGTCTGAGACATGGCGTTTGGTTTCTCCAATGTAACTACTACCACAGAGGCAACTTAGTTTGTAGACACCAGGGTACTGTATGTCCGGAATCACATCTTTTACAGACAGAACCAGATCACGGATTTTATGTAATGTGTTGAAACGGACCTGGATCTTGTGTTTATTCAAGATTTTGGAGATCTTTTTGTGATCCCCGCAATGTAGGGTAAAGTGTTGGTTTTGAAAGGCTCCTCAAGAGGGTCCTTCTTCATGGTTTGAGTGATAGCTTTGCGGATTGCATAGTCGGAGTAACCATTAGCCTTAAGAACTTGGTGTACGTGCTTGAGTTCACTGCCTATGTGTTCCTGGTCGGATATGCATTGGGCTCTATGATACAGAGTTTTGATGAGAGAATTCTTCTGTGATGGATGGTGGAAGGAATCCGGTTTCAGATAAGCATCCGTTTGGGTAGCTTTCCTGTAGACAGAGTGGCTCATTGAACCATCAGGTCTCTTTTTTATTAGGACATCCAAAAAAGGTAGCTTGCCATCATTTTCAACTTCCATGGTAAATCTGATGGCTGCGTGTATGGAATTGATGTGGTCGAAGAATTGGTCTAGAGCAGGCCGGCCATGTGGCCAGATGACAAAAGTGTCATCCACGTACCTCTTCCATAAGGTTGGGCGCAGAGTGGCAGTCTGGATGGCGTCAGTCTCAAATTTCTCCATGAAAATGTTAGCTATAACCGGAGATAGGGGGGAGCCCATTGGGGTGCCCTCAGTTTGTTTGTAGAAAGTTACATTCCAAGTGAAGTATGTATTGGTTAAGCAGTGTCTCACCAGGGGGGGTACCTCAGTGTTTAGTTCTTGATGAACCAAGTCTTCAATGATTGCGATAGTGTCAGGTATAGGAACTTTGGTGAATAAGGAAACTAGATCAAAACTGACAAGCAGGTCGTCTGGGGACAGGGAAATACCCTTGATTGTCGTTACCAGGTGAGTAGAATTTTGTACCGCAGAGGTGGTTTTTCAAGTGAAAGGACACAGGATTTCAGACAAATAACGAGCCAGTTTGTATGTGGGGGGAGTTGATAGTAGAGACGATGGGACGAAGGGGTGTATCTACTTTATGTATTTTTGGTAAGCCGTATAATCTTGGTGGCCTGGCAGCAGATGGTTTCAACGAAAACTGTTTAGATTGATAAATTAATGCGGTTGAATCAGAAATTATTTTGTTGGTTTGTGTGACGAGGCTGTTGGTGGGATCTCTTTTTATTTTTGCATAGCTGCCATCGTCGAGTAATTCTTTAATTTTGTTGTTATATTTTAGTTTATCCATGATGACAGTAGCATTGCTCTTGTAAGCTGAGAGGACTACAACGTCATCCCTCTTTTTTAATTTCTATAATTCAAAACGCTCATCTTTGCTGAGGTTGCTAGCTGGCATCTTAGCGTTTTTGAGAGTTGCAGCGATTTCAGATCTTGCTACGTCTGCAGTGATGTGACCCGGGCCCCTGAGAGCAACGTCTACTTGGGCAATGATTTCATTAACTGGTATGTGTTTAGGTGTGACTGCAAAGTTTAGACCTTTAGCTAAAACGGATTTCAGACCATTGGAAATAGAACTGTTACTGCGATTAATTACGACTTTGTTAACATCTAGCTTTTTGGTGTGTGGGTCCAGTCTTTTGTTGAAGAGGAGGTTAAATTTGGAAATCAGGTTGTCCTTACATTTGGTCGACATAGTAGCAGCTGAAGAGGCAGTCATATTGTCTACATGTTCCCAATCCGATGTGGACATTGTTGCCCTCAATGATAAGTGTTATTCGTAGAGTGTCTTGTCTAACTGATCTAGTTCGGTGCGTATAATCTGATTTTCTCTGAGATAAGAGCTAAGCTAGTTTTGAAAAGAATTCGTTTAGCATTAGAAGAAGTTACAGCAGCAGAGGTCAGTGTAAATGCGATTGGTATTACCCCAGAGTCGCGGCATCTCTTCAGAAAGGTGAGAGACTCGATCAGCTGAGCCTTCTTATCCCGGAGTTTGTTGAAAGATCTTAAAGTTATGTGGAAACCCTCCCCGTAGAGGCGATTAAATTTTGATTTAAAGCTTTCGTGACTGCTGTAATTCATATTCTTAGCTCTTTCGGTAAAGTCACGTTGAAGGGAAACAATAAAATAATACAATATATATAAAACAATAAAAATTCTCACGACGTTTCGACCATAACACAAACGGTCATCATCACGTGTTGAAGTACAATCCTTATTTGGGCAAAGCTACTCCCGGTGACTGGCGGCTCATTAACATAATATATTCATGAAAGCCGTCGCGAGTTTATTGCGACGAGTTCGGCACCCACGCCCCATCCCTCCACGTATGGGCCAGACTCATTAACATAATTTATTTAAGTAACAGAGTTGCTCATTGTGGGAGGGGAGTGTTTTGTTCCCCGCAAGTGACGTCATGTCAACGTCTGCTGCCGCGTGACGTCACGAGATAACAGGAAGCTGCTGCTCCGCCGTGCACTGAAATCCGAGGTGAGTAATTCTCATCGCGGTTGTGGTGGTGGTGGTGGTTGTTGTTGTGGTTGTTGTGGTGGTGGTGGTTGTTGTTGTGGTGGTTGTTGTTGTTTGCCGAGGTAGAGCCTCGCTCTCTCTCGTAGGGATGTCAATTGAGTAGCAGCGAGCATGGAAGCGATGTCCAGGTTGGAACTTTACAGCGCGGGGCCTAGCCACGCGGGGCCGTGCCTCCTGCCCTCGCCTGATCGCGTTTGCTTAAATTCTCTCGCATAAGTTTAATTTGTCTTCACTCGGCTCGCCACTTTGTCACTTTGTTTTACTTGTCGTGGTTGTTGTGGTGGTTGTTGTGGTGGTGGTTGTTGTTGTGGTTGTATTGGTGGTGGTGTTTGTGGTGGTTGTATTGGTGGTGGTGTTTGTGGTGGTTGTATTGGTGGTGGTTGTGGTGGTGGTTGTATTGGTGGTGGTTGTGGTGGTGGTTGTGATGGTGGTTGTGGTGGTGGTGGTTGTGGTGGTGGTCGTTGTGGTGGTGGTTGTGATGGTGGTTGTGGTTGTGATGGTGGTTGTGGTGGTGTTTGTGGTGGTGTTTGTGGTGGTTGTATTGGTGGTGGTTGTATTGGTGGTGGTTGTGGTGGTGGTTGTGGTGGTAGTTGTTGTGGTGGTGGTTTTGGTGGTGGTTGTTGTGGTTTTGGTGGTGGTTGTGGTGGTGGTGTTTGTGGTGGTTGTATTGGTGGTGGTTGTGGTGGTAGTGGTTGTGGTGGTAGTTGTTGTGGTGTGGTTGTTCTGGTTTTGGTGGTGGTTGTTGTGGTGCTGGTTGTTGTGGTGGTTGTTGTGGTGGTGGTTGTGGTTGTGGTGGTGGTTGTTGTGGTGGTTGTTGTGGTGGTTGTGGTTGTTTTGGTGGTGGTTGTTGTGGTGGTTGTTGTGGTTTTGGTGGTGGTTGTGGTGGTTGTTGTGGTGGTGGTTGTGATGGTTGTTGTGGTGGTGGTTGTGGTTGTTGTGGTGGTGGTTGTGGTGGTGGTGGTTGTTGTGGTGGTGGTTGTTGTGGTGGTTGTTGTGGTGGTTGTGGTGGTGGTTGTTGTGGTGGTGGTTGTTGTGGTGGTTGTTGTGGTGGTTGTGGTGGTGGTTGTGGTGGTGGTGGTGGTTGTTGTGGTGGTGGTTGTTGTGGTGGTTGTTGTGGTGGTTGTGGTGGTGGTTGTGGTGGTGGTGGTTGTTGTGGTGGTTGTTGTGGTGGTTGTTGTGGTGGTTGTTGTTGTTGTTTACCGAGGTAGAGCCTCGCTCTCTCTCGTAGGGATGTCAATTGAGTAGCAGCGAGCATGGAAGCGATGTCCAGGTTGGAACTTTACAGCGCGGGGCCTAACCACACGGGGCCTTGCCTCCTGCCCTCGCCTGATCGCGTTTGCTTCAATTCCCTCGCTTAAGTTTAATTTGTCTTCACTCGGCTCGCCACTTTGTCACTTTGTTTTACTTTTAAATATTCACGCAGTTTTTATTTCATTCTTTTTTACCAGGCCAAGCCCGCTTGAGCTGCTGTACCGCTTTTGTTTTCGGAAGCGATCTGCCCACAACACAAGGTGAGGCTCGTGAACAGCGTGGCGGTGTTCACTCTAGACGCGTGGTGGTGTTCACTCTAGACGCGTGGCGGTGTTCACTCTAGACGCGTGGTGGTGTTCACTCTAGACGCGTGGCGGTGTTCACTCTGGACGCGTGGCGGTGTTCACTCTAGACGCGTGGCGGTGTTCCCTCTAGACGCGTGGCGGTGTTCACTCTAGACGTGTGGCGGTGTTCACTCTAGACGCGTGGCGGTGTTCACTCTAGACGGGTGGCGGTGTTCACTCTGGGCGCGTGGTGGTGTTTACTGTAGACGCGTGGTGGTGTTCACTCTACTTGGTGGAGTGAGGAAGCATGAATTTTGAGCAGGTGAAGGTGGCCAGGCGTGGGTCTGGACACACCACCACCTGTGAACCATGCCAGTGTGTGACAGTGGTGGAGCCAGTGGGGGTGGGGTGGCACGTACCCCCCCAACGGTCTGATTGAAATCCCTAATTTCGATCGGATCATTGGGGTTTATTAGAAACTAGCTTCACTACCCGGCTTCGCCCGGGACTTGGATTCTTGTCTTGGATGAATTTCAAATTTCATATTCCCTTATCTGTGTTGCGGGTTGACGCCACACACTCCATGGTCATTTCCCCCACTCCCCCAAAATACAAAAATATATTTTAATACTTTGTGCATTGTGTCCAGTCTGGAAGCTACCCACATTACAAATTTCAAGTTTGTAGCATGTTCGGAAGTATGCTGAACATTTCAAACAGACACACATTCACAATTGTGTGCAGTTGCGTATACAGTACACGACTTCCCTGATGGCAAACACCTTCAGCGAGCACGATGCATATCACAGGCGTCGAATAAAAAGCATAGGACAAGTCCTTACTAACAACTCCTTACTAACTAGCAACTCCTTACTAAGTAACAATGCCTTACTTACTAACAACTCCTTACTTACTAACAACTCCTTACCAACAACTCCTTACTAACAACTCCTTACGAACAACTCCTTACTTACTAACAACTCCTATCATTTTTCATTGCTGAAGGGGTTGCCCCTCCTACCTTAAAATCCTGGCTCCACCTCTGAGTGTGTGACAGGGTCAAGTTTGTATTTGCAGTAAAGTCTATTAATGCTATTGAGCGTGGAGGTTATATCAAAACAGTTTATTTTTGTTTTTCTCTAAAACTCTTTGTAAGAATGGAGTCAGGAAGTTATCACAGCACATGTGCAGCTGAAGTCGGAACTGTTCATCCCAGCATTCAAGGACATCTGTGCCTGGCTTCACAACTCTAAGTTGTGATTGAACATTAATTTATGCATTTCTGCATAACACAAATAGTATTATTTTCAACACCCTTTGCTATGTCAGCTGAATTTAGCTTTCATAAATATTCCTTTTGAAGCCAGACAGCCGAAATTGTGTGCTCGGAGTTTTGGGTTAACATTCATTTTGAAGATACTAGGGCTTCCAGGCACATTTATGACATTTGCCCTCTCATTGTGTGCCATAACAGCCCTTGTGATGAATTTGGGACACTTTTTCACTATAACATGAATATATGAATAAGTATAGACGTGTTAGCTACGTGTTACTGTGTGTATGAATTCCTCTGTGCATCGATACTGACGTGTAGATGATGTGGATATTCTTTTTTTCTTTCTGCAGCTGACGCTTCCTCTGTTGCTTCCTCTGCAGAATTTGTCTGATGGAGCAAAGGCACTCGGCGCGGCTCGGTGCAAAAAGGCAACAATGCGAACAGGGTGCAAACAACACGGATCGTACTGGAAATTTGATACGGCACCAGAGAACTCACACGGGAGAGAAACCTTTCAAGTGCAGTGTGTGTGGGAAGGCCTTTTCACTTTCACAAAATCTTCAAAGACACCAGAGAACACACACGGGAGAGAAACTCTTCAAGTGCAGTGTGTGTGGGAAGGCGTTTGCACATTTATCTACTCTTAAAAAACACCAGAGAACACACACGGGAGAGAAACCCTTCAAGTGCAGTGTGTGTGGGAAGGCGTTTGCGCGTTCATCTGCTCTTACAAAACACCAGAGAACACACACAGGAGAGAAACCCTTCAAGTGCAGTGTGTGTGGGAAGGCGTTTTCACTTTCACCAAATCTTCAAAGACACCAGAGAACACACACGGGAGAGAAACCCTTCAAGTGCAATGTGTGTGGGAAGGCGTTTGCACTTTCATCTACTCTTAAAAAACACCAGAGAACACACACAGGAGAGAAACCCTTCAAGTGCAGTGTGTGTGGAAAGGCATTTTCACAGTCACCACATCTTCAAGGACACCAGAGAACACACACAGGAGAGAAACTCTTTAAGTGCAGTGTGTCTGGGAAGGCGTTTTCAGATTCATCTGCTCTTGTAACACACCAGAGAACACACACAGGAGAGAAACCCTTCAAGTGCAGTGTGTGTGGGAAGGCGTTTTCACGTTCACCAAATCTTCAAAGACACCAGAGAACACACACGGGAGAAAAACCCTTCAAGTGCAGTGTGTGTGGGAAGGCGTTTTCACTTTCACCAAATCTTCAAAGACACCAGAGAACTCACAAGCATCAGAAGATCCACAAGGAGTGGAATCTGAAATCAGCTTGTGAAAGTCAAAGTGCCGCAATGAGCCCATCCCTCATGAAACAAGAACCGGAAGAAAATCCCAGCTTGGACACTTTTAAAGGTATCGAGGTGAAATATGAAGAGGTGAAGGGCAAATGTGAAGAAGTGATGGTGAAGAGTGAAGAAGTGAAGGTCAAATGTGAAGATGAAGATTCAACTCCAAAATCGGACCTTCGCATCGATGGAGGCAACGTGAAGCAGGAGGAGAATTCTGACTGTGAGGCAGAGCGAGGCAACGCCCAGCAGTTTGTGGAAGTGGAGGTGTGGGTGGACTTCCTAGACAATACAAAGTCAAATGGAGACCCGGTAGATGTGTAAGCTTGAGACGATGTTGCTCCAATAGATGCACCTTTGTCACAGGCCTTTAATGACAAGAATGTGAAGTTGAACAATCAATTCCTAGGTTCAACCAGCAGGGTAAGAGCGGCCAGTCTTTGTGGACCTGTGGGTTGGGTAGATCTCTAACCAGGAGCGAGAACCAATAAGCTCCCAAGCATTCACAAGGTTTTAATAATTGCATTGATATGGTGCTTGCTTAATCGCCTCTGGCAATTCGGAGTTTTGTTTCGTATCTTGTCTCAAACACTCGAAGAGCATCCCCAAGTAGCAGCTGCCCCTGTGTGGTACAAGGTGGTGGCCCTGCACCGGCCTGCATGTGGACAAGAGCCTGTCAGTAGGGGGCGATGGTTGATGTGGCATCTTGGTTGTGGAGTTTGTAGGTAATGTTTAGAATTTGATCAATTTTGACCCAGACGCCACCATGCAATGGCCTACTCATTTTGAAAGGCGCAATAGTATGTTGTACATACACTGCTAAGCGTATTTTTTAAAATAGCTTCTTGTTAATGCGATGTAACCTGATGCAGTATATTACACTGCAGTAATTCAGTTTTGTTAATATTCCTGTCAATAATTTAGAATGAATACTTGTCTGATTGTGTGCGTACATGTAACATTTTGTCTATAAGGGTCAAACATTGAATAAGTGATGTTAGGACAAAGTGTTTGTTTTGGAAGTAACCTGTACAGATAACTCAGGTGAGACTCATTGTTCTTGTGATACAGGTCAAAGGGTATTTTTGTGTTTTCAGGAAGCATCTCCCTCTGGAGCAACTCATTGTCTTTGAAATAGGGAGCACACTCGGATCATTCATCAGTGACAAGGCATACCACTCAAAAGTTACACGTAGGGGAGATACATTCTCTACAACACGAATTATAATTCATAATAAAGGTTTTTGGGTTAGATCTAACCCAAAAAACCTTTATTATGAATAATATTGGTCGCGAAAGCCTACGTGTTAAACGAATTATAATTTTGTATTACGTGTTGATGTAGATTTTGTCAAATTAGGACGAGAAATGGTCCAAGCTGTTTAACGTCTGGATGTTCACAACCAAGGGTTGAAGCAAGCCTGACCACCTGCGGCGCCCCTCACAACCATTTACGGCCTTGGGCCAGGAAAGTCACAAAAAGAATTGCACACGAACGACGCCTCCACGCAGCTCCCGATGCTCCGTTTTGAAGTTTGAAAATGAAACAACTTTGAATTGTATTATGTTTTGAATTAGATAATTGTATTTATTCATTAAAAGCTTATTACTTGAAAACGATATTTCGTGTGAATTTTCCCTCGTCGTTAAGTAGATGGCCTTGCCGGGGGTTCGGTTCGATGCGGACTTTCACCTGGTTGGGATCGCGGGATCGAGATGAGGCGACACAGAGCTGGCCGTGCGAGAAGACCGCCGTCTGCAGATCGATTCCAACGCGATCGAACGTCTGTCCCTGCACCTCCGTCGTTCATGCAGGATTTATAAGGCTTTTCCAAAATTGATATGAACAATAATATTTGCCATTATATCATAATTTTTTAACATGCTAAAAATAAATTTTGATTTAAAGCTTTCGTGACTGCAGTAATTCATATTCTTAGTTTTTTCGGTAAAGTCACGTTGAAGAGAAACAACAAAATAAAATATATATAAAACAATAAAAAATTCTCACGACGTTTCGACCATAACTCAAACGGTCATCATCAGGTGTGTCGGTTTGCATAAATTTATTTTGAAAACGGCATTTATTTATATATATATAAAAATAACGTTTGCGTCACGCGCAACGATTGGCTGTTTGCCAGGACTAGTCCATCTAGTTCTATTTCCGATGGTCTGAAATCCGTTTTAGCTAAAGGTCTAAACTTTGCAGTCACACCTAAACACATACCAGTTAATGATATAATTGCCCAAGTAGACGTTGCTCTCAGGGGCCTGGGTCACATCGCTGCAGACGTAGCAAGATCTGAAATCGCTGCAACCCTCAAAAACGCTAAGATGCCAGCTAGCAACCTCAGCAAAGATGAGCGTTTTGAATTATATAAATTAAAAAAGAGGAATGATATTGTAGTTCTCTCAGCTGACAAAGGCAATGCTACTGTTATCATGGATAAAATAGAATACAACAACAAAATTAAAGAATTACTCGACGATGGTAGTTATACAAAAATAAAAAGAGATCCCACCAACAGCCTCGTCACACAAACCAACAAAATAATTTCTGATTCAACCGCATTAATTGATCAATCTAAACAGTTTTCGTTGAAACCTTCTGCTGCCAGGCCACCAAGATTATACGGCTTACCAAAAATACATAAAGTTGATACACCTCTTCGTCCCATAGTCTCTACTATCAGCTCCCCCACCTACAAACTAGCTCGTTTTTTGTCTGAAATCCTGCGTCCTTTCACTGGAAAGACCACCTCTGCGGTACAAAATTCTACTCACCTGGTATCAACAATCAAGGGTATTTCCCTGTCCCCAGACGACCTGCTTGTCAGTTTTGATGTAGTTTCCTTATTCACCAAGGTTCCTGTACCTGACACCATTGCAATCATTGAAGACTTGGTTCATCAAGGACTAAACACTGAGGTACCCCCCCTGGTGAGACACTGTTTAACCAATACATACTTCACTTGGAATGGAACTTTCTACAAACAAACTGAGGGCACCCCAATGGGCTCCCCCCTTTCTCCAGTTATAGCTAACATTTTCATGGAGAAATTTGAGACTGACGCCATCCAGACTGCCACTCTGCGCCCAACCTTATGGAAGAGGTACGTGGATGACACTTTTGTCATCTGGCCACATGGCCGGCCTGCTCTAGACCAATTCTTCGACCACATCAATTTCATACACCCAGCCATCAGATTTACCATGGAAGTCGAAATAGATGGCAAGATACCTTTTTTGGATGTCCTAATTAAAAAGAGACCTGATGGTTCAATGAGCCACTCTGTCTACAGGAAAGCTACCCATACGGATGCTTATCTGAAACCGGATTCCCACCACCATCCATCACAGAAGAATTCTCTCATCAAGACTCTGTATCATAGAGCCCAATGCATATCCGACCAGGAACACATAAGCAGTGAACTCAAGCACGTACACCAAGCTCTTAGGGCTAATGGTTACTCCGACTATACAATCCGCAAAGCTATCACTCAAACCATGAAGAAGAACCCTCTTGAGGAGCCTTTCAAAACCATCACTTTACCCTACATTGCTGGGATCACAAAAAAGATCTCCAAAATCTTGAATAAACACAAGATCCAGGTCCGTTTCAACACATTACATAAAATCCGTGATCTGGGTCCGTCTGTAAAAGATGTGATTCCGGACATACAATACCCTGGTGTCTACAAACTAAGTTGCCTCTGTGGTAGTAGTTACATTGGAGAAACCAAACGCCATATCTCGGACCGCATTCGTGAACATAAAGCAGACCTTAAACACGGTAGGACCAACACCTCGGCCGTAGCAGATCATTGTTCTAATTCAGTAGGCTCACATGCCATTGACTTTTCCAAGACGGAGGTTCTTTGTAAGCCATCTGGCTTCCATGAGAGATTCGTTCATGAGGCTATCCACATATACAAACACAGAGACAATTTCAACCGAGAAGATGGATTCTATCTTAGCAATCATTGGAAAGATTTGATAAATCATTTCAGTTCTTGATTGATTGTTCACGCTTACAGTGCCTTTCAGACAGCATACATAAAAACAAATTTCGTCTCCCCCCTCCTCTTTTCAAAAAATAGATGGACTAGTCCTGGCAAACAGCCAATCGTTGCGCGTGACGCAAACGTTATTTTTTATATATATAAATAAATATGCCGTTTTCAAAATAAATTTATGCAAACCGACACACCTGATGATGACCGTTTGAGTTATGGTCGAAACGTCGTGAGAATTTTTTATTTTATATATATTTTGTTATTTTGTTGTTTCTCTTCAACGTGACTTTACCGAAAAAACTAAGAATATGCTAAAAATAATTAATAAAACCCATAAGCCAGGCACACAAAAACAGATGTCGATCATAAACAGGCCATAAATATATAAAGAAATAATAAAACTCTCAAGGCGAGGATGTTAACAGCTATTGGCGAAGATCTCCAGATGAACAAGAGTTTGATGTGCCCTAAGGGAGGTCACGCAGAGGGAAGACCTCCGCAAGCCAGACACGAGGATGCCCACGGGTTAAACCATATATTTTTTTTTCCTTTGTCATTAAAACAACGGTTAAAATTTAAAATGCAATAACAAGAATAACCTAAAGTTAGCGGTCCTCGCGCTCACTCCAATTAAGACCAGGCCACTAGATACATCAGTTAATTATTATCCAATAATTCGCTATCAAATGATTTTCACCTTGAATACTTTTACTGTTAAAACAAAGCTTGGAGACAAATACCGAGTCACATCAAAGGTTTTCGAGAAGGAATGAGGCGAACGGGTAAACTTACAAAAGAGTTTAAACAATATCCCAAGCAACCCCGACCACCTTTGTCTCTCTCGCAGCGCGTAGAAGCAGGAACCACACCTTATCACAAGGGGCCATCTGGAGCGAGCCAGACGGGTTAATGAGAAAACACACCCCACCCACACACAACAGCCAGCGAACAAGTTTTAAGTTAACGGAATTGCAATACAAATCACACGTAACATTAATAATAACGTGTTAACCTTAAAAGATATTCCATTATAGAACCTTGCAGAACCAAGGGATATGGATTCCAACAATCAAACGGACCTCTTAAACTCAGGATAAACATCTTTATTATAAAATAAATAATAACTCCATCGTAACAACGCGAACCTCGGAATAACCCGAGAGGTGCGTCGGAAGGACATAGTTACAAAACACGAGCCTTGGTAAACATAAGACCAAATGGTATTTGAGAAACATTAAACCGAAAGCAGCCAGAGAGAGAGGTACTCCCGGCCGCCTTTGTATCTCCCGCAGAGCGCGAGAAAGGAATTTCACACCCTAGTGGGGAAAGCTTGATGTTACGAAGAGGGTCGCCCCTCCCCCCGGAAGGGGTGTGGCAGATGGTACACAAACACACACACGAACGCACACACACAGAGACACACACACAGACACACATACACAAACACACGAACGCACACACACAGACTACGCGCCCCCCCTTTTCACTGCGCGGAGATAATTATTTTTTAATATAACGTCTTCCAGTCTTCCAGTCAAGACAGATCAGCGATTCAAGACGTCCACAAGACGAGCAGTCGCAGCGAGCGACTGGCTCCAAGGAGCGAGGATCGCCGAGCCGCGATGTATCAACGAGCGTAGTTCAGAGCGAAAGGCAAAGTATCAATCGAAACTTTATTCCTACATCAAGTGCCAGCCATCCAGCAGCGGCAGAGCGGAACGTCCAGCGCCAACAAAGAGTCAACCAACCATCGGCCAAGCGTTGTGCCGACTCAGCCATCCATCAGCGGAAAAGAGCCTGTATCTGCCAGCACGAGCAGCCGCCAACAACTTCAGCAGACCAGTGACCAAGCGCGTGCGACTTGAGTCATTCAGCAGTGGAGGAAACCCGCTGTCAGAGAGCCGCCAACAACCTCAACAGAGAGAGCGCGTGCCACTCGGCTCACTCAGCAGAAGAAAAACTTGACCTGTCGCCCGCGAGCGCAGCGTCAGATACTACAGCAGCGGAAAGAGCGCGCATTGGCGCAGCTCATCCAGCAGTGGAGAGAAACTGCTGTCAGCGAATCAGCACGGGCGCGTTCGCGCATCTTCGAGGAGAGGGAGCGCGTGCCACCAGCGTGCCATCAGCACCAGCATCAGCACCAGCGCGTGCTATCAGCACCAGCATCAGCACCAGCGCGTGCCATCAGCACCAGCATCAGCACCAGCGCGCGCCACCAGCGTGCCATCAGCACCAGCATCAGCACCAGCGCGTGCCAACAGCACCAGCATCAGCACCAGCGCGTGCCATCAGCACCAGCATCAGCACCAGCGCGTGCCAACAGCGTGCCAACAGCGTGCCAACAGCGTGCCACCAGCGTGCTACAGCGCGCAACTTCGCGTCACCAGGGCTGAGAGGGCAGCGGCCCCGCGCTCAACACCCATCGGCGCGATGACGGCGAGCGTCGTGCTGACTCATCCAGCCAGCGGTGGACAGAAACTGGCAGCCGTTCGTATGCCCCCCCCCCTCCCCGACACTCTCCCCCTCACTCCCCCACCGCGCCACAACACACAGGAAACACATTTTGGACACAAGAGACGCTAACCTCGGCGTTTGCTTTACGCAAAGAATTGAACCAGTGATAAAGAAGACACACGATACGCATATCGGGATAATCAAGGAGGGTTGGCACTCCAAGGTGGTGCATTAAAAATCAATTCATAACGAAAAATACTGCTGTCATTGAGTTGCATAATAACCAATCATCCTACTGTTAACAACGTGATAAGAATTGGCTTGAAGGTCTATGAATGGATGTGGTACTGTGTGGGCAATGTTTAAATAGGAATTTACATTATAAGGTTAAGGTTTTGATAGAATAGTTATGCATGTTTAATCTCTCTCTCAACAACCGATTGATTGCGTTACGCGTCGGGAATTAACCATAGGTGCCGTTATCAAAGTGAAACAACGTAATCGTGATGGTATCATGTTAACGCTGTGTTGAAATTCCAAAATCCCGAGATTGAGTTTTCATATTATCCAAAAATTAAAGTTAGCTAGGAAAAAAAAAATGATTAAAGCAGAAGGTTTGTGTGTGATTCTTCCTGAAATTCTGCATAATATTGTTCTGCGTATGAGATCTGAATCCTGGGGACCTATCATAAGCACACTATCACCACACATAATCCATAACACACATAATTCGTAATGTTCAATCGAGAGTAATCGTATCCTTATCGATAATACGGAATTAAAGAGCAGAGTCGAATCGACTCTCTCTCATTCACGCTCACAACGCCTGCGTCACTGCATACGATTAATTGCGTCATTCCAATTCATAACACAATCCTCGTCACCGAGGCTCGACCTGATAATCCATAACGACCTGCATTATCATAACCACGCCCACTCGCATAAATTAATACGATTATCTCTCGAATCAGCATAATTTATGCGCATAATTATACTGATTAACATAATTTCGGATAAATTATGCAAATCTCAAATTTCATTTAATTTTCATTATTTTCATCAATTTTCATAACACCTATATATACAACAATGTGGCCAAATGACGAAAGTGTCATCCACATATCTCTTCCACAGGGAAGGTATGAGGGTGGACGTCAACACCAGAACGAATTCTTCTGCCGTAGCTGATCACTGTTACAACGCTGTGGGTGATCACGATATAATTTTCTCCGATACCAAGGTTCTTTGCAAACCCACGGGTTTTTATCAGAGATTTGTTCACGAGGCCATTCAGATCTACAACCACAGACACAATTTCAACCGAGAAGATGGTTGCAAATTAAGCAACCATTGGAAGGATGTTCTAAATCGAACCAAACATTAAACTAATTTTCAATGGTACAGTATATTTTTCAAGTAGTGGTACCCCAAACATTCGCAGCTCTTAAAAATTCCCTTTTCACACCATCAATAGGTAAACTCCCCCTCCCCCCCGTGCCAACCGGCTTGTTCACCCGCATGTACACCACCTCTACACCTTCTTTGGTTCTTTCGGTAAAGTCACCAAGTAGAATGAGAATAAAATAATAAATTGATAAAATAAAATAACACAATAATATTCTCACGACGTTTCGGCCACAACACAAGCGGCCTTCATCAGGTGAAGGGGCGAGACTGTCTGGTAGGACAGCGCTGAAGTGAAAGAGCCACGTTCAGATCACGGCTTTTAAGCTGTGTGAGAGGAACAAAGAGCCCTCAAATTTGAAGCTGTGTGAGAGGAACAAAGAGCCCTCAAATTTGAGGTCTCTTTGTTCCTCTCACAGCTTAAAAGCCGTGATCTGAACGTGGCTCTTTCACTCCAGCGCACTCCAGCGCTGTCCTACCAGACAGTCTCGCCCCTTCACCTGATGAAGGCCGCTTGTGTTGTGGCCGAAACGTCGTGAGAATATTATTGTGTTATTTTATTTTATCAATTTATTATTTTATTCTCATTCTACGTGACTTTACCGAAAGAACCAAAGAAGATGAATCATTGCAGTCACGAAAGCTTTAAATCACCTCTACACCGTTCATCATGCTAAGTCGGCCAATCAAATGAAATTTTTTATGCTAATTCCTTTGTCAAGGCACCTTGTTTCCTCGCACACAGTTTAAAGGTCGCGGTCTGAGCGTGGCTGTGTTTCACTCCAGCGCTGTCCTCGAGACAGCCTGATCCCTTCACCTGATGAAGGCCGCTTATGTTGTGGCCGAAACGTCGTGATTTTTATTGTTTTATTTTTTACCTACGTGGTGACTTTACCGAATAGAACCAAAGAGTATGGATCCTTGCGGTCACGAAAGCTTTAAACCTCGAGGACCTGCACACCTTGAGGAGCATGAGGCGAGCGAGGAAGATTTGTGGCCGATTCCTCCCACGCTGGACACTTCTCTGTTCCAGCTACTCCCCTCCGGCAGAAGGCTGCGGTCCATCGGGACCAAAACCTCACGCCACAAAAACAGTTTCTTCCCATCCGCTGCTGGCCTCTTCGACAAGGCCAAGGGCTTACACTGACTTGAACATTTTATCTACAAAATGACACCTTGCCATATTTACACTGTTACCCTATTTGTAGTTTTTGTATTTTTAGATTGTATCTTATAGCTACTTTATATTCAATATTTATTCAAAATTTTACATACTTTAGCCCCTTAGTGTTAGACTTTGTACCTTTAGTATAGTTAGACTTGTATGCCACTTATTTAAGATTTAAGATTCCTATATGTTGAATGTAAATTCCTTGTCTGTGCGATCTTTCATGGCGAATAAAACCCTTTCTGATTAAAACCCTTTCTGATTAAAGTCATGTAAATAGAAAACAATAATAAAGAAAACATGTGTTGATTTTTATTATTTAAATTGTCATTTAATTTAAGTTTTTTCTTTAATGAAACATGTTTTTTAATTTACCTGACTTTACCGAAAGAACCAAGAATATTAATTCCTGCAGTGACCACTCGGTTCGCCTCAATCTGCGTGGAGGCTTGGCCCCCACACACAGTGCACACACACACAGTGTACACACACA
Organism: Petromyzon marinus; assembly: GCF_048934315.1. Taxonomy (NCBI): domain Eukaryota; kingdom Metazoa; phylum Chordata; class Hyperoartia; order Petromyzontiformes; family Petromyzontidae; genus Petromyzon; species Petromyzon marinus. Next base: position 280,228 of record NW_027423699.1, on the reverse strand, counting down.
CACAGTGTACACACACAGTGTACACACACACAGTGTACACACACACAGTGTACACACACACACAGTGTACACAGTGTACACACAGTGTACACACACACAGTGTACACACACACAGTGTGTGTGTACACACACACAGTGTACACACACACACTGTGTACACACACACACTGTGTACACACACTGTGTACACACACACACAGTGTACACACAGTGTACACACACATACAGTGTACACACACACTGTGTACACACACACAGTGTACACACACATACAGTGTACACACACACTGTGTACACACACACAGTGTACACACACACAGTTGTTGCTGAGCTCACACACCCAAGGGGTCTCTGATCAAGGGAGAGAGCAATGGAAAATGAATCTAAATCAACTTAAACTCCAACCCTGCTCTGTGACGCCACCACTCAGCATTACCTCATCGGCGTGAAACGCCAGGGGGAGGTGTACCTCGCTAGTGACGTCATGTCACCAAGGTGTTCACCCCACCCCGTCCACCGCGCCCTTGAGCATGACGTCACCTCTGCCTGAGTCACTTCCGTTGTCTGTTCAAGTAGAATCCCTATTTGGGCAAAGCTACTCCCGGTGACTGGCGGCTCATTAACATAATATATTCATGAAAGCCATCGCGAGTTTATTGCGACGAGTTCGGCACCCACGCCCCATCCCTCCACGTATGGTCCAGTCTCATTAACATAATTTATTTGAGTAACAGCCGCTCATTGAGGGAGGGGAGTGTTTTTACCCCGCAAGTGACGTCATGTTAACTCCTGCTGCCGCGTGACGTCACGAAGTAACAGGAAGCTGCTGCTCCGCCTTGCACTGAAATCCGAGGTGAGTAATTCTCATCGCGGTTGTGGTGGTTGTTGTGGTGGTTGTGGTGGTGGTTGTTGTGGTGGTGGTTGTTGTGGTGGTTGTTGTTTACCGAGGTAGAGCCTCGCTCTCTCTCGTAGGGATGTCAATTGAGTATCAGCGAGCATGGAAGCGATGTCCAGGTTGGAAGTTTACAGCGTGCGGCCTAGCCACGCGGGGCCTTGCCTCCTGCCCTCGCCTGATCGCGTTTGCTTCAATTCTCTCGCTTAAGATTAATTTGTCTTCACTCGGCTCGCCACTTTGTCACTTTGTTTTACTTTTAAATATTCACGCAGTTTTTATTTCATTATTTTTTTACCAGGCCAAGCCCACTTGAGCCGCTGTGCCGCTTTTGTTTTCAGAAGCGACCTGCCCACAACAACAACAAGGTGAGGCTCGTCAACAGCATGGTGGTGTTCACTCTAGACGCGTGGCGGTGTTCACTCTAGACGTGTGGCGGTGTTCACTCTAGACACGTGGCGGTGTTTACTCTAGACGCGTGGCGGTGTTCACTCTAGACGCGTGGTGGTGTTCACTCTAGACGTGTGGTGGTGTTCACTCTAGACGCGTGGCGGTGTTCACTCTAGACGGGTGGCGGTGTTCACTCTAGACGCGTGGCGGTGTTCACTCTAGACGCGTGGCAGTGTTCACTCTAGACGGGTGGCGGTGTTCACTCTAGACGCGTGGTGGTGTTCACTCTAGACGCGTGGTGGTGTTCACTCTAGACGCGTGGCGGTGTTCACTCTAGACGCGTGGTGGTGTTCACTCTAGACACGTGGCGGTGTTCACTCTAGACGCGTGGCGGTGTTCACTCTAGACGTGTGGTGGTGTTCACTCTAGACGCGTGGCGGTGTTCACTCTAGACGCGTGGCGGTGTTCACTCTAGACACGTGGCGGTGTTCACTCTAGACGGGTGGCGGTGTTCACTCTAGACGCGTGGCGGTGTTCACTCTAGACGCGTGGCGGTGTTCACTTTAGACGTGTGGTGGTGTTCACTCTAGACGCGTGGCGGTGTTCACTCTAGACGCGTGGCAGTGTTCACTCTAGACGCGTGGCGGTGTTCACTCTAGACGCGTGGCGGTGTTCACTCTAGACGCGTGGCGGTGTTCACTCTAGACGCGTGGCAGTGTTCACTCTACTTGGTGGAGTGAGGAAGCATGAATTCTGAGCAGGTGAAGGTGGCCAGGCGTGGGTCTGGACACACCACCACCTGTGAACCATGCCAGTGTGTGACAGTGGTGGAGCCAGTGGGGGTGGGGTGGCACGTACCCCCCCAACGGTCCGATTGAAATCCCTAATTTCGATCAGATCATTGGGGTTTATTAGTAACTAGCTTCACTACCCAGCTTCGCCCGGGACTTGGATTCTTGTCTTGGATACATTTAAAATTTCATATTCCCTTGTCTTTGACTGAAAACCCCTGAAAAAATGTGATGCTTGCAAGAAAGAAAAAAGCCGAAACAAATTAAGTTCCCTAAATCGGATGTTTTCACTCAAGGAAATTTAACCTTAATCCACTTCTACGCAAGGTCGATTTTGGCCACTCCGGAAGGGAATGACGTGGCGAGCTGAAAATAGTCGCGTTCACTTAGACATTCCAGACAGCATAAGCCGTGAACATTTCATGATGCCAGAGCTCAGCGATGGATAGTTTTTGGTGCTTCACACAAGCAAACAGATGCTATTTCTGCTTTATATTTAAGATAGCCGTTGTACCCGTTCTTCGCGCGGATATGTATTGAAACTCCGAGAAGCCAATGGCTTCATCGGCCAGGAGCAAAGCGCCACCTAAAATCTCCCGGCACGCTGTTAACAGCTCTAAGCTCTGCAGAGCGCTTAACTCAGGTGTGTTGCCGGTTGACGTCACACACTCCATGGTCATTTCCCCCACCCCCCCCCCCCCCCAAAATACAAACGTCTATTTTTATACTTTTTACATTGTGCACAGTATGGAACTGTTGTATACGGCCCTTTTTCCACAATTAATATCCATGAGAATATTTGCCGATATATACATATAGATTTTTTTTCTTTTGTGACAAACCAAAATTAATTAATAAAACAGCCAGGCACACCAGAAAGCCAGATGTCGATCATAAACAAGCCATTAAAAAAATGAAATAAACTCTCGAAGGAGGATGTTAACAGCTATCTGCGAAGATCTCCAGATGAACAAGAGTTTGATGTGCCCCTTTGGAAAGGTCACCCAGCGGCGAGCCTCAGGAGGACAGACGCGAGTTAAACCATTTTTTTATTTTCCTTATTTGCCATTAAAACAACGGTTAAAATTTAAAATACAATAACCAGAATAAGCTAAAATTAGCGATCCTCACGATCACTCCAATTAAGACTAGGCCACCAGATGCATCAGTGAATCCTTATCCAATTATTAGTTCGATATCAAATGATTTTCACCTTGAATACTTTTACTGTTAAAACAAAGCTTGGAGACAGAAATACCGAGTCACATCAAAGGTTATCGAGAAGGAATGAGGCGAACGGGCAAACTTATGAAAGAGTTTAAACAATGTCCCAAGCAACCCCGACCACCTTTGTCTCTCTCGCAGCGCGGGAGAGCAAGAATTTAACACCATAGCGAGAGAATGATTATCAGGGTTGGCCATCTGCAGCGTATGCGCAGGGCTCAAGGAAAACACACCCCACCCTGCTACGCAGGCGGTAAGAATCCCTTAGAAGCTACACTGCCGCCATCCGCGAACAGAGTTTAATTAGAGAAATTTACTATACATGGTGTCACACAAACCTTAATGCTAACGTGATTTATCTTAAATTACAGTATATCTAGGCGTTACATAACCTTACAGAACCAAGGGATATGGATTCCAACAATAAAGAAACGGATCCCTTAAACTCAGGATAAACATCTTTATTATAAAATAAATAATAACTCCCATCATAACAATGCGAATCTCGGTAACCCGAGAGGTGTGTCGGGAGGACATAGTTACAAAACACGAGCCTTAGTGAAGATAAGACCAAATGTTATTTGAGAAACATTAAACCGAAAGCAGCCAGAAATAGAGGTACTCCCGACCGCCTTTGTATCTCCCGCAGAGCGCGAGAAAGGAATTTCACGCCAGAGCAAAGAGATCATTATCAGGCCATCTGCACACGCACGTGGGCTCAATAATGGCCCCACCCCACAACCACGCAAGCGAGTTTTAAGTTAAGAGAAATCGCAATACATTTATATGATGATAAGACAGAATGACGAAAATTAATAAACCAAGAGCCAAGATAACGGGGTGGATCAAACTGGTTGAATATAAGATCGAAATGATATTTGAGCGATGTTAACTCAAGATATAGAGAGATAGGAAAGATCCCGGCCACCTTTGTCTCTCCCCACAGCACGTGATAAAATATGCATACGCTCGAAAAAGCATCTTCACTTGGAAATAAAATCAAATACCCCGAATCACAAGCAGAATCATATATGCGTATGGTACGATACGCTGTCAGATGAGAAAGGTTAAACTTTAAAAACTAACAATTTTTTTGTGCATCAGAAACGTGTACAAAGGGGGGGGGGGGGGAACCCGCCCCTCCCTCTGGATGGACAGTGTAGACAGACAGACGCCTTTGAGATGAATCGAAGCGTCTGCTCCCTTGATGGTTTATGGCTTGAGGAAGACCCGAACAGAACCTTGTCGTAAATGACACACACACAAACATACACACTGACACACGAACCTCGACCACCACCGACACACAACCAGATCAAAGATAGCTCCGCCTCGTGAGGAGGAGCCTAAGAGGAGAGATTTTGACGTAAAAATGAGCCGTTTCAGCATTGAATTCAACTCATCAGCCCGCGGGGCCAGCTCAACAGAACAAAACTCATCTCAACTCATCTCAGCAGAATACCAGCCATCACCGACGCCGCCTCTACAAACTTGCCAAATTGGCGAGTGTCGCCGATTGGCGACACGCTGCCCGCTATTGGCGGTCAGCGCAACCGAGCGAATCGTGAGCCTGTTTCCCTTCAACGTGACTTTACCGAAAGAGCTAAGAATATGAATTACTGCAGTCACGAAAGCTTTAAATCAAAATTTAATGTGTACGAGTAATTGCATTGTTCCAATTAATAACCAACCTTTGTCACCGAGGCTGGGCCCGATTATCATAACGACCTGCATTATCATAACCAAGCCCACTCGCATAAATTAATAAGGTTACCTCTAATTAGTATAATTTATGCACATAATCACCCAAATTAACACAATTTCGGATGAATTATGTAAATTTCACATTTCAATTTTCATTATTTTCAAATTTTCATAACCCACATATACAACAGAACCTACCCACATGCCAAATTTCAAGTGTGTAGCATGTTGGGAAGTATGCTGAACATTTCAAACAGACATAAATTGACAAATTTCCCTTTTATATATATAGATAAATCAGCATTTTGCGACCCCCACTGCCACCGTGTGGCATATTATTACGTGCCAGGGACTCTGAGAGGACAACAGTCCAAGTCCATAATTGGCAATAAGTAACGGCAAAGCAGTTACAAGCGACTCACAGAATTGTGTGCAGTTGCGTATACAGTACACGACTTCCCTGATGGCAAACACCTTCAGCGAGCGCGATGCCTATCACACGCGTCCAATAAAAAGCATAGGACAAGTCCTTGGTAACAACTCCTTAATAACAGCTCCTTAATAACAACTCCTTACTTAATAACAACTCCTTACTTAATAACAACTCATATGTTTCATTGCTGGAGGGGTTGCTCATGGCTCCACCTCTGAGTGTGTGACACGGTCAAGTTTGTATTTGCAGTAAAGTCTATTAACTCTATTGAGCGTAGAGGTTATATCAAAACAGTTTATTTTGTTTTCCTCTGGAACTCTTTGTTTGAATGTAGTCGGGAAGTTATCACAGCACATGTGCAGCTGAAGTCAGAACTGTTCATCCCAGCATTCAAGGACATCTATGCCTGGCTTCACACCTCTAAGTTGCGATTGAACATTAATTTACGCATTTCTGCATAACACAAATAGTATTATTTTCAACACCCTTTGCTATGTCAGCTGAATTTAGCTTTCATAAATATTCCTTTTGAAGCCAGACAGCCGAAATTGTGTGCTCGGAGTTTTGGGTTAACATTCATTTTGAAGATACTAGGGCTTCCAGGCACATTTATGACATTTGCCCTCTCATTGTGTGCCATAACAGCCCTTGTGATGAATTTGGGACACTTTTTCACTATAACATGAATATATGAATAAGTATAGACGTGTTAGCTACGCGTTACTGTGTGTATGCATTCCTCTGTGCATCGAAACTGACGTGTAGATGATGTGGATATTCTTTTTTTCTTTCTGCAGCTGACGCTTCCTCTGTTGCTTCCTCTGCAGAATTTGTCTGATGGAGCAAAGGCACTCGGCGCAGCTCGGTGCAAAAAGGCATGAATGCGACCGGTGTCCATACAACACGGATCGTACTGAACATTTGACATTGCACCAGAGAACTCACACAGGAGAGAAACCCTTCAAGTGCAGTATGTGTGGGAAGGCGTTAGCACATTCATCTACTCTTGTAAAACACCAGAGAACACACACGGGAGAGAAAACCTTCAAGTGCAGTGTGTGGGAAGGCGTTTTCACAGTCACCAAATCTTCAAAGTCACCAGAGAACACACACGGGAGAGAAACCCTTCAAGTGCGGGGTGTGTGGGAAGGCGTTTGCACAGTCACCACATCTTCATGTACACCAGAGAACTCACACAGGAGATAAACCCTTCAAGTGCAGTGTGTGTGGGAAGGCGTTTGCACATTCATCTACTCTTGTAACACACCAGAGAACACACACGGGAGAGAAAACCTTCAAGTGCAGTGTGTGTGGTAAGGCGTTTTCACAGTCACCAAATCATCAAAGACACCAGAAAACACACACGGGAGAGAAACCCTTTAAGTGCAGTGTGTGTGGGAAGGAGTTGCCTCGCTCTGCCTCACAGTCAGAATTCTCCTCCTGCTTCACGTTGCCTCCATTGATGTGAAGGTCCGACTTTGGAGTTGAATCTTCATCTTCACATTTTACCTTCACTTCTACGCTCTTCACCATCACTTCTTCACATTTCACTTTCACCTCTTCATATTTCACCTCGATACCTTTAAAAGTGTCCAAGCTGGGATTTTCTTCCGGTTCTTGTTTCATGAGGGATGGGCTCATTGCGGCACTTTGACTTTCACAAGCTGATTTCAGACTCCACTCCTTGTGGATCTTCTGATGCTTTTGAGTTCTCTGGTGTACATGAAGATTCGATGAACGTGCAAACACCATCCCGCACGGAGTGCACCTGAATGGTTTCTCTCCCGTATGTGTTCTCTGGTGTTTTAAAAGAGAAGATGAATCTGAAAACGCTTTACCACAGACATTGCACTTAAAGGGTTTCTCTCCCGTGTGTGTTCTCTGGTGTTTTAAAAGAGAAGAAGAATCTGAAAACGCCTTACCACACACACTGCACTTGAAGGGTTATTCTCCTGTGTGTGTTCTCTGGTGTACTTGAAGATGTGGTGACTGTGAAAACGCCTTCCCACACACACTGCACTTAAAGGGTTTCTCTCCTGTGTGTGTTCTCTGGTGTGTTACAAGAGTAGGTGAACGTGCAAACGCCTTCCCACACACACTGCACTTAAAGGGTTTCTCTCCTGTGTGTGTTCTCTGGTGCCGTGTCAAATGTGCAGGACGATCTGTGGTGTATGCACCGAGCCGAGTGCCTTTGCTCCATCAGACAAATTCTGCAGAGGAAGCGATAGCTGCAGACAGAAAAAAAGAATATCCACACCATCTACACGTTAGTATCGATGCACAGAGGAATGCATATACACAGTCACACATGACTTACACGTCTATGCTTATTCATATATTCATGATGTAGTGAAATGTTTCCCAAATTCATCACACAGGCTGTTATAGCACACAATGAGTGGGCAAATGGTCATAAACATGCCTGGAAGCCCTAGTATCTTCAAAATGGATGTCAACCCAAAACTCACACAATTTCGGCTCTCTGGCTACAAAAGGAATATTTATGAAAGCTAAATTCAGCTGAAATAGCAAAGGGTTTGAAAATAATACTTTGTGTTATGCATAAATGCATAAATTAATGTTCAATCACAACTTAGAGTTGTGAAGCCAGGCACAGATGTCCTTGAATGCTGGGATGAACAGTTCCAACTTCAGCTGCACGTGCGCTGTGATAATTTCCTCACTACATTCTTACTAAGAGTTGCAGAGAAAAACTAAAATAAACTGTTTTGATATAACCTCCGTGCTCAATAGAGTTAATAAACTTTATTGCAAATACAAACTTCACACTGTCACACACTGGCATGGTAAACAGTTGATGGTGTATCCAGACACATGCCTGGCCACCTTCATCTACTCAGTATTAATGCTTCCTTACTCCACCAAGTGATTAATTGAAGATCAATCAACATCGCCGAGGCTGCGTGTCTCTTTTTCTATGTGGTGAGATGGTAACTACCTCTCCTGGCATACAGGAAGTCGTGGGTTCGATCCCGACCCTGACGCCTGCTGTATATTTGGAGTTTGGGTGTCTCTATCTCTATCTCCCCGCGATCGCGTGTATTTCCCTCCGGATCCCCCGGTTGTCCCCACTCCACATGCAGAGAGTGAACACCACCACACTTCCAGAGTGAACCCCGCCACGCGTCTAGAGTGAACACCACCACGCGTCTAGAGTGCACACCACCACGCATCTAGAGTGAACACCACCACGCGTCTAGAGTGAACACCACCACGCGTCTAGAGTGAACACCGCCACGCGTCTAGAGTGAACACGCCACACGTCTAGAGTGAACACCACCACGCATCTAGAGTGAACACCGCCACGCTGTTGATAGCCTCACCTTGTTGTTGTTGTTGTTGGCAGGTCGCTTCTGAAAACAAAAGCGGTACAGCAGCTCAAGCGGACTTGGCCCGGTAAAAAAAATAAAACTGCGTGAATATTTAAAATAAAACAAAGTGTAGAGGTGTTAACTACGCACTGTTGGGTAACCTGCATTGCCACCAGGGCAGTGCAGCGTTAACTCTGGGTACAACGTTTGGGGTCAGACGAGGTGAAGTGGATCGTAGTCACGGTTTGGTAAGAACCAATCAGACTGTTCCACGTGGGAATGTGTGATTGGTTCTACCTGACCACGAACGAGTATAAGAAGGGTGACCCAACAGAGCTAGAGGAGTTCTCTCCCTACACGAAGACGGAAGACTGGGCTGAAGACTAGCTAGGACCCTGGACCAGCCTTCCAGCCCATTTGAGGGCTAAGGCTCGGCATACCCAGTGGTCTGGACCCACCGGGCCAGTGGTGGGTCAGATAGTCTCCCCTAGGTCCCAGCCGGAGGACTCTGGGATAAGGGAGCGGTAGACGTGAAAGTCCCACCAAGTCCGGAGGCTGTACCTCCTTAGGTATCAAGGAGGTTAGCGGTAGACGTGCAAGTCCCGCCAAGCTAGGAGGCTGTACCTCCCTAGGGTATCGGGTGAGGGGACTGTATATCCCTCTGTGTATGTTAAGGATTGTATAAGGAAATAGTACAATAAACAGAGTATGCCTCCTAAGAAGTCTACTCGTCTTTACAACACTACAAAAGTAACAAAGTTGTGAGCCAGGTGCAGAGAAATTAAAACTTAAGCTAGATACTCTTTGGTTATTTCGGTAAAGTCACATAGAAAGAAAGAAATTAATGAAATAATAGCATACAACGTTTTGATTGCAACACAAGCAACCATCATCAGGTACAAGTGAAAGAGAAAACAAACCTTGAAAACTTAGAAACGTATTGCAATACAACACAGAGAGTCGGCTAACATAACAGTCAACAACACCCCACTGGTTGATAACGTTCTTCCAATGATTGCTCAATTTGAGAGAGAGACAAAACACAGACACGGAGACACATGAACAGAGAGAGATAACACAGAGACACACAGAGAGATACACACATAGGCACACAGAGAAACAACGCCTCTGTGTCGAGGCCTTAAATAGAGAGAGAGGGGGGGTAGAGAAATTAGCAAGTCAATGCAAGGCCGTAGCCATGGAGTCAACATTGGGGAGGACCAAATCTTCCAGGGGGTCTGGGGTCCCCCCCCCAGAAAAAAATGTAAATTTTAAAACTAATTTCCTGCCATTTCCTGCCATTTCCTGCTTAAAATATTTAAAAAATTCACTAACACATGGGATGGAATTTGTTTTATTTGATACAATAATGTCTAAGAGTGTATTGTATTACGTTGCTCTGTTTTTACTTTTTTACCTTTTCTTGTTTCATAGTATGTAATGGCAGAGATTAGGGATTCATAAAGTACAGCGCAATCATATAAACAGAAATCTATGCATTGTTATATGAAGACAAGTCCAGATTTTGTGGCCAAGGTTTAGCGAATTGTTGTTTTTATCAACAAAGAATAGCAATTATTATTTTTAAAAATATATTTTCATAGCAACATATTGGGGGGGACATTTTTGAGCATAGTTGATTATTGGGGGGGATGTGTGTCCCCCAATATATATAATAATTGGGGGGGATGTGTGTCCCCCAATATATATAATAATTATTATAATATTATAATTACAGCCTTGTGTCAATGAGAGATTTGGAGCTTTGATGACTGCAGTAAATAATAATAACACGAGAACACACAGAGAGAGAGAAAGCACACTTAATCAAACAAACTGAGTAAAATTTGGAAATGTAATGCAATGCACCACAGAGAGTGGGTCAACACACAATTAACGCATAGCCAGGTTGATTACGTTCTTCCAAAGATTGCTCAACTAAGCAAGCGAATCACATTCTTGGTTCTTTTGGTAAAATCACGTAGAAGGGAAATAATAAAATAAAATTCTCACGACGTTTTGGCCACAACACAAGTAGCCTTCCTCAGGTGAAGAAACAGAACTATCTGAAAGACATCGTCTTAATGAACACTGCTAAGCTTGGCAGCGTCTTTTAAGCTGGGTGGGAGAGAGCCTAGACAAAGGAGTTTACATATCAACAGAATAATTTAGCATTGAAGTAGCTAAGGTAATGTGATAGATTATCAGGATGTCAAAGTGATAAATTAGCATGTAACTGGGAGATTAGCATGATGTTATAGTGAGGAATTAGCATGTAACTGGTCATGGAAGTGGCTATGTTAAAGTCAGAGTTTACATATCAACAGAGGCATTTAGTATATTGACGCTAAAGAACTGCAACTACCCAACGATCATAAATAAACCGATGTGAAAGAACTAAATATAAACTACATCAATATAATCAATGTACTCAACAAATTCTCCACTAAGCTGAGCTATCAACATAAAATAACTGGGTATACACTACACTCTATAATGAATACCATATAGTAAACTGATAAAAACTAAAATAAACTACAAAAATATTAAATTTTGGTTTAAAGCTTTCGTGACTGCAGTAATTCATATTCTTAGCTCTTTCAGTAAAGTCACGTTGAAGGGAAACAATAAAATAATAATATATATATAAAACAATAAAAATTCTTACGACGTTTCGACCATAACACAAATGGTCATCATCAGGTGACCGTTTGCTTATGGTCGAAATGTCGTGAGAATTTTTATTGTTTTATATATATTTTATTTACCTTCAACGTGACTTTACCGAAAGAGCTAAGAATACATAAATATTATCAATACAATCAATATTCTCTCCAATCAGCTGAGCTACTAACAATAGTTTAACACGTAGGCTTTCGCGACCAATATTATTCATAATAAAGGTTTTTGGGTTAGATCGCGTTTATTTATAAATGTGCCGTAACCCTCCACCACCCGACACGGTCAATCAGCAAAAAAAGTGTCACGTTGACAAAAGACAAAAATAGTTCACTACTTTAGCCCACCGGTGTGTTGAAGAGTGAATCAAACTGTAAATGTGGATTAACTCAACACACCGGTGGGCTGAAGTAGTGAATTATTTGTCTTTTGTCAACGTGACACTTTTTTTGCTGATTGGCCGTGTCGGGTGGTGGAGGGTTACGGCACATTTATAAATAAACGCGATCTAACCCAAAAACCTTTACTACTAACAATAACTCACTATACATTACAATTCTACATCGAAAAAAGGTGGCGGTTTCTTTATTTATTTATTATGTTTTACATTTATTACTTTGTTATTTCCCTTCTACGTGGTGACTTTACCAAGAGAACCGAGAAGATGAATCCCTGCAGTCACGAAAGCTTTAAATCGAAATTTAAGCGAGAGAATTGAAGCAAACGCGATCAGGCGAGGTGCAGGAGGCAAGACCCCACGTGGCTAGGCCCCCCGCGCTGTAAAGTTCCAACCTGGACATCGCTTCCATGCTCGCTGCTACTCAATTAACATCCCTACGAGAGAGAGCGAGGCTCTAGCTCGGTAAACAACAACAACAACAACCACTACAATAACCACAACCACCACTACAATAACCACAACCACCACTACAATAACCACAACCACCACCACAACCACCCCAACCACCACCACCACCACATCCGCGATGAGAATTTCTCACCTCGGATTTCAGGTCACGTGCCGACAGCAGCTTCCTGTTACTTCGTGACGTCACGCGGCAGCAGGAGGTGACGTCACTTGTGGGGTACAAAACACTCCCCTCCCGCAACGAGCGGCTCTTAATTTAAATAAATTACGTCTGAGTAAAATTTCGATTTAAAGCATTCGTGACTGCAATGATTCATCTTCTTTGGTTCTGTTGGTAAAGTCACGTAGAATGAGAATAAAATAATAAATTGATAAAATAAAATAACACAATAATGTGTTATTTTATAATATTGTGTTATTTTATTTTATCAATTTATTATTTTATTCTCATTCTACGTGACTTTACCGAAAGAACCAAAGAAGATACGTTTGAGTAGCTTTGCCCAAATAAGGATTGTACTTGAACAGACAACGGAAGTGACTCAGGCAAAGGTGACGTCATGCTCAAGGGCTCGGTGGACGGGGTGGGGTGAACACCTTGAGGACATGACGTCACTAGCGAGGTACACCTCCCTCTGGCGTTTCACGCCGATGAGGTAATGCTGAGTGGTGACGTCACAGAGCAGGGTGGGAGTTTAAGTTGATTTAGATTCATTTTCCATTGCTCCCTCCCTTGATCAGAGACCCCTTGGGTGTGTGAGCTCAGCAACAACAACGTGGACATTATTGTGTACACACACAAACACAGTGTGTACACTGTGTGTGTGTGTACACAGTGTGTGTGTGTACACTGTGTGTGTGTGTACAGTGTGTGTGTACAGTGTGTGTGTGTACAGTGTGTGTGTACAGTGTGTGTGTGTACACTGTGTGTGTGTGTACACTGTGTGTGTGTACACTGTGTGTGTGTGTACAGTGTGTGTGTACACTGTGTGTGTACACTGTGTGTGTGTGTACAATGTGTGTGTACACTGTGTGTACACTGTGTGTACACTGTGTGTGTGTACACTGTGTGTGTGTACACTGTGTGTGTACACTGTGTGTGTGTGTGTACACTGTGTGTGTACACTGTGTGTGTGTACTGTGTGTGTACACTGTGTGTGTGTACACTGTGTGTGCGTACACTGTGGGGTGGGCAGTCATCTCAGTCAGTCGACCAATGGCATTTTTTCATAAATTTATTATTTTCCAAAAAATTACTTTTTTTTCTTTTGTTTTCTATTTACATGACTTTACCGAAAGAACCAAGAATATGGTAGCACATTATTTATTGCAGAGGTTCAAAGTTCAAATACGACAGGCCCCAGTAACATTCACCAAAATATGCACAGTCTGCTTAACGCCAGATGTAAAACATAGCGTTGCGTCATTCACAACGCACAGGTCATTGCATGTCACGGTCAAAACTGGGGTAATTCCAAACATTATCCAGAAACTACACAACCGACAGACTCACGTCCACGTGTAGGCCGGTGCAGGGCCACCTTGTGCCACACAGGGGCAGCTGCCACTTTGGTGGGGGGTCCTTCGATTGTTCGAGATGAGATTCGACACGAAACACCGAGTTGCTGGGGCAATTAGGCAAGCGACTTATGAGTGCAAATGTGATGTTGGTAACGTAGTGAACGCTTGGGAGCTTCATTGTCTCTCGCTCCTGCTGACAGATGTACCCAGCCCACAGCTCTACAGATACCAGCCGCTCCTCCTGTGCAGGTTCGGCTACGTACGGTGCGAAAGAAGTTCCAGATACACACAGAGACTCGCACACAGACCCACAGATTAGCACGGTTGGCTACGTACGGTTCTAAATAATTTCAACGTACACACAGAGACTCGGAGCAAGTTTGAGTCGCGTGCAGACGTGGGCCATGAAAGTTTAACGGGCGCATGTTGCTACTGACAGTAGTTGAACACGGTTGGAAAAACGCTGATAGAGATACACACAGAGACTGACAAGAGAGAGGTGAACAGACGCAAACAAGAGGATGACAGAAATAAAGATACAGAGATGACAGAGACACAGTCAGAGAGAGAGAGACACAGAGGGGAACAGAGACACAGACGGACAGAGAGATGTTGAATCGAACAAAATTAACTCGCTCCATTGAAAGAGTTTCCTCGATCTTTGCCCATCCCCGGAAGTCGTTCTAGTTTCTATTTCATTGTGTGTGGTGTGTACGTGTAAGCAATATGGGATATCGATGTACACAGATATGAACAAGCTCAGCAGACAAGACGTCTTTCATACTCTTTGGTTCTTTCAGTAAAGTCACGCAGGTAGAAAAAATAAATTAATAAAAAATAAATCACGACGTTGCGATCGCAACACGAGCGGTCGTCCTCAGGCGAAAACATCCAGACATTGTCGCGTCAGAAGTCACGTGAGCTGTGTCACGTGACTAAGATAAGGTGACCCCCCCCCGCCCGTGGCTCGCCCCGCTCAGCTGAGCATCGTTTTAATGCGGTGGGCTCACGCGAAATTAATTTCTGTAAGACGAAGGTACTTTGAAAACCCACTGGCTATACTCTTTTATATAAGTGATGTGTCCTTAACTACTCATACGGAGACATAGGGTTGAGGCAACGCGTTTATTATAACAACTCTTTCGAACTCGGCTCTACACATTACTGTAACACGAAGGGGTATGGCCCCTTCCACGACGATAGCCTCCGGGAGTGACAGCCTCCCTTCTATCGCAGCCTGCACACTCCGGGCTCTGCTACCCACGGGTCCCTTAGCCCGGCGTTAGGGGAAGACTGGACGACCCGTCCCAGCCAGGGTACGGGAGCTCACCTCTGGTCCGCTACAACCCGGCTCTGGCTAGAGCCTCGGTTGAGGGTCCCCGGGTGCTGGTCCAGTCTTCAGGTCTTCGGATGTCTTCAGGCTTGAGTTGGTGAACACTGCCCGGCCCGTCCAGAGGGCCGGGCTTTTAACCCCAGGTCGGGGTCACCCCTCCCCTCCTGACCCCCCCCCCCTCCCAGAACCTTCTGGAAGGTCTTATCTTAAGGGGCCTTAGGGACGGGTGGGGGGTCAGGGGTGTTAGTCCCCAGTCATGGGGGGGGCGGGGTTTAACCTTTGGTCGACCCCTACGCACCTCGCTCTCTCTCTCGGCTGCCCTCTGTTGACCCGTGAACGTGGTGGCAGGTCAGCTTACAGCGCCTTGTTTATGGCGCTTACGCACAACTTCGTGACTAACGCTGCACGTTCCGTCGTTTTAATGCAGGGGGCGCTGTAAACCTACAGACCCCCTGCATGAACGACAGAGGCGCAGGGACAGAAGTTCGATCGCGTTGGAATCGAACTGCAGACGGCGGTCTTCTCGCACGGCCAGCTCTGTGTCGCCTCATCTCGATCCCGCGATCCCAACCAGGTGAAAGTCCGCATGGAACCGAACCCCTGGCAAGGCCATCTACTTAACGACGACAGAAACTTCACATGAAATATCGTTATCAATGAATAAGCTTTTAATGAAGAAATACAATTATCTAATTCAAAACATAATACAATTCAAAGTTGTTTCATTTTCAAACTTCAAAACGGAGCATCGGGAGCTGCGTGGAGGCGTCGTTCGTGTGCAATTTTTTTGTGACTTTCCTGGCCCAAGGCCGTAAATGGTTGTGAGGGGCGCCGTAGGCGGTCAGGCTTGCTTCAACCCTTGGTTGTGAACATCCAGACGTTAATCAGCAAGGACCATTTCTCGTCCTAATTCGACAAAAACTCCATCAACACGTAATACAAAATTATAATTAGTTTTGGAGAGAATTTATCTCCTCTACGTGTAACTTGAGTGATATGCCTTGTACCTGATTAATGATACGAGTGTGCTCCCTATTTCCAAGGCAATGAGTTGCTCCAGAGGGAGATGCTTCCTGAAAACACAAAAATACCCTTTGACCTGTATCACAAGAACAATGAGTCTCACCTGAGTTATCTGTACAGGTTACTTCCAAAACACACACTTTGTCCTAACATCACTTATTCAATGTTTGACCCTCATAGACAAACTATTTCATGTACGCACACAATCAGACAAGTATTCATTATAAATTATTGACGATCAATTTAACTAAATTAAATTACTGCACTGAAATATACTGCATCAGATTACATCGTATTAACAAGACGCTATTTGAAAAAATACACACCGTCTGCTTAACAGTGTATGTACAACATACTATTGCGCCATTCAAAACGAGTAGGCCATTGCATGCTGGCGTCTGGCTCAAAATTGAGCAAATTCCAAACATTACCTACAAACTCCACAACTGAGATGGCACGTCAATGATCACCCCCCACTGACAGGCTCTTGTCCACATGTAGGCCGGTGCAGGGCCACCACCTTGTGCCACACAGGGGCAGCTGCTACTTGGGGGTGCTCTTCGAGTTTTTGAGACGAGATACGATACAAAACTCCGAATTGCCAGAGGCGATTAAGTAAGCACCATATAAATGGAATTATTAGAACATAGTGAATGCTTGGGAGCTTATTGGCTCTCGCTCATGGTTAGAGATCTACACAACCCACAGGTCCTCAAGAACTGGCCGCTCTTAGCCTGCAGGTTGCACCTAGGAATTGAGTGTTCAACTTCACATGCTTGTCATTAAAGGCCTGTGACAAAGGTGCATCTATTGCAGCGACATCGTCTCAAGCTTACACATCTACCGGGTCTCCATTTGACTTCGTATTGTCTCAGAGGAAGTCCACCCACACCTCCACTTCCACAAACTGCTGGGAGTTGCCTCGCTCTGCCTCGCAGTCAGAATTCTCCTCCTGCTTCACGTTGCCTCCATTGATGTGAAGGTCCGACTTTGGAGTTGAATCTTCATCTTCACATTTGACATTCACTTCTTCGCTCTTCACCATCACTTCTTCACATTTCACCTTCACCTCTTCATATTTCACCGCGATACCTTTAAAAGTGTCCAAGCTGTGATTTTCTTCCGGTTCTAGTTTCATGAGGGATGGGCTCATTGCGGCACTTTGACTTTCACAAGCTGATTTCAGACTCCACTCTTTGTGGATCTTCTGATGCTTGTGTGTTGTCTGGTGTACATGAAGATTTGATGAACGTGAAAATGCCTTCCCACACACACTGCCCTTGAAGGGTTTCTCTCCCGTGTGTGTTCTCTGGTGTGTTATAAGAGTAGATGAATCTGAAAACGACTTCCCACACACACTGCACTTGAAGGGTTTCTCTCCCGTATGCATTCTCTGGTGTTTTTTTAGATTAGTTGAACATGCAAATGCCTTCCCACACACACTGCACTTGAAGGGTTTCTCTCCTGTGTGTGTTCTCTGGTGTAATTGAAGATTTGGTGAAAGTGCAAACGCCTTCCCACACACATTGCACCTGTAGGGTTTATCTCCCGTGTGAGTTCTCTGGTGTTTTACAAGAGAAGATGAATCTGAAAACGCCTTCCCACACTCACTGCACTTGAAGGGTTTCTCTCCTGTGTGTGTTCTCTGGTGTGCTTGAAGATGTGGTGACTGTGAAAACGCCTTCCCACACACACTGCACTTGAAGGGTTTCTTTCCCGTGTGTGTTCTCTGGTGTGTTACAAGAGTAGATGAATGTGAAAACGCCTTCCCACATACACTGCACTTGAAGGGTTTCACTCCTGTGTGTGTTCTCTGGTGCCGTGTCAAATTTCCAGGACGATCCGTGCTGTATGCACACCGGTCGCAATGATGCCTTTTTGCACCGAGCCGCGCCGAGTGCCTTTGCTCCATCAGACCAATTCTGCAGAGGAAGCGACAGCTGCAGACAGAAAAAAAGAATATAAACACCATCTACACGTTAGTATCGATGCACAGATGAATGCATACACACAGTAACACGTGACTAACACGTCTATACTTATTCATATATTCATGTTATAGTGAAAAAGCCAAATTCATCACACAGGCTGTTATGGCACACAATGAGGGCAAATGTCATAAACGTACCTGGAAGCCCTCGTATCTTCAAAATGAATGTTGACCCAAAACTCCGAGCACACAATTTCGGCTGTCTGGCTTCAAAAGGAATATTTATGAAAGCTAAATTCAGGTGACATTGCAAAGGGTGTTGAATATAATTCTATTTGTGTCATGCAGAAATGCATAAATTAATGTTCAATCGCAACTTGGAGGTGTGAAGCCAGGCACAGATGTCCTTGGATGCTGGGATGAACAGTTCCGACTTCAGCTGCACGTGTGCTGTGATAACTTCCCGACTACATTCTTACAAAGAGTCCCAGAGGAAAACTAAAATAAACTATTGTTTTGATATAACCTCCGTGCTCAATAGAGTTAATAGACTTTACTGCAAATACAAACTTGACCCTGTCACACACTCAGAGGTGGAGCCAGGATTTTCAGGTAGGAGGGGCAACCCCTTCAGCAATGAAAAATGATAGGAGTTGTTAGTAAGTAGGGAGTTGTTAGTAAGGAGTTGATAGTAAGGAGTTGTTAGTAAGAAAGGAGTTGTTAGTAGGGAGTTGTTAGTAAGTAGGGAGTTGTTAGTAAGTAAGGAGTTTGTAAGAAAGGGGTTGTTAGGAAGGAGTTGTTAGTAAGGTGTTGTTTGTAAGTAAGGAGTTGTTAGTAAGGAGTTGTTAGTAAGTAAGGAGTTGTTAGTAAGTAATGACTTGTCCCTTGCTTTTTATTAGACGCGTGTGATCGGCATCGCGCTCGCTGAAGGCGTTTGCCATCAGGGAAGTCGTGTGCTGTATACTCAACTGCGCACAATTCTGTGAGTTGTTTGTAACTGCTTTGCCGTTACTTATTGCCAATTATGGACTCGGACTGTTGTCCAATCATAGAGTCCCTGGCACGTAATAATATGCCACACGGTGGCAGTGGGAATCGCAAAATGCTGATTTATCTATATATAAAAGGGAAATGTGTGGATACGTGTGTCTGTTCGAAAGTGTTTAGCATACTTCCAAACATACTACACACTTGAGATTTGGCATGTGGGTAGATTCCATAGGGTACACAATGAAAGAAGTATAAAAATAGACTTTTGTATTTTGGTGGTGGGGGTGAGGGATATGATCATAGAGTGTGTGATGTCAACCCGCAACACACCTGAGTTAAGCGCTCTGCAATGCTTACCCCTACCATATGGCTCTTCGTGCACCGTACTTCTAGAGCTGTTAACAGCGTGCCGAGAGATTTTAGGTGGCGCGTCGCTCCTGGCCGATGAAGCCATTGGTTTCTCGGGGTTTCAATACTTATCCGTGCGAAGAACGGGTAGAACTGCTATCTTAAATATAAAGCAGAAATTACATCTGTTTTTTTGTGTAAAGCAGCAAAACCTCTCCAACGCTGAGGTCTGGCGTCATGAAATTTCCACAGCTTATGCTGTCTGGAATTTCTAAGTGAACGCCACTATTTTCAGATCGCCACGTCATTCCCCTCCCGTTTGGCCAAAATCGACCTTGCATGGAAGTGGGTTAAGGTTGAATATCCTTGAGTGAAAACATCCGATTTAGGTAACCTGATTTGTTTAGGCTTTTTTCCATCTTGCAAGCATCAACATTTAAGGGTTTTTCAGTGAAAGACAAGGGAATATGAAATTTGAAATTGATCCAAGACAAGAATCCAAGTCCCGGGCGAAGCCGGGTAGTGAAGCTAGTTACTAATGAACCCCAATGATCCGATCGAAATTAGGGATTTCAATCGGATCGTTGGGGGGGCACGTGCCACCCCCCCCCCCCCCCCCACTGGCTCCACCACTGCCACACACTGGCATGGTTCACAGGTGGTGGTGTGTCCAGACCCACGCCTGGCCACCTTCACCTGCTCAGTATTAATGGTTCCTCACTCCACCAAGTAATTCATTGAGGATAAATCAACACAGCCGAGGCTGTGTGTCTCTCTCTCTCTCCCCGTGGTCGTATGGATTTCCGTCCTGATCCCCGGGTTTCCCCTCCACATGTAGAGAGTGAACACGGCCACGTGCCCAGAGTGAACACCGCCACGCGTCCAGAGTGAACACCGTCACGCGTCCAGAGTGAATACCGCCACGCGTCCAGAGTTAACACAGCCACGCATCTAGAGTGAACACCACCAAGCGTCTAGAGTGAACACCGCCACGCGTTTAAAGTGAACACAGCCACGCGTCTAGAGTGAACACCGCCACGCGTCTAGAGTGAACACCGCCACGCGTCTAGAGTGAATACCGCCACGCGTCTAGAGTGAACACCACCACGCGTCTAGAGTGAACACCGCCACGCGTCTAGAGTGACCACCACCACGCGTCTAGAGTGAACACCGCCACGCGTCTAGAGTGAACACCACCACGCGTCTAGAGTGAACACCGCCACGCGTCTAGAGTGACCACCACCACGCGTCTAGAGTGACCACCGCCACGCGTCCAGAGTGAACACCGCCACGCGTCCAGTGAACACCACCACGCGTCTAGAGTGAACACCACCACGCGTCTAGAGTGAACACCGCCACGCGTCCAGAGTGAACACCGCCACGCGTCCAGAGTGAACACCGCCACGCGTCTAGAGTGAACACCACCACGCGTCTAGAGTGAACACCGCCACGCGTCCAGAGTGAACACCGCCACGCGTCTAGAGTGAACACCGCCACGCGTCTAGAGTGAACACCACCACGCTGTTGACAAGTCCCACCTTGTTGTTATTGTTGTTGTTGGCAGGTCGCTTCTGAAAACAAGAGCGGTTTCAACAGCTCAACGCGGGCGTGGCCTGGTAAAAAAATAAAAAAACTGTGGATATTTAAAACAAAACAAAGTTACAAAGTAGCGAGCCAGGTGAAGAGAAATTTAAACTAAAGCAAGATACTCTTTGGTTCTTTCGGTAAAGCCACGTAGAAAAAAATAAATAAATTAAATAATAGTTTCAGTTTAATTTATTTGGTATAGCCCTGTGAGCCATTCGCCTCTTGAATCAGGTGCAACCGCAACAAACAAAAAACTAAAACATGAACAAGAAAACATCTTGAAGTGACTGTGATTGTGCGAAAAGAAAATCCAGGGAAAAACAGCAAAATATTCCACAAAAAGCACCGTACACCATCGCTGTGTGCAAATAGCATACGACGTTTTGATTGCAACACAAGCAACCATCATCAGGTACAAGTGAAATAGAAAAAAAATTAAGAAAACTTAGAAACGTATTGCAATACAACACAGAGTCGGCTAACATAACAGTCAACACCCCACCTGGTTGATAACGTTCTTCCAAAGATTGCTCAATTTGAGAGAGAGACAAAACACAGACACGGAGACACATAGACAGAGAGAGATAACACAGAGACACACAGAGAGAGATACACACATAGGCACACAGAGATACAACGCCTCTGTGTCGAGGCCTTAAATAGAGAGAGAGCGGGGGGTAGAGAAATTAGCAAGTCAATGCAAGGCCGTAGCCATGGAGTCAACATTGGGGGGGACCAAATCTTCCAGGGGGTCTGGGGGATGGATTTTTTTTATTTGATACAACAATGTCTAATATTGTATTGTATTACATTGCTCTGTTTTTACTTTTTTACCTTTTCTTCTTTCATTAGTATGTAATGGCAGAGATTAGGGATTCATAAAGTACAACGCAATGATATAAACATAAATCTATGCATTGTTATATGAAGACAAGTCCAGATTTTGTGGCCAAGGTTTAGCAAATTGTTTTTCTTAACAAAGCATCGCAATTATTATGAAAAAAAAATATTTTTATAGCAATATATTGGGGGGACATTTTGAGCATATTTGATTATTGAGGGGGATGTGTGTCCCCCAATATATATTATAATTATTATAAGATATTATAATTATTATAATATATTATGATTACGGCCTTGTGTCAATGAGAGATTTGGAGCTTTGGTGATTGCAGTAAATAATAATAACACGAGCACACACACAGAGAGAGAAAGCACACTTAATCAAACAAGCCGAGTAAAATTTGGAAGTGTAATGCAATGCAACACAGAGAGTCGGTCAACACACAATTAACGCATAGCCTGGTTGATTACGTTCTTACAAAGATTGCTCAACTAAGCAAGCGAATCACATTCTTGGTTCTTCCCACGACGTTTTGGCCACAACACAAGTAGCCTTCCTCAGGTGAAGAAACAGAACTGTGGGAAAGATAGAATCTAAATGAACACTGCTAAGCTTGGCAGCATCTTTTAAGCTGGGTGGGAGGAGGAGAGAGCCTAGACAAAGGAGTTTACATATCAATAGAATAATTTAGCATTGAAGTAGCTGTATCAATGTGAGAGATTAGCAGGATGTTAGTGTGAGGGATTAGCATGTAACTGGTCACGGATGTAGCTATGTTAAAGTCAGAGTTTACATATCAAGAGGCATTTAGTATATTAATGCTAAAGAAATGTAACTACCCAACTGTGGGGGATCACGATATATTTTTTTCCGATACCAAGGTTCTTTGCAAACCCACGGGCTTTTATCAGAGATTTGTTCATGAAGCAATTCAGATCTACAAACACAGACAATTTCAACCGAGAGGATGGTTTCAAATTAAGCAACCATTGGAAAGATGTTCTAAATCGAACTAAACATTAAACTAGTTTCAATGGTACAGTATATTTTTTCAAGTAGTGGTACCCCAAACTTTCGCAGCTCTTATAAATTCCCTTTTCACACCATCAATAGGTAAACTCCCCCTCCCCCCTTTCCCCACCCCCCTCGCCAAACTGCAAGTCCACCGGCACGTACACCACCTCTTTGCTCGCACACAGGTCCGATGTCTGAGCGTGGTTGTGTTTCGCTAAATTCTCCTGTTTGATGAGTACTAGGTGCCTCGGTGAATGTATATACTCTGACTTTAACATAGCTATTTCTGTGACCAGTTACAAGCTAATCACTAAACTATTTAAATGCTAAATTCTATGCTAATTTCCTTTGTCAAGGGGCACCTCTGCGGATGTGTATACTTTAACTTAGCTATTTCAATGAGCCATTTCAATGCTAAATTATATGCTAATTCCTTTGTCAAAGCCCGTGGTCTTCTTCTTCTCACACAGCTTAAAGGTCGTGATCTAAGCGTGGCTTCTTCCACTCCAGCGCTGTCCTCCAGACAGTCTCGTCCCTTCACCTGATGAAGGCCGCTTGTGTTGTGGCCGAAACGTCGTGATTATTGTTGTTTTATTATTTATCTACGTGACTTTACCGAATAGAACCAAAGAGTATGGATCCTTGCAGTCACGAAAGCTTTAAATCTAGAATTATCATACAATAAACCGATGTGAAAGAACTAAATATAAAATACGTCAATATAGTCAATGTACTCAACATATTCTCCACTAAGCTGAGCTACTAACAACAAGTCATTATACATTACACTTTTATGTCGCAAAAAATATTATATGCCTCCGACTAATATTTTTATTATAAACTGCCATAGACAGACCCAACATTGACTCATATACTGCGTTACTATACACTACCCTATACCTTAGATTAAAAATATATATACTTGTAATATTGCACTATGTATTGTTTTACCAACCCTACTGTGTACCACATTGCAGTTTGATTCACTATACAATTACGATACTATATATTACCAAATAAATTATATTAAACACTACACTGAAAGGTACAAAGAGATTAGCAGGATGTTAAGGTGAGAAATTAGCATGTAACTGGGAGATTAGCATGATGTTAATGTGAGGAATTAGCATGTAACTGGTTACGGAAGTAGCTATGTTAAAGTCAGAGTTTACATATCAACAGAGGCATTTAGTATATTAATGCTAAAGAACTGCAACTACCCAACTATCATACAATAAACCGATGTGAAAGAACTAAATATAAACTACATCAATATAATCAATGTACTCAACATATTCTCCACTAAGCTGAGCTATAAACATAAAGTAATTGGGTATAAACTACAATATATAATGAATACCATATAGTAAACTGATATACAAAACTAAAATATAAACTACGTTACAACTATGTTATAAACTAGACTACTATACATTACAATATTATACCTTACAATCGAAACTACACTGTATAATATCGTATAAACAGCCCAGTTTAAGCTCTAACATTGTGCATTATATTTATATGCCTCCAACTAAACTTTTTTCTACATTACACGACTATACATCGTACTATACACTGCCATAGACAAACCCCACCATTGAATTATACAATGCGTTACTATACACTACCCTATACTTTAGACTATAATAATATTAGACTTGTAATATTACACTATGTATTACTCTACCAACCCTACTGTGTACCACACTGCTGTATATTCACTATACAATTACGATCACCACAACCACAACCACCACAACAACAACCACAACCACCACAACCACCACCACAACCACCACCACCACCACAACAACCACCACAACCACCACAACCACCACCACCACCACAACAACCACCACTACCACAACAACAACCACCACAACCACAACAACAACAACCACCACAACAACAACCACCACCACAACAACCACAACCACCACAACCACAACCACCACAACAACAACCACCACAACCACAACCACAACAACCACCACAACAACCACAACCACAACAACAACAACCACCACAACCACAACCACCACCACAACAACCACCACAACCACAACCACCACAACCACAACCACCACAACAACAACCACCACCACAACCACAACAACAACCACCACAACCACCACCACAACAACCACCACCACCACAACAACAACCACCACAACAACAACCACCACAACCACCACCACCACCACGAGAATTTCTCACCTCGGATTTCAGTTCAGGCGCGAAGCGGAAGCTTCCTGTTTCCTCGTGACGTCACGCAGCAGTAGGTGACTTGACGTCACTTCCGGGGTACAAGACACTCTCCTCCCACACCGAGCGGACGGCTTTAACGAACACATTATGTTAATGAGGGTGCAGTCATCGGGCGTAGCTATGCCCAAATAAGGATTGGCACCGGAACAGAAATCGGCAGCGGCCGAACGGAGGTGACGTCACGCTCAAGAGAGCTTTGGTCGCGGGGTGGGCGACATGACGTCACTAGCGAGGCCCACCGCCCCCTGGCGTTTGACGCCGATGAGGGTCACGCTGAGCGGTGACGTTAGAGAGCGGGGGTCAGAGTTCAAGTTTGTTGACAGAAGGGGAGCGGCAGTGACGTGGTGAGCGCTGCGCTCCCGACCAGCCGAGTTCCATTCCCGCTCGTGGCCAACACCGCCAGTGACGATTTTCTGAACCGGTCCTGAGCCTCCCCTACGTCGACTCAGCCTCAAACGAGTACCCGGTGCGGTGTGTAAACATCGCCACTAGGGAGACAAAGGCGGCCGGGAGTGGTGCTGGCCACCCACCGCCTCGTGTGCCGTCCCACCCTTAATAGGTGCTCGCTAACAGCACTTGCCTCTAAAGTCTGTTAAGGCTATACAGGGGATCTTTGTCTTTGTGTTAGGTGCTCGCTAACAGCACTTGCCCCAACATTCTGTCCAGGCTATACGGGGGATCTTTGTCTTTGTGTTAGGTGCTAACTAACAGCACTTACCCCAACATTCTGTGCAGGCTGTACGGGGGATCTTTGTCTTTGTGTGTTGGGAGCAAGTTTGAGTGGCGTGTAGCCGTGGGAGCTGAACGGGCGCCTGCTGCTACTGACAGTCGTTGACTACGGTTCGACAGACGCTGATAGACAGACACAGACGCAGACAGACAAGACAGGCAGACAGACACAGACAAGAGGAACACAGAGACAGAGAAAGATAGACAGAGACAGAGAGACACAGGCAGAGAGAGAGACACAGAGGGGAACAGAGAGACAGACGAACAGAGATGTTGAATCGAACAAACTTAACTCGCTCCATTGAAAGAGATTCCTCGATCTTTGCCCATCCCCGGTAGTCGTTCCAGTTTATATTTCATTGTGTGTGGTGTGTACGTGTAAGCAATATGGGATATCGATGTACACAGATATGAACAAGCTCAGCAGACAAGACGTCTTTCATACTCCTTGGTTCTTTCAGTAAAGTCACGCTGGTAGAAAAAATAAATTAATAAAAAATAAATCACGACGTTTCGATCGCAACACGAGCGGTCGTCCTCAGGCGAAAACATCCAAACATTGTCGCGGCAGACGTCACGTGAGCTGTGTCACGTGACTTAGATGAGGTGACCCCCACCCCCACCGTGGCTCGCCCCGCTCAGCTGAGCATCGTTTTAATGCGGTGGGCTCACGCGAAATTAATTTCTGTAAGAAGAAGGTACTGTGAAAACCCACTGGTTAAACTATTTTATATGACCGCACAACTTCATCTGTGATGAAGGCTGCACTTTCCATCGTTTTCATGCAGGGGGCGCTGTAAACCTACAGACCCCCTGTATGAACGACAGAGGCGCAGGGACAGACGTTCGATCGCGTTGGAATCGATCTGCGGACGGCGGTCTTCTCGCACGGCCAGCTCTGTG
Organism: Petromyzon marinus; assembly: GCF_048934315.1. Lineage (NCBI taxonomy): Eukaryota > Metazoa > Chordata > Hyperoartia > Petromyzontiformes > Petromyzontidae > Petromyzon > Petromyzon marinus. Next base: position 253,422 of record NW_027423699.1, on the reverse strand, counting down.
TCGCCTCATCTCGATCCCGCGATCCCAACCAGGTGAAAGTCCGCATGGAACCGAACCCCCGGCAAGGCCATCTACTTAATGACGAGAGAAAATTCACACCAAATAAGTCTTCCAGATGTAAAATGAGATAAGCTTTTAATGAATACAATTATCTAATTCAAAACATAATACAATTCAAAGTTATTTCATTTTAAAACTTCAAAACGGAGCATCGGGAGCGTGCGTGGAGGCGTCGTTCGTGTGCAATTTTTTTCGTGACTTTCCTGGCCCAAGGCCGTAAATGTTTGTGAGGGGCGCCGCAGGCGGTCAGGCTTGCTTCAACCCTTGGTTGTGAACATCCAGACGTTAAACAGCAAGGAGCATTTCTTGTCCTAATTCGACAAAATCTGCATCAACACGTAATACAAAATTATAAATCGTGTTGTAGAGAATGTATCTCTTCTACGTGTAACTTTTGAGTGGTATGCAATGTAACTGATGAACGATCCGAGTGTGCTCCCTATTTCAAAGACAATGAGTTGCTCCAGAGGGAGATGCTTCCTGAAAACACAAAAATACCCTTTGACCTGAATCACAAGGACAATGAGTCTCACCTGAGTTATCTGTACAGGTTACTTCCAAAACACACACTTTGTCCTAACATCACTTATTTAATGTTTGACCCTTATAGACAAAATGTTACATGTACGCACACAATCAGACAAGCATTCATTCTAAATTATTGACAGGAATATTAACAAATTGAATTACTGCAGTGAAATATACTGCATCAGGTTACATCATACTAACAAGAAGCTATTTTTTAAAATACGCTTAACAGTGTATGTACAACGAACTATTGCGCCATTCAAAACGAGTAGGCCATTGTATGTTGGCGTTTGGGTAAAAATGTATCAAATTCAAAACATTACCTACAAACTCCACAACTGAGATGCCACATCAACCATCGCCCCCTACTGACAGGCTCTTGGCCACATGCAGGCCAGTGCAGTGCCACCAACTTGTGCCACACAGGGGCAGCTGCTACTTGGGGCTGCTCTTCGAGTGTTTGAGACGAGATACGATCAAAACTCCAAATTGCCAGAGGCGATTAAGTAAGCACCATATAAATGGAATTATTAGAACATAGTGAATGCTTGGGAGCTTATTGGCTCTCGCTCATGGTTAGAGATCTACCCAACCCACAGGTCCTCAAGAACTGGCTGCTCTTAGCCTGCAGGTTGAACCTAGGAATTGAGTGTTCAACTTAATTCTTGTCATTAAAGGCCTGTGACAAAGGTGCATCTATTGGAGCGACATCGTCTCTGACTTACACATCTACCGGGTCTCCATTTGACTTTGTATTGTCAAGGAAGTCTACCCACACCTCCACTTCCACAAACTGCTGGGAGTTGCCTCGCTCTGCCTCACAGTCAGAATTCTCCTCCTGCTTCACGTTGCCTCCATCGATGTGAAGGTCCGACTTTGGAGTTGAATCTTCATCTTCACATTTTACCTTCACTTCTTCGCCCTTCACCATCACTTCTTCACATTTCACTTTCACCTCTTCATATTTCACCTCGATACCTTTAAAAGTGTCCAAGCTGGGATTTTCTTCCGGTTGTTTCAAGAGGGATGGGCTCATTGCGACACTTCGACTTTCACAAGCTGATTTCAGACTCCTCTCCTTGTGAATCTTCGGAAGCTTTTGTGTTCTCTGGTGTACATGAAGATTTGATGAATGTGAAAATGCCTTCCCACACACACTGCACTTGAAGGGTTTCTCTCCCGTGTGTGTTCTCTGGTGTGTTACAAAAGCAGATGAAGCTGAAAAGGCCTTCCCACACACACTGCACTTAAACGGTTTCTCTCCCGTGTGTGTTCTCCGGTGTGCTACAAAGACAAAGATACCCCGTATAGCCTGGACAGACTGTAGGGGAAAGTGCTGTTAGCGAGCACCTATTAAGGGTGGGACGGCACACGAGGGGGTGGGTGGTCAGCACCACGCCCGGCCGCCTTTGTCTCCCTAGTTGCGATGTTTACACACCACACCGGGGTACTCGTTTGAGGCTGAGTCGACCTAGGGGAGGCTCAGGATCGGTTCAGAAAATCGTCACTGGCGGTGTTGGCCACGAGCGGGAATGGAACTCGGCTGGTCGGGAGCGCAGCGCTCATCACGTCACTGCCGCTCCCCTTCTGTCAATAAACTTGAACTCTGACCCTGCTCTCTGACGTCACCGCTCAACGTGACCTCATCAGCGTCAAACGCCAGGGGGCGGTGGCCCTCGCTAGTGACGTCTGCCAGCCACCCCCGACCACCGCTCTCTTGAGCGTGACGTCACCTCCGTTCGGCCGCAGCCGATTTCTGTTCCGGTGCCAATCCTTATTTGGGCAAAGCTACGCCCAGTGACTGCACGCTCATTAACATAATGTGTTCGTTAAAGCCGTCCGCTCGGTGTGGGAGGAGAGTGTCTTGTACCCCGGAAGTGACGTCACGAGGAAACAGGAAGCTGCCGCGTCGCGTGTGAATTGAAATCCGAGGTGAGAAATTCTCATCGCGGTTGTGGTGGTTGTTGTTGTGGTTGTTGTTGTGGTGGTTGTTGTTGTGGTTGTTGTGGTGGTGATTTTGGTTGTTGTTGTGGTGGTGGTGGTTGTGGTGGTGGTGGTAGTGGTGGTTGTTGTAGTTGTGGTGGTGATTGTGGTTGTTGTTGTGGTGGTGGTTGTTGTGGTGGTTGTTGTGGTGGTGGTGGTTGTGGTGGTGGTGGTAGTGGTGGTTGTTGTGGTGGTGGTGGTTGTGGTGGTGGTTGTGGTGGTGGTGGTTGTTGTTGTGGTAGTGGTGGTTGTTGTGGTGGTGGTGGTTGTGGTGGTGGTGGTTGTGGTGGTGGTGGTTGTTGTGGTTGTTGTGGTGGTGGTGGTGGTGGTGGTTGTGGTGGTGGTGGTTGTTGTTGTGGTGGTGGTGTTGTTGTGGTTGTTGTGGTGGTGGTGGTGGTGGTGGTTGTTGTTGTGGTAGTGGTGGTTGTTGTGGTGGAGGTGGTTGTGGTGGTGGTAGTGGTGGTAGTGGTGGTTGTTGTGGTTGTTGTGGTGGTGGTGGTGGTTGTGGTGGTGGTGGTGGTTGTTGTGGTAGTGGTGGTTGTTGTGGTGGTGGTGGTTGTGGTGATCGTAATTGTATAGTGAATATACAGCAGCGTGGTATACAGTAGGGTTGGTAGAGTAATACATAGTGTAATATTACAAGTCTAATATTATTATAGTCTAAAGTATAGGGTAGTGTATAGTAACGCATTGTATAATTCAATGGTGGGGTTTGTCTATGGCAGTGTATAGTACGGTGTATAGTCGTGTAATGTAGAAAAAAGTTTAGTTGGAGGCATATCAATATAATGCACAATGTTAGAGCTTAAACTGGGCTGTGTATACGATATTATACAGTGTAGTTTAGATTGTAAGGTATAATATTGTAATGTATAGTAGTCTAGTTTATAACATAGTTGTAACGCAGCACAGGACAGAACAGCGCATCGTGGCTGTTTTTCTCTCTCTCTCCCTTTCTCCGTTCCGAATATCGATGGACTCGTCCGTCTGAACAAAGCTCGCCGCTTTCCGTGGTGCTAACGTTGAGGACAAATAAACCGCCACTTTTTTCCGACGTGGAATTGTAACGTATAGTGACTTATTGTTAGTAGCTCAGCTGATTGGAGAGTATATTGAGTTTATTCATAATATTGATGTATATTCTTAGTTTTTTCGGTAAAGTCACGTTGAAGAGAAACAACAAAATAATAAAATATATATAAAACAATAAAAAAATTCTCACGACGTTTCGACCATAACACAAACGGTCATCTTCAGGTGTGTTGGTTTGCATAAATTTAATTTTAAACGGCGCATTTATTTATTTATAAAAACGTTAGCGCCACGCGCAACGATTTGGCAGTTTATTTAGGACTAGTCCATCTATATTCTGAAAAGAGGAGGGGGGAGACGAAATTTTTTATAATGTATGCTGTCTGAAAGCCACTGTAAGCGTGAACAATCAATTAAGACCTGAAATGGTTTATCAAATCTTTCCAATGATTGCTAAGATAGAATCCATCTTCTCGGTTGAAATTGTCTCTGTGCTTGTATATGTGGATAGCCTCATGAACGAATCTCTCATGGAAGCCAGATGGCTTACAAAGAACCTCTGTCTTGGAAAAGTCAATGGCATGTGAGCCTACTGAATTATAACAATGATCTGCCACGGCCGAGGTGTTGGTCCTACCGTGTTTAAGGTCTGCTTTGTGTTCACGAATGCGGTCCGAGACATGGCGTTTGGTTTCTCCAATGTAACTACTACCACAGAGGCAACTTAGTTTGTAGACACCAGGGTATTGTATGTCCGGAATCACATCTTTTACAGACGGAACCAGATCACGGATTTTATGTAATGTGTTGAAACGGACCTGAATCTTGTGTTTATTCAAGATTTTGGAGATCTTTTTTGTGATCCCCGCAATGTAGGGTAAAGTGATGGTTTTGAAAGGCTCCTCAAGAGGGTTCTTCTTCATGGTTTGAGTGATAGCTTTGCGGATTGTATAGTCGGAGTAACCATTAGCCCTAAGAGCTTGGTGTACGTGCTTGAGTTCACTGCTTATGTGTTCCTGGTCGGATATGCATTGGGCTCTATGATACAGAGTCTTGATGAGAGAATTCTTCTGTGATGGATGGTGGTGGGAATCCGGTTTCAGATAAGCATCCGTATGGGTAGCTTTCCTGTAGACAGAGTGGCTCATTGAACCATCAGGTCTCTTTTTAATTAGGACATCCAAAAAAGGTATCTTGCCATCTATTTCGACTTCCATGGTAAATCTGATGGCTGAGTGTATGGAATTGATGTGGTCGAAGAATTGGTCTAGAGCAGGCCGGCCATGTGGCCAGATGACAAAAGTGTCATCCACGTACCTCTTCCATAAGGTTGGGCGCAGAGTGGCAGTCTGGATGGCGTCAGTCTCAAATTTCTCCATGAAAATGTTAGCTATAACTGGAGAAAGGGGGGAGCCCATTGGGGTGCCCTCAGTTTGTTTGTAGAAAGTTCCATTCCAAGTGAAGTATGTATTGGTTAAACAGTGTCTCACCAGGGGGGGTACCTCAGTGTTTAGTCCTTGATGAACCAAGTCTTCAATGATTGCAATGGTGTCAGGTACAGGAACCTTGGTGAATAAGGAACTACATCAAAACTGACAAGCAGGTCGTCTGGGGACAGGGAAATACTCCTGATTGTCGATATCAGGTGAGTAGAATTTTGTACCGCAGAGGTGGTCTTTCCAGTGAAAGGACGCAGGATTTCAGACAAAAAACGAGCTAGTTTGTAGGTGGGGGAGCTGATAGTAGAGACTATGGGACGAAGAGGTGTATCAACTTTATGTATTTTTGGTAAGCCGTATAATCTTGGTGGCCTGGCAGCAGAAGGTTTCAACGAAAACTGTTTAGATTGATCAATTAATGCGGTTGAATCAGAAATTATTTTGTTGGTTTGTGTGACGAGGCTGTTGGTGGGATCTCTTTTTATTTTTCAGTGTGGGAGGAGAGTGTCTTGTACCCCGGAAGTGACGTCACGAGGAAACAGGAAGCTGCCGCTTTGCGTGTGAACTGAAATCCGAGGTGAGAAATTCTCATCGCGGTTGTGGTGGTGGTGGTTGTTGTGGTGGTGGTTGTTGTGGTGGTGGTTGTTGTGGTGGTGGTTGTTGTGGTGGTTGTTGTGGTTGTGGTGGTGGTTGTTGTGGTGGTGGTGGTGGTGGTTGTTGTGGTGGTGGTTGTTGTTGTGGTGGTTGTGGTGGTGGTTGTTGTGGTGGTGGTTGTTGTTGTGGTGGTGGTTGTTGTGGTGGTTGTGGTGGTGGTGGTTGGTTGTGGTTGGTTGTTGTGGTGGTGGTTGTGGTGTTCGTAATTGTATAGTGAATATACAGCAGTGTGGTACACAGTAGGGTTGGTAGAATAATACATAGTGTAATATTACAAGTCTAATATTACTCCTTGGTTTTTTCGGTAAAGTCACGTAGAAATAATAAAAAATTAAATAAAATATATAATAGCATACGACGTATCGATCGCAACACAACCAATCATCATCAGGCAGAGGAAACGCATAACCGCAGATATATACAGACCTTAAGTAGGGGGAATTAACACCGATATATCAGGGGACACGGAGAGATGGTACATCACACTAAATCAAACAGGGTTTAGCAAAAATTTGAAACTATAATAAGCAACACAAACGGTGGGTTAAAACACAATTAACACATGTTTTTGGTTGAATTCGCTGTTTCAAAGATTGTTAAATCGTAAGTTAAGTGTGAAATTTAAGATAGTGATAGAATACTTACCGTAGAGAGACCTTTGTGGGGGGTGGGTGAGACACGCGCACAGTTAAGGAGTAAAGTAAATCTGTCCCGAGGCTTTAAGAAGGCGAGCAATGTAGGAGGGCCAAGGTCCACAGATAATGGGACACAGATTTGCATGATACAAGTTATCAGGCACACAGTTGTCAGGCATCCAATGCGCAGCAGCGCACACCTAGAGGTCCCCAGGCACACAACTGCAGGCAGAGACAACACAGCGACACAAATCCAACTCAAGACACAAAGGTGGACACACCAGCAGGTATAATATTGTAATGTTTACTAGTCTAGTTTATAACATAGTTGTAACGAAGCACAGGACAGAGCAGTGCATCGTGGCCGTTTCTCTCCCCTCCTCCGTTCCGAATATCGATGGACTCGTCCGTCTGAACAAAGCTCGCCGCTTTCCGTGGTGCTAACGTTGAGGACAAATAAACCGCCACTTTTTCCGACGTGGAATTGTAACGTATAGTGACTTATTGTTAGTAGCTCAGCTGATTGGAGAGTATATTGAGAATATTGATGTAGTTTATATTTTAGTTTTTTTTATCAGTTTACTATATGGTATTCATTATATATTGTAGTTTATACCCAGTTACTTAATGTTAATAGCTCAACTTATTGGAGAATATATCGAGTACATTGATTATATTGATGTAGTTTATAATTAGTTCTTTCACATCGGTTTATTGTATGATAGTTGGGTAGTTGCAGTTGTTTAGCGTTAATATACTAAATGACTCTGTTGATATGTAAACTCTGACTTTAACATAGCCACTTCCATGACCAGTTACATGCTAATTCCTCACATTAACATGACGCTAATCTACCAGTTACATGCTAATTTCTCACCTTAACATCCTGATAATCTCTTAGTACCTTTCAGTCTAATGTTTAATATAATTTATTTGGTAGTATATAGTATCGTAATTGTATAGTGAATATACAGCAGTGTGGTACACAGTAGGGTTGGTAAAATAATACAGTGTAATATTACAAGTCTAATGTTTTTATAATCTAAGGTATAGGGTATTGTATAGTAACGCATTGTATAATTCAATGTTGGGGTCTGCTAATGGCAGTTTATAATATAAAGATTAGTTGGAGGCATATTATACCAATTTTTGTGACATAGAAGTGTAATGTATAATGATTTATTGTTAGTAGCTCAGCTTAGTGGAGAATATATTGAGTACATTGATTATATTGATGTAGTATATATTTAGTTCTTTCACATCGGTTTATTGTATGATAGTTGGGTAGTTGCAGTTCTTTAGCGTCAATATACTAAATGCCTCTGTTGATATGTAAACTCTGACTTTAACATAGCCACTTCCATGACCAGTTACATGCTAATTCCTCACTATAACATCATGCTAATCTCCCAGTTACATGCTAATTTATGACTTTAACATCCTGCTAATCTCTCACATTAACACAGCTACTTCAATGCTAAATTATTCTGTTGATATGTAAACTCCTTTGTCTAGGCTCTCTCCTCCTCCCACCCAGCTTAAAAGACGCTGCCACGCTTAGCAGTTTTCATTAAGACGATGTCTTTCAGACAGTTTTGTTTCTTCACCTGAGGAAGGCTGCTTGTGTTGTGGCCGAAACTTCGTGAGAATTTTATTTGATTATTTCCCTTCTACGTGATTTTACCAAAAGAAGCAAGAATGTGATTCGCTTGCTTAGTTGAGCAATCTTTGGAGGAATATAATCAACCTGGCTATGCGTTAATTGTGTGTTGACCAAGTCTCTGTGTTGCATTGGATTACATTTCCAAATTTTACTCAGTTTGTTTGATTATTGTGCTTTCTCTCTCTGTGTGTGCGCTCGTGTTATTATTATTTACTGCAATCACCAAAGCTCCAAATCTCTCATTGACACAAGGCCATAATTATAATATATTATAATAATTATAATATATATTGGGGGACACACATCCCCCCCCAATAATCAAATATGCTCAAAATGTCCCCCCCCCCCCCAATATATTTCTATAAAAAATATTTTAAAAAATAATAATTGCTATGCTATGTTAATAAAAAGACAATTTGCTAAACCTTGGCCACAAAATCTGGACTTGTCTTCATATATCAATCCATAGATTTCTGTTTATTTGATTGCCTTGTACTTTATGAATCCCTAATCTCTGCCATTACATACTATGAAACAAGAAAAGGTAAAAAAGTGAAAACAGAGCAATGTAATACAATACACTCTTGGACATTATTGTATCAAATAAAACAAAATCCACCCCATGTGTTGGTGAAGTTTTTAAATATTTTATGCAGGAAATGGCATGAAATTAGTTTTCAAATTTACATTTTTATCTGGGGGGGGGTTCCCAGACCCCCTGGAAGATTTGGTCCCCCCCAATGTTGACTCCATGGCTACGGCCTTGCATTGACTTGCTAATTTCTCTACCCCCCCTCTCTCTCTATTTAAGGCCTCGACACAGAGGCGTTGCTTCTCTGTGTGCCTATGCGTGTATCTCTCTCTGTGTGTCTCTGTGTTATCTCTCTCTGTCTATGTGTCTCCGTGTCTGTGTTTTGTCTCTCTCTCAAATTGAGCAATCTTTGGAAGAACGTTATCAACCAGGTGGGGTGTTGTTGACTGTTACGTTAGTCGACTCTCTGTGTTGTATTGCATTACGTTTCTAAGTTTACTAGGTTTGTTTTCTCTTTCACTTGTACCTGATGATGATTGCTTGTGTTGCAATCGAAACGTCGTATGCTATTTGCACAAGGCGATGGTGTACGGTGCTTTTTGTGGAATATTTTGCTGTTTTTCCCTGGGTTTTCTGTTTGCAGAGTCACATAGTCACTTCAAGATGTTTTCTTGTTCATGTTTTTTGTTTATTGCGGTTGCACCCGATTCAAGAGCCAAATGGCTCACAGGGCTATACCAAATAAATTAAACTGAAACTATAATTTAATTTATTTAATTTTTTTTCTACGTGGCTTTACCGAAAGAACCAAAGAGTATCTTGCTTTAGTTTAAATTTCTCTTCACCTGGCTCGCTACTTTGTAACTTTGTTTTGTTTTAAATATCCACAGTTTTATTTTTATTTTTTTACCAGGCCACGCCCGCATTGAGCTGCTGTCCGTTCTCGTTTACAGAAGCGACCTGCCAACAACAACAACAAGGTGGGGCTTGTCAACAGCGTGGTGGTGTTCACTCTAGACGCGTGGTGGTGTTCACTCTAGATGCATGGCGGTGTTCACTCTAGACGCGTGGCGGTGTTCACTCTAGACGCGTGGCGGTGTTCACTCTGGACGCGTGGCGGTGTTCACTCTAGACGCGTGGCGGTGTTCACTCTGTATGCGTGGCGGTGTTCACTCTAGACGCGTGGCGGTGTTCACTCTAGACGCATGGTGGTGTTCACTCTAGATGTGTGGTGGTGTTCACTCTAGACGCGTGGCGGTGTTCACTCTAGACGCGTGGCGGTGTTCACTCTGGGCGCGTGGCGGTGTTCACTCTCTACATATGGAGGGGAAACCCGGGGATCGGGAAGGAAATCCACGCGACCACGGGGAGAGAGAGAGAGACACGCAGCCTCAGCTGTGTTTATTTATCCTCAATGAATTACTTGGTGGAGTGAGGAACCATTAATACTGAGCAGGTGAAGGTGGCCAGGCGTGGGTCTGGACACACCACCACCTGTGAACCATGCCAGTGTGTGACAGTGGTGGAGCCAGTGGGGGTGGGGTGGCACGTACCCCCCCAATGGTCCGATTGAAATCTCTAATTTCGATCGGATCATTGGGGTTCATTAGTAACTAGCTTCACTACCTGGCTTCGCCCGGGACTTGGATTCTTGTCTTGGATAAATTTCAAATTTCATATTCCCTTGTCTTTCACTGAAAACCCCTGAAAAAATGTGATGCTTGCAAGAAAGAAAAAAGCCGAAACAAATCAAGTTCCCTTAATCGGATGTTTTCACTCAAGGAAATTTAACCTTAATCCACTTCTACGCAAGGTCGATTTTGGCCACGCCAGAAGGGAATGACGTGGCGAGCTGAAAATAGTCGCGTTCATTTAGAAATTCCAGACAGCATAAGCTGTGAAATTTTCATGATGCCAGAGCTCAGTGATGGATAGATTTTGGTGCTTCACACAAACAGATGCTATTTCTGCTTTATATTTAATAGCCGTTGTACCCGTTCTTCGCACGGATATGTATTGAAACTCCGAGAAGCCAATGGCTTCATCGGCCAGGAGCAAAGCACCACCTAAAATCTCCCGGCACGCTGTTAACACCTCTTAAGCTTTGCAGAACGCTTAACTCAGGTGTGTTGCCGGTTGACGTCACACACTCCATGGTCATTTCCCCCACCCCCCCCCCAAATACAAAAGTCTATTTTTATACTTTTTACATTGTGTACAGTACGGAACCTACCCACATGCCAAATTTCAAGTGTGTAGCATTTACACCATTGGAAACCTCATTTGCCAGTAAAAAAATATGATAATTGTTTTTTTACCCTTTTATCTGGCAAAAAAAAACAATTATATTTTGTTACTGGCAAATGAGGTTTCCAATGGTGTAAATGCTTAACCCGAGCTCTCATACTCTGATGGTGCATTGCCTTTGAGTTGTGCGCCTTTTGGCGTCTTCTGGTCCAACACCATGTGAGACGAGGCTCTAAAGAAAGCTGTCTCGGGTGTGGACCAATCAATTTAAAGGACAGTGCATACATTATCAGAGTTGTTTTTTGTTTGCGTTTCGACCGCAGGTATTGTGGTCAATGTAAACATGACTCCTTGGAAAAAAGGTGTCAGTTTTGTTGCCAGATAAAAGGGTAAAAAAACAATTATCAAGTGTGTAGCATGTTGGGAAGTATGCTAAACATTTCGAACAGACACACGTATCCACACATATCCCTTTTATATATGAAATAAATCGGCATTTTGCGACCCCCACTGCCACCGTGTGGCATTTTATTACGTGCCAGGGACTCTATGAGAGGACAACAGTCCGAGTCCATAATTGGCAATAAGTAACGGCAAAGCAGTTACAAGCGACTCACAGAATTGTGTGCAGTTGCGTATACAGTACACGACTTCCCTGAAGGCAAACACCTTCAGTGAGTGCGATGACGATCACACGCGTCGAATAAAAAGCATAGGACAAGTCCTTAGTAACAACTCCTTACTTAATAACAGCTCCTTAATAACAACTCCTTACTAACAACTCCTTACTAACAACTCCTTAATTACTAACAACTCCTTACTAACAACTCCTATCATTTTTCATTGCTGAAGGGGTTGCCCCTCCTACCTGAAAATCCTGGCTCCACCTCTGAGTGTGTGACAGGGTCAAGTTTGTATTTGCAGTAAACTCTATTAACTCTATTGAGCACGGAGGTTATATCAAAACAGTTTATTTTAGTTTTTCTCTGCAACTCTTTGTAAGAATGGAGTCAGGAAGTTATCACAGCACACGTGCAGCTGAAGTCAGAACTGTTCATCCCAGCATTCAAGGACATCTGTTCCTGGCTTCACACCTCTTAAGTTGCGATTGAACATTAATTTATGCATTTCTGCATAACACAAATATTATTATTTTCAACACCCTTTGCTATGTCAGCTGAATTTGCCTTTCATAAATATTCCTTTTTAAGCCAGACAGCCGAAATTGTGTGCTCGGAGTTTTGGGTTAAGATTCATTTTGAAGATACTAGGGCTTTCAGGCACGTTTATGACATTTGCCCTCTCATTGTGTGCCATAACAGCCCGTGTGATGAATTTGGGACACTTTTTCACTATAGCATGAATATATGAATAAGTATAGACGTGTTAGTCACGTGTTACTGTATATATGCATTCCTCTGTGCATCGAAACTGACGTGTAGATGGTGTGGATATTCTTTTTCTATCTGCAGCTGTCGCTTCCTCTGTTGCTTCCTCTGCAGAATTTGTCTGATGGAGCAAAGGCACTCGGCGCGGCTCAGTGCAAAAAGGCAACAATGCGAACAGGGTGCAAACAACACGGATCGTACTGGAAATTTGACACGGCACCAGAGAATACACACAGGAGAGAAACCCTTCAAGTGCAGTGTGTGTGGGAAGGTGTTTGCACGTTCATCTGCTCTTAAAAAACACCAGAGAACACACACGGGAGAGAAACCCTTCAAGTGCAGTGTGTGTGGGATGGCGTTTTCACATTCATCTCCTCTTAATAAACACCAGAGAACTCACACAGGAGAGAAACCCTTCAAGTGCAGTGTGTGTGGGAAGGCGTTTTCAGATTCATCTCCTCTTATAAAACACCAGAGAACTCACACAGGAGAGAAACCTTTCAAGTGCAGTGTGTGTGGGAAGGCGTGTTCAGTTTCATCAAATCTTCAAATACACCAGAGAACACACACAGGAGAGAAACCCTTCAAGTGCAGTGTGTGTGGGAAGGCGTTTTCAGTTTCATCTGCTCTTGTAACACACCGGAGAACACACACGGGAGAGAAACCCTTCAAGTGCAGTGTGTGTGGGAAGGCGTGTGCACAGTCATCTGCTCTTGTAGAACACCAGAGAACACACACAGGAGAGAAACCCTTTAAGTGCAGTGTGTGTGGGAAGGCGTTTTCAGTTTCATCTGCTCTTGTAGCACACCAGAGAACACACACGGGAGATAAACCCTTCAAGTGCAGTGTGTGTGGGAAGGCATTTGCACGTTCATCAAATCTTCATGTACACCAGAGAACTCGCAAGCATCAGAAGATCCACAAGAAGTGGAATCTGAAATCAGCTTGTGAAAGTCAAAGTGCCGCAGTGAGCCCATCCCTCATGAAACAAGAACCGGAAGAAAAACCCAGCTTGGACACTTTTAAAGGTATCGAGGTGAAATATGAAGAGGTGAAGGTGAAGTGTGAAGAAGTGATGGTGAAGAGCGAAGAAGTGAAGGTAAAATGTGAAGATGAAGATTCAACTCCAAAGTCGGACCTTCACATCGATGGAGGCAACGTGAAGCAGGAGGAGAATTCTGACTGTGAGGCAGAGCGAGGCAACTCCCAGCAGTTTGTGGAAGTGGAAGTGTGGGTGGACTTCCTCCGAGACAATACAAAGTAAAATGGAGACCCGGTAGATGTGTAAGCTTGAGACGATGTCGCTCCAATTGATGCACCTTTGTCACAGGCATTTAATGACAAGAATGTGAAGTTGAACAATCAATTCCTAGGTTCAACCTGCAGGGTAAGAGCGGCCAGTCCTTGTGGACCTGTGGGTTGGGTAGATCTCTGACCAGGAGCGAGAACCAATAAGCTCCCAAGCATTCACTATGTTCTAATAATTCTATTTATATGGTGCTTGCTTAAACGCCTCTGGCAATTCGGAGTTTTGTATCGTATCTCGTCTCAAAAACTCGAAGAGCACCCCCAAGTAGCAGCTGCCCCTGTGTGGTACAAGGTGGTGGCCCTGCACCGGCCTGCATGTGGACAAGTGCCTGTCAGTAGGGGGTGATGGTTGATGTGGCATCTCAGTTGTGGAGTTTGTAGTTAATTTTTTTATTTAAAGCTTTCGTGACTGCAGTAATTCATATTCTTAGCTCTTTCGGTAAAGTCACGTTGAAGGTAATGTTTAGAATTTGATCAATTTTGACCCAGACGCTAGCATGCAATGGCCTACTCGTTTTGAATGGCGCAATAGTATGTTGTGCATACACTTTCTTTCGGTAAAGTCACGTAGAAGGGAAACAATAAAATATAAAAATATAAAACTTAAAAATTCTGACGACGTTTCGACTGCAACACAAGCAATCATCATCAGGTGTGAAAACCACAGCAAGAACATTTTTAATGTTTTTTATATTTTTTTCCCTTTCACGTGACTTTACCGAAACAACCAAGAATATGAACCCCTGCAGTCACGAAAGCTTTAAATCAAAAATGTACATACACTGTTAAGCAGATGGTGCGTATGTTTTAAAATAGCTTCTTGTTAGTACGATGTAACCTGATGCAGTATATTTCAGTGCAGTAATTAAATTTTGTTAATATGCCTGTCAATAATTTATAATGAATACTTGGCTGATTGTGTGCGTATATGTAACATTTTGTCTATAAGGGTCAAACATTAAATAAGTGATGTTAGGACAAAGTGTGTGTTTTGGAAGTAACCTGCACCCGATGCTCCGTTTTGAAGTTTGAAAATGAAACAACTTTGAATTGTATTATGTTTTGAATTCGATAATTGTATTTCTTCATTAAAAGCTTATTAATTGAAAACGATATTTAGTGTGAATTTTCTCTTGTCATGAAGTAGATGGCCTTGCCGGGGGTTCGGTTCGATGCGGACTTTCACCTGGTTGGGATCGCGGGATCGAGATGAGGCGACACAGAGCTGGCCGTGCGAGAAGACCGCCATCTGCAGATCGAACGTCTGTCCCTGCGCCTCCGTCGTTCATGCAGGGGGTGCGTAGGTTTGCAGCGCCCCCTGCATGAAAATGACTGGAAGTTGTGCACGTATTTTTAAACATAAATTGTACACCAAAACCGGTTCATAGTTGGCTTGCGCTGAATAAATGCTGCAGTAATTATGGACTCGCAGAAGGCCATGGGATTTATATTTTGCGTAAAAAATTCCTTTGTTTTGCGGAGAGACCGATAAATGAAAGACGTCTTGTCCACTGATCTTGTTCATATCCGTGTACATCGATGTCCCACATTGCTTACACGTACACACCACACACAATGAAATAAATAGAAACTAGAACGACTTCCGGGGATGGGCAAAGATTCAGGAATCTCTTTCAATGGAGCGAGTTAAGTTTGTTCGATTCAACATATCTGTGTTTCTGTTCCCCTCTGTGTCTCTCGCTGACTGTGTCTCTGTCGTCTCTGTATCTTTCTTTCTGTGTTGCTCTTGTCTGTGTCTGTCCACCTCCCTCTTGTCAGTCTTTGTGTGTGTCTCTAGCAGCGTCTTTCCAACCGTATTCAACTACTGTGAGTAGCAACATGCTACTCACCGTACGTAGCCAACCATGCTAATCTGTGGGTCTGTGTGTAAGTCTCTGTGTATCTGGAACTTCTTTCGCACCGTACGTAGCCGAACCTGCACAGGAGGAGCGGCCGGTATCTGTGGAGCTGTGGGCTGGGTACATCTGTCAGCAGGAGCGAGAGACAATGAAGCTCCCAAGCTTTCACTACGTTACCAACATCATATTTGCACTCATAAGTCGCTTGCCTAATTGCCCCAGCAACTCGGTGTTTCGTGTCAAATCTCATCTCGAACAATCGAAGGACCCCCCCCTAAGTGGCAGCTGCCCCTGTGTGGCACAAGGTGGCCCTGCACCGGCCTGCACGTGGACATGAGTCTGTCGGTAGGGGGCGATCATTGACGCGCCATCTCCCTTGTGTAGTTTCTGGATAATGTTTGGAATTACCCCAATTTTGACCGTGACACCAACATGC
Source organism: Petromyzon marinus (assembly GCF_048934315.1). Taxonomy (NCBI): domain Eukaryota; kingdom Metazoa; phylum Chordata; class Hyperoartia; order Petromyzontiformes; family Petromyzontidae; genus Petromyzon; species Petromyzon marinus. Next base: position 237,658 of record NW_027423699.1, on the reverse strand, counting down.
AATGACCTGTGCGTTGTGAATGACACAACGCTATGTTTTACAGCTGCCGTTAAGCAGACTGTGCATATTGTGGTGAATGTTACTGGGGTAGCCAGGTGTGCCTGTCGGTTTTGAACCTTGAACCTCTGCAATAAATAGAGAATGTGCTACCATATTCTTGGTTCTTTCGGTTGGCGCCGATGATGGCAGCCTCGGCCGTTTGGTCCGCCCTGTTTTGTCTGGTTTTGTCTTGTTTTGCTTGATCACCCGTGCTGGTGAGAGGGGCCTGCTGTTCAGCACACCCGTGCTGGTGAGAGAGGCTTGCTATTCAGCACACCCGTGCTGGTGAGAGGGGCCTGCTGTTCAGCACACCCGTGCTGGTGAGAGAGGCTTGCTATTCAGCACACCCGGGCTGGTGAGAGGGGCCTGCTATTCAGCACACCCGTGCTGGTGAGAGGGCCTGCTGTGCATCACACCCGTGCTGGTGAGAAGATGGTGCCGATGATGGTAGCCTCAGCCGGTCGGTGCGCCCTGTTTTGTCTTGTTTTGTCTATTTTTTCAGCGTTTAGCCAAGATTTTCAGAGTTCCCTAACAAGAGACGAACTTTTAAACATCAGGGAAACAACTCCTGTGGATTTATTTCCCAACTTTCTGCGTCCAGCGGCAAAATTAGTGGGAATTCTAATCAACGCCACGCTAGGCTTTTCTCAAGCAGCGAAACGCCGCCCAAGGGGTAAACGGTCGTGGGCTCTTGTATGGCTACGCAGACGCGGGATCCGAACAGTGCTTCCGAACTCTTTCCTCTCCAACGTACGTTCACTGTGCAACAAAATGGACGAAGTTCAGCTACTGATGGTGAGAAACAGAGACTTTTTTCATCTTCTGTTTTGTGCTTCATGGAGACATTGGCTGTGTGATTTGATTCCGAACACTGCGCTACAACTGGCAGGATTCCATCTTGTAAGATCGGATCGTGACATAGCACTCTCCGGCAAGACGAAAGGCGGTGGTATTTGTTTTTACATTAACAGTGGCTGGTGTGTAGATGTCACAGTGATTCTGCAACATTGTTCTCCGCTCCTTGAATCATTTTTTTATAAACTGTAAACCTTTCTATTCACCTCGCGAGTTCGCGTCACTCATTTTGGTCGGAGTTTACTTGCCGCCGGGTCCTCAGGTTAAAGAGGCCCAACGCATGCTCGCTGACAAGATTCTCAGTGTGGAGCGAGCAAATCCAGATTCACTGGTTAACGTACTTGGCGACTTTAACAAAGGTAATCTCAGCAAAGAACTCCCCAAATACATACAATTCATTAAATGCCCAACCAGAGAAGGGAACACTGGATCACTGCAACATTACAGTCAGTAGAGCCTCCAAGCCATCCCCCGAGCTGCACTGGGACACTGACCATGCCATGGTCCACCTGACTCCTGCATACAGGCAGAGATGAAAGCTCTGTAAACCTGCTGTGAGGACATCTAAACAGTGGACCAGTGAGGCTGTGGAAGATTTGTGGGCGTGCTTGGACTCTACTGACTGGGATATGTTCACTACTGCTACGAACAGTCTGGATGAACTCACAGAGGCTGTGACGTCGTACATCAGCTTCTGTGAGGACTGCTGTATTCCAACACGTACCAGGGTGAACTTCAACAAAAACAAGCGCTGGTTCTCAGCAAAGCTCAGAAGGTTGAGGTTGGAGAAGGAGGAAGCGTTTGGGAGTGGGGAAGAGACATTCAAGGAGTCAAAGAATAGGTTTAGCAAGGCGGTGAGAGAGGCTAAACGACTGTACTCAGAGAGACTAAAACACCAGTTCTCTGCTAACGACTCTGCTTCTGTCTGGAGAGGGCTCAGGCAAATCACCGACTACAAGCCCAGAGCCCCCCACACCACTAACGACTCCCGCCTGGCCAACGACCTGAACGAGTTCTACTGCAGATTTGAAAAACAATTGGACTGTCCTGAACTACCCCTTCCCACCGAAGAGGCCCCATCCCCCACCCCTACTACAGAGACGACTCTCTCCTTTCAGGAGGGAGAAGTTAATAGACTTTTCATGAGGCAGAACCCACGCAAAGCAGCTCGGCCGGACACTGTCTCTCCAGCCACCCTCAGGCACTTCGCTGACCAGATGTCTCCGGTGTTCACCAACATCTTTAACACCTCCCTGGAGACATGCCATGTACCAGCCTGTCTCAAGTCCTCCACCATCATCCCTGTGCCCAAAAAGCTAAGGCCAACAGGACTAAATGATTATAGACCGGTCGCCCTTACCTCTGTGTTAATGAAGTCTTTTGAGCGCCTGGTCCTGGCACACCTCAAAGCCATCACAGACCCTCTCCTGGACCCCCTTCAGTTTGCCTACAGAGCCAACAGGTCTGTGGACGACGCAGTTAACATGGCCCTCCACTTCACCCTACAGCATCTGGACTCCCCAGCATCATACGCCAGGATCCTTTCTAGATTTAAAGCTTTCAGGTCCGGTTCAATACAGTACACAAAATTCGTGATCTGATCCCATCCGTGAAGGATGTCATTCCTGATTTACAGTACCCCGGGGTTTACAAATTGAGTTGTACCTGCGGTGATTGCTACATCGGTGAGACAAAGCGATATGTCTCTGACCGAATTCGCGAGCACAAATCAGATTTGAAACACGGCAAAACGAATTCTTCTGCCGTAGCTGATCACTGTTACAACGCTGTGGGTGATCACGATATAATTTTCTCCGATACCAAGGTTCTTTGCAAACCCACGGGCTTTTATCAGAGATTTGTTCATGAAGCAATTCAGATCTACAAACACAGACAATTTCAACCGAGAGGATGGTTTCAAATTAAGCAACCATTGGAAAGATGTTCTAAATCGAACTAAACATTAAACTAATTTCAATGGTACAGTATATTTTTCAAGTAGTGGTACCCCAAACTTTCGCAGCCCTTATAAATTCCCTTTTCACACCATCAATAGGTAAACTCCCCCCTTCCCCCCCCCCCCCACGCCAAACTGCGAGTCCACCGGCACGTATACCACCTCTTTCCTAAAATCCGCCAATCAAATGCTATTTTTATGCTAATTTCTTTGTCAGAACACCTTGTTTGCTCGCACACAGGTCCGATGTCTGAGCGTGGTTGTTTCGCTAAATTCTCCTGTTTGATTTGTACTAGGTGCCTCGGTGAATGTATATGCTCTAACTTTAACATAGCTATTTCTGTGACCAGTTACAAGCTAATCACTCAGCTATTTCAATGCTAAATTCGATGCTAATTCCTTTGTCAAGGGGTACCTCTGCGGATGTGTATACTTTAACTTAGCTATTTCAATGAGCCATTTCAATGCTAAGTTATATGCTAATTCCTTTGTCAAGGAGCGTGGTCTTTTTCTTCTCACACAGCTTAAAGGTCGTGATCTAAGCGTGGCTTCTTCCACTTCAGCGCTAATTCCTTGGTCAAGGGGTACCTCTGCGGATGTGTATACTTTAACTTAGCTATTTCAATGAGCCATTTCAATGCTAAGTTATATGCTAATTCCTTTGTCAAGGAGCGTGGTCTTTTTCTTCTCACACAGCTTAAAGGTCGTGATCTAAGCGTGGCTTCTTCCACTCCAGCGCTAATTCCTTGGTCAAGGGGTACCTCTGCGGATGTGTATACTTTAACTTAGCTATTTCAATGAGCCATTTCAATGCTAAATTATATGCCAATTCCTTTGTCAAGGCGCATGGTCTTTTTCTTCTCACACAGCTTAAAGGTCGTGATCTAAGCGTGGCTTCTTCCACTCCAGCGCTGTCCTCCAGACAGTCTCGTCCCTTCACCTGAGGAAGGCCGCTTGTGTTGTGGCCGAAACGTCGTGATTTTTTGTTATTTTATTTTCACCTACGTGACTTTACCCAATAAAACCAAAGAGTACGCCAGGATCCTGTTTGTGGACTTCAGCTCTGCCTTCAACACCATCATCCCTGCTGCCCTGCTTCAGGACGAGCTCTTCCAGCTGAATGTGCCCGACTCCACCTGCAGGTGGATCACAGACTTCCTGTCTGACAGGAAGCAGTGCGTTAAGCTGGGAACACAAGTCTCTGACTCCAGGTCCATCAGCACCGGAACTCCTCAGGGCTGCATCCTTTCCCCACTGCTCTTCTCCCTGTACACCAATAGCAGCACCACCTATCATCAGTCCGTCAAACTTTTGAAGTTTGCGGACGACACCACCCTCATTGGGCTGATCTCTGGTGGGGATGAGTCTGACTATAGGTGGGAAGCTGACAACCTGGTGACCTGGTGTAGCCAGAACAACTTAGAGCTAAATGTTCTAAAGACAGTTGAGATGGTTGTGGACTTCAGGAAGAATACAGCCCCACTCACCCCTATCACCCTGTGTGACTCCCCAGTCAAAACTGTAGAGTCCTTCCGCTTCCTGGGACAAGAGCAGACTGCAGCGTATCATCCACAATCCCGTCGCTCCAGAAGGACTCTGACCTAATTCTCCCTCCTGCCCCCCTTATGTCTCCAATGCCCGTTAACCCCCAGGTCACATGACGTCATCCTGAGCATCCAATCAAATCCTTATTTCTGCCGTTTTGAGCACTCTGGCCGTGGGGGGGGGGAGGGTCGCGTTATCCCCCCCCCTTCCCATTGTCTCTGTGCCTGCATTCCTCGCCGGTGACTCATCGATAATCCCCTCGCTCCCTCCCACTTAAGTCAACTCTTATCTGCCTGGGGGCTTTTCCCTCCCACCCCACTGTTTACTCTGTCGCTGGGTGCCGGCTGAAGTTCCCATCCCCCCGTGTTGTGAACGCTTCATCGCGGCCGGCCTGTAAAGCTCTATGGCCCCTTTTTGGGGGGGGCGCCATGTAATCCGGTCTGGGGGGCTCAGCCAATTTCCTGCTCCGGGGAAACCGTGGAACGTCCCTGCTAGTGGAGTCCTCGGGTGAAAACCCATCGTACCAGGTGATCCCTCTCGAGACCCTACGGGGGTGCATGCGAGTGTTTAGTGGGGCGTGCGTTCATGGGGGGGGGGGGAGGGGGGGGTGTGGAGGGGGTAGCGCCGACCGAGCTGCTCCGCTGCGGTGGCACCACACAATCTACCAACCTTCGAGGACCTGCACACCTCGAGGAGCATGAGGCGAGCGAGGAAGATTTGTGGCCGATTCCTCCCACGCTGGACACTTCTCTGTTCCAGCTACTCCCCTCCGGCAGAAGGCTGCGGTCCATCGGGACCAAAACCTCACGCCACAAAAACAGTTTCTTCCCATCCGCTGCTGGCCTCTTCGACAAGGCCAAGGGCTTACACTGACTTGAACATTTTATCTACAAAATGACACCTTGCCATTTTTACACTGTTACCCTATTTGTATTTTTTGTATTTTTAGATTGTATCTTATAGCTACTTTATATTCAATATTTATTCAAAAATGTACATACTTTAGCCCCTTAGTGTTAGTTAGACTTTGTACCTTTACTATAGTTAGACTTGTATACCACTTCTTCTTTGGTTCTTTCGGTAAAGTCACGTAGAATGAGAATAAAATAATAAAATAATAAAATAAAATAACAATTAAATTCTCACGACGTTTCGGCCACAACACAAGTGGCCTTCATCAGGTGAAGGGACGAGACTGTCTCGAGGACAGCGCTGGAGCGAACACAGCCAAGCTCAGACTGCGACCTTTAAGCTGTGCGAGAACAGAGCGCCTTTACAAAGGAATTAGGATAAAAATTAGCATTTAATTGGCGGACTTATCATGATGAACGGTGTAGAGGGGGTGATCATGTGCAGACCGGCGAGGGGGGGAGGGGGAGTTTACATATTGATGGTGTGAAAAGGGAATTTAAGCTGCTGCGAAAGTTTGGGATACCACTACTTGAAAAAATATAATGTACCATTGAAAATTAGTTTAATGTTTGGTTCGGATAACTTAGCATTGAAATAGCTGCCTGATTAGCTTGTGACTGGTCACAGAAATGGCTATGTTAAAGTCAAAGCCTACACATCCACAGAGGCACCTAGTACAAATCAAACAGGAGAATTTAGCATTGAAATAACTGAGGGATTAGCTTGTGACTGGTCATTGAAATAGCTATGTTAAAGTAAAAGCCTACACATCCACAGAGGCACCTAGTACAAATCAAACAGGAGAATTTAGCATTGAAATAGCTGAGTGATTAGCTTGTGACTGGTCACAGAAATGGCTATGTTAAAGTCAAAGCCTACACATCTACAGAGGCACCAAGTACATGGATGCCAAAGGGGCTGCAACAACTCGACAATCATATAGTAAACCAATGTGAAAAAAGCTAAGTCTAAATTACATCAATATAATAAATGTACTCAATATATTCTTCAATAAGCTGAGCTATTAACAGTAACTGGGTATACACTACACTACATAATGAATACCATATAGTAAACCAATAAAAAAACTAAAATATAAACTACATCAATGTTATCAATAAACTCTGTGCTTGGATATGTCAATGGCCTCATGAACGAATCTCTCATGGTAGCCGGTTGGTTTGCAAAGAACCTCCGTCTTGGAGAAGTCAATGTCATGTGAGCCCACTGAATTATAACAGTGATCTGCCACGGCAGAGGAGTTCGTTCTACCGTGTTTCAAGTCTGCTTTATGTTCACGGATGCGGTCCGAGATATGTTGTTTGGTTTCTCCAATGTAGCTACTACCACAGAGGCACTTTAGTTTGTAAATGCCCGGGTACTGTATGTCTGGAACAGCATCTTTTACAGATGGAACCAGATCACGAATTTTATGTACTGTGTTGAATCGGACCTGGATCTTGTGTTTATTCAGGATTTTGTAGATCTTTTTAGTGACCCCTGCAATGTAGGGTAAGGTGATGGTTTTGAGTGGCTCCACAAGAGGATCCTTCTTCATGACTGGAGTGATGGCTTTGCGGATTGTGTAGTCGGAGTAACCATAAGCCCTGAGAGCCTGGTGTACGTGCTTGAGTTCACTGGTAATGTGTTCCTGGTCGGAAATGCATTGGGCTCTATGGTATAGAGTCTTGATGAGAGAGTTCTTCTGGGATGGATGGTGGTGGGAATCCGGTTTCAAGTAAGCATCTGTATGGGTAGCTTTCCTGTAGACAGAGTGGCTCATTGAACCATCATGTCTCCTTTTAATTAAAACATCCAAAAAGGGTAGTTTGCCATCTTTTTCGACCTCCATGGTAAATCTGATGGCTGGGTGTATGGAATTAATGTGATCGCGGAATTGGTCTAGAGCAGGCTGGCCATGTGGCCAGATGACAAAAGTGTCATCCACGTACCTCTTCCATAAGGTCGGGCGTAGAGTGGCAGTCTGGAGGGCGTCAGTTTCAAATTTTTCCATGAATACGTTTGCTACAACCGGAGATAGGGGGGAGCCCATTGGGGTGCCCTCAGTTTGTTTGTAGAAAGTTCCGTTCCAGGTGAAGTATGTGTTGGTTAAGCAATGTCTCACCAGGGAGGGTGCATCAGTATGCAGTCCTTGATGAACCAGGTCCTCAATGATAGCGATGGTGTCAGGTACCGGGACTTTGGTGAACAAGGACACCACATCAAAACTGACAAGCAGGTCGTCTGCGGACAGGGAAATGCCTTTGATTGTCGATACCAGGTGAGTAGAATTTAGTACCGCAGAGGTGGTTTTTCCAGTGAAAGGTCGCAGTATATCAGCAAGAAAACGTGCCAGTTTATAGGTAGGGGAGTTGATAGTAGAGACGATGGGACGAAGGGGTGTCTCTTCTTTGTGTATCTTTGGAAGGCCATATAATATTGGTGGTCTGGCAGCAGAGGGTTTCAACGAGAACTGTTTGGTCTGATCAATTAATGCTGTTGAATTAGAGATGATTTTTTTCGTTTTGGTAACCAGGCTGTTGGTGGGATCTCTTTTTATTTTTGTATAGCTGCCATCGTCGAGTAGTTCTTGAATTTTGTTGTTATATTCTGTTTTGTCCATGATGACAGTGGCATTGCCCTTGTCAGCTGAGAGGACGACAATATCATCTCTCTTTTTTAATTGAGATAATTCAAAGCGTTCATCTTTGCTGATCCAGGTCTGATTCAACACAGTACATAAAAACCCTGATCTGGTTCCATCTGTAAAAGATGCTGTTCCAGACATGCAGTACCCGGGCGTTTACAAACTAAAGTGCCTCTGTGGTAGTAGCTACATTGGAGAAACCAAACGACATCTCGGACCGCATCCGCGAACATAAAGCAGACTTGAAACACGGTAGAACGTACTCCTCTGCCGTAGCAGATCACTGTTATAATTCAGTGGGCTCACATGACATTGACTTCTCCAAGACGGAGGTTCTTTGCAAACCAACCGGCTACCATGAGAGATTCGTTCATGAGGCCATTCACATATACAAGCACAGAGACAATTTCAACCGAGAAGATGGATTCTGGCTTAGTAACCATTGGAAAGATGTTTTAAACCATTTCGGTTCTTAATTAATTGTATTTTACGATGAACTTCAGACCGCAGCTCTTTCGCTGGCATTGACTCTTAATACCTCTCACACCACGGTTAATGGTATGGTTTACAACATGGAGTATAATAGCGCCTCGCAGCTGTCTCTCTCCCCCTCCTCCGTTCCGACCATGGATGAACTCGTCCGTCTGAACGGGGCTCGTAGCTATCCGTGGTTCTAAAGTTGAGGGTAAGAATATGAATAAGAATCCACCCATTTTTTCGCCATATAGCATTGTGATATATAACGACTTATTGTTGGTAGCTTAGCTGATTGGAGAATATATAGTTTATTGATAACATTGAGGTAGTTTACATTTTAGTTTTTTATTGGTTTACTATATGGTATTAAATTTCGATTTAAAGCTTTCGTGACTGCAAGGATTCATCTTCTTTGGTTCTTTCGGTAAATTCACGTAGAATGATAATAAAATAATAAATTGATAAAATAAAATAACACAATAATATTATAGCACAATAATATTATTGTGTTATTTTATTTTATCAATTTATGATTTTATTCTCATTCTACGTGACTTTACCGAAAGAACCAAAGTATATGGTATTAATTATATAGTGTAGTGTATACCCAGTTACTGTTAATAGCACAGCTTATTGAAGAATATATTGAGTACATTTATTATATTGATGTAATTTAGACTTAGGTTTTTTCACATCGGTTTACTATATGATAGTCGAGTTGTTGCAGCCCCTTTGGCGTCCATGTACTAGGTGCCTCTGTAGATATGTAGGCTTTGACTTTAACATAGCTATTTCTATGACCATTCACAAGCTAATCCCTCAGTTATTTCCATGCTAAATTCTCCTGTTTGATTTATACTGGGTGCCTCTGTGGATGTGTAGGCTTTGACTTTAACATAGCCATTTCTGTGACCAGTCACAAGCTAATCACGCAGATATTTCAATGCTAAATTATTAATTATCCGAACCAAACATTAAACTAATTTTCAATGGTACAGTATATTTTTTCAAGTAGTGGTATTCCAAACTTTCGCAGCAGCTTAAATTCCCTTTGCACACCATCAATATGTAAACTCCCCCTCCCCCCCTCGCCGGTCTGCATATGTTCACCCCCTCTACACCGTTCATCATGCTAAGTCCGCCATTTAAATGCTAATTTTTACGCTAATTCCTTTGTCAAGGCGCTCTGTTCTCACACAGCTTAAAGGTCGCGGTCTGAGCTTGGCTGTGTTCGCTCCAGCGCTGTCCTCGAGACAGTCTCGTCCCTTCACCTGATGAAGGCCACTTGTGTTTGTGGCCGAAACGTCGTGAGAATTTTATTGTGTTATTTTGTTTTATTAATTTATTATTTTATTCTCATTCTACGTGACTTTACCGAAAGAACCAAATAAGATGAATCCTTGCAGTCACGAAAGCTTTAAATCGAAATTTGTATACCACTTATTTAAGATTTAAGATTCCTATATGTTGAATGTAAATTCCTTGTCTGTGCGAACTTTCATGGCGAATAAAACCCTTTCTGATTAAAACCCTTTCTGATTAAAGTCATGTAAATAGAAAACAATAATACAGAAAAAATGTGTTTATAGGAATAGGTTTTACCCTTTTAACTGGCACAAAAACTGACACCTTTATTCAAGGCATCATGTTTGCAATAACCACAACACAAGCAGTCAATTTGCCAACACAAGAGACAACTCTGATAATAATATGCACTGTCCTTGAAATTGATTGGTCCACACCCGAGACGGCTTTTCTTAGAACTTAGTCTACACTGGTGTTGAACCAGAAGACGCCAAAAGGCGTCTCGGGTGTGGACCAATCAAATTCAAGGACAGTGCTTATTATCAGAGTTGTCTCTTTTGTTTGCATTTTGACTGCTTGTGTTGTGGTTATTGCAAACATGATGCCTTGAATAAAGGTGTCAGTTTTTGTGCCAGTTAAAAGGGTAAAACCTATTCCTATATCTTGTTACTGGCAAAGGAGGTCTCATAATGTAAAAAAATGTTTATTTTTATTATTTAAATTGTCATTTAATTTAAGTTTTTTTCTTTAATGAAACATGTTTTTTAATTTACCTGACTTTACCGAAGGAACCAAGAATATTAATTCCTGCAGTCACCACTCGGTTCGCCTCAATCTGCGTGGAGGCTTGGCCCCCACTCACACAGTGTACACACACACAGTGTACACACACACAGTGTACACACACACAGTGTACACACACACAGTGTACACACACACAGTGTACACACACACAGTGTACACACACACAGTGTACACACACACAGTGTACACACACACAGTGTATACACACACAGTGTATAAACACACCCAAGGGGTCTCTGATCAAGGGAGGGAGCAATGGAAAATGAATCTAAATCAACTTAAACTCCAACCCCGCTCTATGACGTCACCACTCAGCAATTCGTCATCGGCGTGAAACGCCAGGGGGAAGTGTACCTCGCTAGTGACGTCATGTCACCAAGGTATTCACCCCTCCCCGTTGACCGCGCCCTGAGCGTGACGTCACCTCTGCCTGGGTCACTTCCGTTATCTGTTCAAGTAGAATCCTTATTTGGGCAAAGCTACTCCCACTGACTGGCGGTTCATTAACATAATGCATTCATGAAAGCCGTCGCGAGTTTATTGCGACGAGTTCGGCACCCACGCCCATCCCTTCACGTATGAGCCAGACTCATTAACATAATTTATTCAAGTTAAGAACCGCTCATTGTGGGAGGGGAGTTTTGTACCCCGCAAGTGACGTCACGAAGTAACAGGAAGCTGCTGCTCTGCCGTGCACTGAAATCCGAGGTGAGTAATTCTCATCGCGGTTGTGGTGGTTGTGGTGGTGGTTGTTGTGGTGGTGGTTGTTGTTGTGGTTGTTGTTTACCGAGGTAGAGCCTCGCTCTCTCTCGTAGGGATGTCAATTGAGTAGCAGCGAGCATGGAAGCGATGTCCAGGTTGGAACTTTACAGCGCGGGGCCTAGCCACGCGGGGCCTTGCCTCCTGCCCTCGCCTGATCGCGTTTGCTTCAATTCTCTCGCATAAGTTTAATTTGTCTTCACTCGGCTCGCCACTTTGTCACTTTGTTTTACTTGTTGTGGTGGTGGTTGTGGTGGTGGTTGTTGTGGTGATTGTTGTGGTGGTGGTGGTTGTTGTAGTGGTGGTGGTTGTGGTGGTGGTGGTTGTGGTGGTGGTTGTTGTGGTGGTGGTTGTTGTGGTGGTGGTTGTTGTGGTGGTGGTTGTTGTGGTGGTTGTTGTGGTGGTTGTTGTGGTGGTGGTTGTTGTGGTGGTGGTGGTGGTTGTGGTGGTGGTTGTTGTGGTGGTGGTTGTTGTGGTGGTGGTGGTGTTGTTGGTAGTAGTTGTGGTTGTTGTGGTGGTTGTGGTGGTGGTTGTTGTGGTAGTGGTTGTGGTGGTGGTTGTTGTGGTGGTGGTTGTAGTGGTGGTTGTGGTGGTGGTGGTTGTTGTGGTGGTGGTTGTGGTGGTGGTGGTTGTGGTGGTGGTGGTGGTTGTGGTCGTGGTTGTGGTGGTGGTTGTTATGGTTGTTGTGGTGGTAGTTGTAGTGGTGGTGGTTGTAGTGGTGGTTGTATTGGTCGTGGTTGTGGTGGTGTTTGAGGTTGTGGTGGTTGTTGTGGTAGTGGTTGTTGGAGTGGTGGTGGTTGTTGGTGTGGTGGTTGTTGTGGTGGTGGTTGTTGCGGTTATTGTGGTGATTGTGGTGGTGGTTGTTGTTGTGGTGGTGTTTGTGGTTGTGGTGGTGGTTGTTTTGGTGGTGGTTGTTTTGGTGGTGGTGGTGGTGGTGGTGGTTGTAGTTGTGGTGGTGGTTGTGGTGGTGGTTGTTGTGGTGGTGGTGGTGGTTGTTTACAGAGGTAGAGCCTCGCTCTCTCTCGTAGGGATGTCAATTGTGTAGCAGCGAGCATGAAAGCGATGTCCAGGTTGGAACTTTACAACGCGGGGCCTAGCCACGCGGGGCCTTGCCTCCTGCCCTCGCCTGATCGCGTTTGCTTCAATTATCTCGCTTAATTTAGCAATCTTTGTAAGAAAGTAATCACCCAGGTGGGGTGTTGTTGACTGTTCTGTTAGCCGACTCTCTGTTGTATTGCAATACGTTTCTAAGTTTACTAGGTTTGTCTTCTCTTTCACTTGTACCTGATGATGATTGCTTGTGTTGCAATCGAAACGTCGCATTCCATTTGGACACAGCGTTGGTGTACGGTGCTTTTTGTGGAATATTTTGCTGTTTTTCCCTGGATTTCTGTTTGCACAGTCACATAGTCACTTTAAGATGTTTTCTTGTTCATGTTTTTGTTTTTTATACTCTTTGGTTTTATTCGGTAAAGTCACGTAGGTAAAAAATAAAACAACAAAAATCACGACGTTTCGGCCACAACTCAAGCGGCCTTCATAAGGTGAAGGGACCAGACTGCCTCCAAGACAGTGCTGGAGTGAAACAGAGCCAAGCTCAGACCACGGCTTTTAAGCTGTGTTTGTTTTTGTTTGTTGCGTTTGCACCCAATTCAAGAGCCAAATGGCTCACAGGGCTATACCAAATAAATGAAACTGAAAGTATTATTTCATTATTATTTTTTTTCTACGTGACTTTACCGAAAGAACCAAAGAGTATCTTGCTTTAGTTTAAATTTCTCTTCACCTGGCTCGCTACTTTGTAACTTTGTTTTGTTTTAAATATCCACAGTTTTTTTTATTTTTTTACCAGGCCACGCCCGCGTTGAGCTGCTGTACCGTTCTTGTTTTCAGAAGCGGTGTTCACTCTGGACGCGTGGCGGTGTTCACTCTAGACGCGTGGCGGTGTTCACTCTAGACGCGTGGCGGTGTTCACTCTAGACGCGTGGCGGTGTTCACTCTAGACGCGTGGTGGTGTTCACTCTAGGCGCGTGGCGGTGTTCACTCTGGACGCGTGGCGGTGTTCACTCTAGACGCGTGGCGGTGTTCACTCTAGACATGTGGCGGTGTTCACTCTAGACGCATGGTGGTGTTCACTCTAGATGTGTGGTGGTGTTCACTCTAGATGTGTGGCGGTGTTCACTCTGGACGCGTGGCGGTGTTCACTCTAGACGCATGGTGGTGTTCACTCTAGATGTGTGGTGGTGTTCACTCTAGATGTGTGGCGGTGTTCACTCTGGACGCGTGGCGGTGTTCACTCTGGACGCGTGGCGGTGTTCACTCTAGACGCGTGGCGGTGTTCACTCTAGACGCGTGGCGGTGTTCACTCTGGACGTCTGGCGGTGTTCACTCTAGATGCGTGGCGGTGTTCACTCTAGACGCGTGGTGGTGTTCACGCTGGACGCGTGGCGGTGTTCACTCTACATATGGAGGGGAAACCCGGGGATCGGGAAGGAAATCCACGCGACCACGGGGAGAGAGAGAGAGACACGCAGCCTCAGCTGTGTTTATTTATCCTCAATGAATTACTTTGTGGAGTGAGGAACCATTAATACTGAGCAGGTGAAGGTGGCCAGGCGTGGGTCTGGACACACCACCACCTGTGAACCATGCCAGTGTGTGACAGTGGTGGAGCCAGTGGGGGTGGGGTGGCACGTACCCCCCCAACGGTCCGATTGAAATCCCTAATTTCGATCGGATCATTGGGGTTTATTAGTAACTAGCTTCACTACCCGGCTTCGCCCGGGACTTGGATTCTTGACTTGGATAAATTTCAAATTTCATATTCCCTTGTCTTTCACTGAAAACCCCTGAAAAAATTTGATGCTTGCAAGAAAGAAAAAAGCCGAAACAAATCAAGTTCCCTAAATCGGATGTTTTCACTCAAGGAAATTTAACCTTAATCCACTTCTTCGCAAGGTCGATTTTGGCCACTCCGGAAGGGAATGACGTGGCGAGCTGAAAATAGTCGCGTTCATTTAGAAATTCCAGACAGCATAAGCTGTGAAATTTTCATGATGCCAGAGCTCAGCGTTGGATAGTTTTTGATGCTTCACACAAACAGATGCTATTTCTGCTTTATATTTAATAGCCGTTGTACCCGTTCTTCGCACCCATATGTATTGAAACTCCGAGAAGCCAATGGCTTCATCGGCCAGGAGCAAAGCACCACCTAAAATCTCCCGGCATGCTGTTAACAGCTCTAGAAGTACGGTGCACGAAGAGCCATATGGTAGGGGTAAGCATTGCAGAGCGCTTAACTCAGGTGTGTTGCGGGTTGACGTCACACACTCCATGGTCATTTCCCCCACCCCCCCCCCCCCCAAAATACAAAAGTCTATTTTTATACTTTTTACATTGTGTACAGTATGGAACCTACCCACATGCCAAATCTCAAGTGTGTAGCATGTTGGGAAGTATGCTAAACACTTTCGAACAGACACACATATCCACACATTTCGCTTTTATATATATAGATAAATCAGCATTTTGCGACCCCCCCCCCACTGCCACCGTGTGGCATTTTATTACGTGCCAGGGACTCTATGAGAGGACAACAGTCCGAGTCCATAATTGGCAATAAGTAACGGCAAAGCAGTTACAAGCGACTCACAGAATTGTGTGCAGTTGCGTATACAGTACACGACTTCCCTGAAGGCAAACACCTTCAGCGAGCGCGATGGCTATCACACACGTCGAATAAAAAGGATTAGGACAAGTCCTTGGTAACAACTCCGTACTAACAACTCCTTACTTAATAACAACTCATAATGTTTCATTGCTGGAGGGGTTGCTCATGGCTCCGCCTCTGAGTGTGTGATCGTGTCAAGTTTGTATGTGCAGTAAAGCCTATTAACTCTATATAGTAATAGGTTTTACCCTTTTAACTGGCACAAAAAAACTGACACCTTTATTCAAGTCATCATGTTTGCAATAACCACAACACAAGCAGTCAAAATGCAAACAAATGAGACAACTCTGATAATACTAAGCACTGTCCTTGAAATTGATTGGTCCACACCCGAGACGGCTTTTCTTAGAACCTAGTCTCCACTGGTGTTGAAACAGAAGACGCCAAAAGGCGTCTCGGGTGTGGACCAATCAAATTCAAGGACAGTGCTTATTATCAGAGTTGTCTCTATTGTTTGCATTTTGAATGCTTGTGTTGTGGTTATTGCAAACATGATGCCTTGAATGAAGGTGTCAGTTTTTTGTTCCAGTTAAAAGAGTAAAACCTATTACTATATCTTGTTACTGGCAAAGGAGGTCTCATAATCTATTAACTCTATTGAGCACGGAGGTGATATCAAAACAGTTTATTTTTGTTTTTCTCTGGAACTCTTTGTTTGAATGTAGTCGGGAAGTTATCACAGCACACGTGCAGCTGAAGTCAGAACTGTTCATCCCAGCATTCAAGGACATCTGTGCCTGGCTTCACACCTCTAAGTTGCGATTAAACATTCATTTATGCATAACACAAATAGTATTATTTTCAACACCCTTTGCTATGTCAGCTGAATTTAGCTTTCATAAATATTCCTTTTGTAGCCAGACATCCGAAATTGTGTGCTCGGAGTTTTAGGTTAACATTCATTTTGAAGATACTAGGGCTTCCAGGCACGTTTATGACCATTTGCCCTCTCATTGTGTGCCATAACAGCCCGTTTGATGAATTTGGGGCACTTTTTCACTATAACATGAATATATGAATAAGTATAGACGTGTTAGTCACGTGTTACTGTGTGTATGCATTCCTCTGTGCATCGATACTGACGTGTAGATGGTGTTTATATTCTTTTTTTCTGTCTGCAGCTGTCGCTTTCTGTCTGCAGAATTTGTCCGATGGAGCAAAGGCACTCGGCGCGGCTTGGTGCAAAAAGGCAACAATGCGACCGGCCTGCAAACAACACGGATCGTACTGGAAATTTGACACGGCACCAGAGAACACACACAGGAGAGAAACCCTTCAAGTGCAGTGTGTGTGGGAAGGCCTTTTCACTTTCACCAAATCTTCAAAGACACCAGAGAACACACACGGGAGAGAAACCCTTCAAGTGCAGTGTGTGTGGGAAGGCGTTTGCACATTCATCTACTCTTAAAAAACACCAGAGAACACACACGGGAGAGAAACCCTTCAAGTGCAGTGTGTGTGGGAAGGCGTTTTCACAGTCACCACATCTTCAAGTACACCAGAGAACGCACACAGGAGAGAAACTCTTTAAGTGCAGTGTGTGTGGGAAGGCGTTTTCAGATCCATCTGCTCTTGTAAGACACCAGAGAACACACACGGGAGAAAAACCCTTCAATTGCAGTGTGTGTGGGAAGGCGTTTGCACTTTCACCAAATCTTCAAATTCACCAGAGAACACACACAGGAGAGAAACCCTTCAAGTGCAGTGTGTGTGGGAAGGCGTTTGCACTTTCACCAAATTTTCAAATACACCAGAGAACACACACAGGAGAGAAACCCTTCAAGTGCAGTGTGTGTGGGAAGGCGTTTTCACGTTCAATAAAATCTTCAAAGACACCAGAGAACACACACAGGAGAGAAACCCTTCAAGTGCAGTGTGTGTGGGAAGGCGTTTGCACTTTCACCAAATCTTCAAATACACCAGAGAACACACACAGGAGAGAAACCCTTCAAGTGCAGTGTGTGTGGGAAGGCGTTTTCAGATCCATCTGCTCTTGTAAGACACCAGAGAACTCACACGGGAGAGAAACCCTTCAAGTGCAGTGTGTGTGGGAAGGCGTTTGCACTTTCACCAAATCTTCAAATACACCAGAGAACACACACAGGAGAGAAACCCTTCAAGTGCAGTGTGTGTGGGAAGGCGTTTGCACAGTCACCACATCTTCATGTACACCAGAGAACTCACAAGCATCAGAAGATCCACAAGGAGTGGAGTCTGAAATCAGCTTGTGAAAGTCAAAGTGCCGCAATGAGCTCATCCCTCATGAAACAAGAACCGGAACAAAATCCCAGCTTGGACACTTTTAAAGGTATCGAGGTGAAATATGAAGAGGTGAAGGTGAAATGTGAAGAAGTGATGGTGAAGAGCGAAGAAGTGAAGGTAAAATGTGAAGATGAAGATTCAACTCCACAATGGGACCTTAACATCAATGGAGGCAACGTGAAGCAGGAGGAGAATTCTGACTGTGAGGCAGAGCGAGGCAACTCCCAGCAGTTTGTGGAAGTGGAGGTGTGGGTGGACTTCCTAGACAATACAAAGTCAAATAGAGACCCGGTAGATGTGTAAGCTTGAGACGATGTCGCTCCAATAGATGCACCTTTGTCACAGGCCTTTAATGACAAGAATTTTGAAGTTGAACAATCAATTCCTAGGTTCAACCTGCAGGGTAAGATCGGCCAGTCTTTGTGGACCTGTGGGTTGGGTAGTTCTCTAACCATGAGCGAGAGCCAATAAGCTTCCAAGCATTCACAAGGTTCTAATAATTTCATTTATATGGTGCTTGCTTAATCGCCTCTGGCAATTCGGAGTGTTGTATCGTATCTCGTCTCAAACACTTGAAGAGCATCCCCAAGTAGCAGCTGACCCTGTGTGGTACAAGGTGGTGGCCCTGCACTGGCCTGCATGTGGACAGGAGCCTGTCAGTAGGGGGCGATGGTTGATGTGGCATCTCAGTTGTGGAGTTTGTAGGTAATGTTTATAATTTGATCAATTTTGACCCAGACACCAGCATGCAATGGCCTACTCGATTTGAAAGGCGCAATAGTATGTTGTACATACACTGTAAAGCGTATGTTTTAAAATAGCTTGTTAATGCGTTGTAACCTGATTCAGTATATTTCACTGCAGTAATTCAGTTTTGTTAATATTCCTGTGAATAATTTATAATGAATACCTGTCTGATTGTGTGCGTATATGTAACATTTTGTCTATAAGGGTCAAACATTGAATAAGTGATGTTTGGACAAAGTGTGTGTTTTGGAAGTAACCTGTACAGACAACTCAGGTGAGACTCATTGTTCTTGTGATACAGGGGAAAGGGTATTTTTCTGTTTTCAGGAAGCATCTCCCTCTGGAGCAACTCATTGTTTTTGAAATAGGCAGCACACTCGGATCATTAATCAATCACAAGTAGAGGAGATACATTCTCTACAACACGAATGATAATTTTGTACTACGTGTTGATGTAAAATTTTGTCGAAATAGGACGAGAAATGGTCCAAGCTGTTTAACGTCTGGATGTTCACAACCAAGGGTTGAAGCAAGCCTGACCGCCTGCGGCGCCCCTCACAACCATTTACGGCCTTGAGCCAGCAAAGTCACAAAAAAAATTGCACACGAACGACACCTCCACGCAGCTCCCGATGCTCCGTTTTGAAGTTTTAAAATGAAACAACTTTGAATTGTATTATGTTTTGAATTAGATAATTGTATTTATTCATTAAAAGCTTATTACTTGAAAACGATATTTCGTGTGAATTTTCCCTCGTCGTTAAGTAGATGGCCTTGCCGGGGGTTCGGTTCGACGCGGACTTTCAGCTGGTTGGGATCGCGGGATCGAGATGAGGCGACACAGAGCTGGCCGTGCGAGAAGACCGCCGTCTGCAGATCGATTCCAACGCGATCGAACGTCTGTCCCTGCACCTCCGTCGTTCATGCAGGGGGTCTGTAGGTTTACAGCACCTCCTGCATGAAAACGACGGAACGTGCAGCCTTCATCACAGATGAAGTTGTGCACTTATATAAAAGAGTATAGCCAGTGGGTTTTCAAAGTACCTTCGTCTTACAGAAATTAATTTTGAGTGAGCCCACCGCATTAAAACAATGCTCAGCTGAGCTGGGCGAGCCACGGTGGGTTTGGGGGGGGGGGGTCACCTCATCTTAGTCACGTGACACAGCTCACGTGACTTCTGTCGCGACAATGTCTGGATGTTTTCGCCTGAGCATGACCCCTCGTGTTGCGATCGAAACGTCGCGATTTATTTTTTCTTATTTTATTTTTTCTACCTACGTGACTTTACCGCAAGAACCAAAGAGTATGAAAGATTTAAAGCTTTCGTGACTGCAGTAATTCATATTCTTAGCTCTTTCGGTAAAGTCACGTTGAAGGAAAGCAATATAATAATAAAATATATAAAACAATAAAAAATTCTCACGACGTTTCGACCATAACACAAACGGTCGTCATCAGGTGTGTCGGTTTGCATTAATTTATTTATTTTTAAACGGTGTATTTATTTATAAAAAACGTCAGCGCCACGCGCAGAGATTTGGCAGTTTGTTTAGAGGGACGAGTCCATCTATGTTCTGAGAAGAGGAGGGGGGAGACGAAAAATTAATGTATGCTGTCTGAAAGGCGCTGTAAGTGAACAATCAATTAAGACCTGAAATGGTTTATCAAATCTTTCCAATGATTGCTAAGCCAGAATCCATCTTCTCGGTTGGAATTGTCTCTGTGCTTGTTTATGTGGATAGCCTCATGAACGAATCGCTCATGGTAGCCAGATGGCTTACAAAGAACCTCTGTCTTGGAAAAGTCAATGTCATGTGAGCCTACTGAATTATAACAATGATCTGCCACGGCCGAGGTGTTGGTCCTACCGTGTTTAAGGTCTGCTTTGTGTTCACGAATGCAGTCTGAGACATGGCGTTTGGTTTCTCCAATGTAATTATTACCACAGAGGCAACTTAGTTTGTAGACACCAGGGTACTGTATGTCCGGAATCACATCTTTTACAGACAGAACCAGATCACGGATTTTATGTAATGTGTTGAAACGGACCTGGATCTTGTGTTTATTCAAGATTTTGGAGATCTTTTTGTGATCCCCGCAATGTAGGGTAAAGTGTTGGTTTTGAAAGGCTCCTCAAGAGGGTCCTTCTTCATGGTTTGAGTGATAGCTTTGCGGATTGCATAGTCGGAGTAACCATTAGCCTTAAGAGCTTGGTGTACGTGCTTGAGTTCACTGCCTATGTGTTCCTGGTCGGATATGCATTGGGCTCTATGATACAGAGTTTTGATGAGAGAATTCTTCTGTGATGGATGGTGGAAGGAATCCGGTTTCAGATAAGCATCCGTTTAGGTAGCTTTCCTGTAGACAGAGTGGCTCATTGAACCATCAGGTCTCTTTTTTATTAGGACATCCAAAAAAGGTAGCTTGCCATCATTTTCAACTTCCATGGTAAATCTGATGGCTGCGTGTATGGAATTGATGTGGTCGAAGAATTGGTCTAGAGCAGGCCGGCCATGTGGCCAGATGACAAAAGTGTCATCCACGTACCTCTTCCATAAGGTTGGGCGCAGAGTGGCAGTCTGGATGGCGTCAGTCTCAAATTTCTCCATGAAAATGTTAGCTATAACCGGAGATAGGGGGGAGCCCATTGGGGTGCCCTCGGTTTGTTTGTAGAAAGTTACATTCCAAGTGAAGTATGTATTGGTTAAGCAGTGTCTCACCAGGGGGGGTACCTCAGTGTTTAGTTCTTGATGAACCAAGTCTTCAATGATTGCGATAGTGTCAGGTATAGGAACTTTGGTGAATAAGGAAACTAGATCAAAACTGACAAGCAGGTCGTCTGGGGACAGGGAAATACCCTTGATTGTCGTTACCAGGTGAGTAGAATTTTGTACCGCAGAGGTGGTTTTTCAAGTGAAAGGACACAGGATTTCAGACAAATAACGAGCCAGTTTGTATGTGGGGGGAGTTGATAGTAGAGACGATGGGACGAAGGGGTGTATCTACTTTATGTATTTTTGGTAAGCCGTATAATCTTGGTGGCCTGGCAGCAGATGGTTTCAACGAAAACTGTTTAGATTGATAAATTAATGCGGTTGAATCAGAAATTATTTTGTTGGTTTGTGTGACGAGGCTGTTGGTGGGATCTCTTTTTATTTTTGCATAGCTGCCATCGTCGAGTAATTCTTTAATTTTGTTGTTATATTTTAGTTTATCCATGATGACAGTAGCATTGCTCTTGTAAGCTGAGAGGACTACAACGTCATCCCTCTTTTTTAATTTCTATAATTCAAAACGCTCATCTTTGCTGAGGTTGCTAGCTGGCATCTTAGCGTTTTTGAGAGTTGCAGCGATTTCAGATCTTGCTACGTCTGCAGTGATGTGACCCGGGCCCCTGAGAGCAACGTCTACTTGGGCAATGATTTCATTAACTGGTATGTGTTTAGGTGTGACTGCAAAGTTTAGACCTTTAGCTAAAACGGATTTCAGACCATTGGAAATAGAACTGTTACTGCGATTAATTACGACTTTGTTAACATCTAGCTTTTTGGTGTGTGGGTCCAGTCTTTTGTTGAAGAGGAGGTTAAATTTGGAAATCAGGTTGTCCTTACATTTGGTCGACATAGTAGCAGCTGAAGAGGCAGTCATATTGTCTACATGTTCCCAATCCGATGTGGACATTGTTGCCCTCAATGATAAGTGTTATTCGTAGAGTGTCTTGTCTAACTGATCTAGTTCGGTGCGTATAATCTGATTTTCTCTGAGATAAGAGCTAAGCTAGTTTTGAAAAGAATTCGTTTAGCATTAAAAGAAGTTACAGCAGCAGAGGTCAGTGTAAATGCGATTGGTATTACCCCAGAGTCGCGGCATCTCTTCAGAAAGGTGAGAGACTCGATCAGCTGAGCCTTCTTATCCCGGAGTTTGTTGAAAGATCTTAAAGTTATGTGGAAACCCTCCCCGTAGAGGCGATTAAATTTTGATTTAAAGCTTTCGTGACTGCTGTAATTCATATTCTTAGCTCTTTCGGTAAAGTCACGTTGAAGGGAAACAATAAAATAATACAATATATATAAAACAATAAAAATTCTCACGACGTTTCGACCATAACACAAACGGTCATCATCACGTGTTGAAGTACAATCCTTATTTGGGCAAAGCTACTCCCGGTGACTGGCGGCTCATTAACATAATATATTCATGAAAGCCGTCGCGAGTTTATTGCGACGAGTTCGGCACCCACGCCCCATCCCTCCACGTATGGGCCAGACTCATTAACATAATTTATTTAAGTAACAGAGTTGCTCATTGTGGGAGGGGAGTGTTTTGTTCCCCGCAAGTGACGTCATGTCAACTTCTGCTGCTGCGTGACGTCACGAGATAACAGGAAGCTGCTGCTCCGCCGTGCACTGAAATCCGAGGTCAGAAATTCTCATCGCGGTTGTGGTGGTGGTGGTTGTGGTGGTGGTTGTTGTTGTGGTGGTGGTTGTTGTGGTGGTTGTTGTTGTTTACCGAGGTAGAGCCTCGCTCTCTCTCGTAGGGATGTCAATTGAGTAGCAGCGAGCATGGAAGCGATGTCCAGGTTGGAACTTTACAGCGTGCGGCCTAGCCACGCGGGGCCTTGCCTCCTGCCCTCGCCTGATCGCGTTTGCTTCAATTCTCTCGCATAAGTTTAATTTGTCTTCACTCGGCTCGCCACTTTGTCACTTTGTTTTACTTGTTGTGGTTGTTGTGGTGGTTGTTGTGGTGGTGGTGGTGGTTGTTGTTGTGGTTGTATTGGTGGTGGTGTTTGTGGTGGTTGTATTGGTGGTGGTTGTGGTGGTGGTTGTGATGGTGGTTGTGGTTGTGATGGTGGTTGTGGTGGTGGTGGTTGTGGTGGTGGTCGTTGTGGTGGTGGTTGTGATGGTGGTTGTGGTTGTGATGGTGGTTGTGGTGGTGTTTGTGGTGGTGTTTGTGGTGGTTGTATTGGTGGTGGTTGTATTGGTGGTGGTTGTATTGGTGGTGGTTGTGGTGGTAGTTGTTGTGGTGGTGGTTTTGGTGGTAGTTGTTGTGGTTTTGGTGGTTGTGGTGGTGGTTGTTGTGGTGGTGGTGTTTGTGGTGGTTGTATTGGTGGTGGTGGTTGTGGTTGTGATGGTGGTTGTGGTGGTTGTTGTGGTGTTTCTGGTGGTTGTATTGGTGGTGGTTGTGGTTGTTGTGGTGGTGGTTGTTGTGGTTTTGGTGGTGGTGTTTGTGGTGGTTGTATTGGTGGTGGTTGTGTTGGTGGTTGTGGTGGTAGTGGTTGTGGTGGTGGTTGTTGTGGTGGTGGTTGTTGTTTACCGAGGTAGAGCCTCGCTCTCTCTCGTTGGGATGTCAATTGAGTAGCAGCGAGCATGGAAGCGATGTCCAGGTTGGAACTTTACAGCGCGGGGCCTAACCACACGGGGCCTTGCCTCCTGCCCTCGCCTGATCGCGTTTGCTTCAATTCCCTCGCTTAAGTTTAATTTGTCTTCACTCGGCTCGCCACTTTGTCACTTTGTTTTACTTTTAAATATTCACGCAGTTTTTATTTCATTCTTTTTTACCAGGCCAAGCCCGCTTGAGCTGCTGTGCCGCTTTTGTTTTTGGAAGCGACCTGCCCACAACACAAGGTGAGGCTCGTGAACAGCGTGGCGGTGTTCACTCTAGACGCGTGGCGGTGTTCACTCTAGACGCGTGGCGGTGTTCACTCTAGACGGGTGGCGGTGTTCACTCTAGACGCGTGGCGGTGTTCACTCTAGACGGGTGGTGGTGTTCACTCTGGGCGCGTGGTGGTGTTTACTGTAGACGCGTGGTGGTGTTCACTCTACTTGGTGGAGTGAGAAAGCAAGAATTTTGAGCAGGTGAAGGTGGCCAGGCGTGGGTCTGGACACACCACCACCTGTGAACCATGCCAGTGTGTGACAGTGGTGGAGCCAGTGGGGGTGGGGTGGCACGTACCCCCCCAACGGTCTGATTGAAATCCCTAATTTCGATCGGATCATTGGGGTTTATTAGAAACTAGCTTCACTACCCGGCTTCGCCCGGGACTTGGATTCTTGTCTTGGATGAATTTCAAATTTCATATTCCCTTATCTGTGTTGCGGGTTGACGCCACACACTCCATGGTCATTTCCCCCACTCCCCCAAAATACAAAAATATATTTTAATACTTTGTGCATTGTGTCCAGTCTGGAAGCTACCCACATTACAAATTTCAAGTTTGTAGCATGTTCGGAAGTATGCTGAACATTTCAAACAGACACACATTCACAATTGTGTGCAGTTGCGTATACAGTACACGACTTCCCTGATGGCAAACACCTTCAGCGAGCACGATGCATATCACAGGTGTCGAATAAAAAGCATAGGACAAGTCCTTACTAACAACTCCTTACTAACAACTCCTTACTAACTAGCAACTCCTTACTAAGTAACAATGCCTTACTTACTAACAACTCCTTACTTACTAACAACTCCTTACCAACAACTCCTTACTAACAACTCCTTACGAACAACTCCTTACTTACTAACAACTCCTATCATTTTTCATTGCTGAAGGGGTTGCCCCTCCTACCTTAAAATCCTGGCTCCACCTCTGAGTGTGTGACAGGGTCAAGTTTGTATTTGCAGTAAAGTCTATTAATGCTATTGAGCGTGGAGGTTATATCAAAACAGTTTATTTTTGTTTTTCTCTAAAACTCTTTGTAAGAATGGAGTCAGGAAGTTATCACAGCACACGTGCAGCTGAAGTCGGAACTGTTCATCCCAGCATTCAAGGACATCTGTGCCTGGCTTCACAACTCTAAGTTGTGATTGAACATTAATTTATGCATTTCTGCATAACACAAATAGTATTATTTTCAACACCCTTTGCTATGTCAGCTGAATTTAGTTTTCATAAATATTCCTTTTGAAGCCAGACAGCCGAAATTGTGTGCTCGGAGTTTTGGGTTAACATTCATTTTGAAGATGCTAGGGCTTCCAGACACATTTATGACATTTGCCCTCTCATTGTGTGCCATAACAGCCCGTGTGATGAATTTGGGACACTTTTTCACTATATCATGAAATTATGAATAAGTTTAGACATGTTAGTCACGTGTTACTGTGTGTATGCATTCCTCTGTGCATCAATACTGACATGTAGATGGTGTGGACATTATTTTTTTCTGTCTGCAGCTGACGCTTCCTCTGTTGCTTCCTCTGCAGAATTTGTCTGATGGAGCAAAGGCACTCGGCGCAGCTCGGTACAAAAAGGCATCATTGCGACCGGTGTGCATACAGCACGGATCGTACTGGAAATTTGACCTTGCACCAGAGAACTCACACGGGAGAGAAACCCTTCAAGTGCAGTGTGTGTGGGAAGGCGTTTTCACAGTCATCTGCTCTTTTAACACACCAGAGAACGCACACAGGAGAGAAACCCTTCAAGTGCAGTGTGTGTGGGAAGGCGTTTGCACATTCACCACATCTTCAAAGACACCAGAGAACACACACAGGAGATAAACCCTTCAAGTGCAGTGTGTGTGGGAAGGCGTTTTCACGTTCATCTACTCTTGTAACACACCAGAGAACTCACACAGGAGAGAAACCCTTCAAGTGCAGTGTGTGTGGGAAGGCGTTTGCACAGTTAGCTACTCTTCAAAAACACCAGAGAACATACACGGGAGAGAAACCCTTCAAGTGCAGTGTGTGCGGGAAGGCATTTTCACAGTCATCTGCTCTTGTAATACACCAGAGAACACACACGGGAGAGAAACCCTTCAAGTGCAGTGTGTGTGGGAAGGCGTTTTCACAGTCATCACATCTTCAAGAACACCAGAGAATACACACGGGAGAGAAACCCTTCAAGTGCAGTGTGTGTGGGAAGGCGTTTTCACATTCATCTCCTCTTATAAAACACCAGAGAACTCACACAGGAGAGAAACCCTTCAAGTGCAGTGTGTGTGGAAAGGCGTTTTCACGTTCATCTACTCTTGTAACACACCAGAGAACTCACACAGGAGAGAAACCCTTCAAGTGCAGTGTGTGTGGGAAGGCGTTTTCACGGTCACCACATCTTCAAGTACACCAGAGAACACACACGGGAGAGAAACCCTTCAAGTGCAGTGTGTGTGGGAAGGCGTTTTCACAGTCACCACATCTTCAAAGACACCAGAGAACACACAAGCATCAGAAGATCCACAAGAAGTGGAGTCTGAAATCAGCTTGTGAAAGTCAAAGTGCCGCAATGAGCCTATCCCTCATGAAACAAGAACCGGAAGAAAATTCCAGCTTGGACACTTTTAAAGGTATCGAGGTGAAATATGAAGAGGTGAAATGTGAAGAAGTGATGGTGAAGAGCGAAGAAGTGAAGGTAAAATGTGAAGATGAAGATTCAACTCCACAATGGGACCTTAACATCGATGGAGGCAACGTGAAGCAGGAGGAGAATTCTGACTGTGAGGCAGAGCGAGGCAACTCCCAGCAGTTTGTGGAAGTGGAGGTGTGGGTGGACTTCCTAGACAATACAAAGTCAAATGGAGACCCGGTAGATGTGTAAGGCAGAGACGATGTCGCTCCAATAGATGCACCTTTGTCACAGGCCTTTAATGACAAGAATGTGAAGTTGAACACTCAATTCCTAGGTTCAACCTGCAGGGTAAGAGCGGCCAGTCTTTGTGGACCTGTGGGTTGGGTAGATCTCGAACCAGGAGCGAGAACCAAGAAGCTCCCAAGCATTAACTAGGTTCTAATAATTCCATTTATATGGTGCTTGCTTAATCACCTCTGGCAATTCAGAGTTTTGTATCGTATCTCGTCTCAAACACTCGAAGAGCACCCCCAAGTAGCAGCTGCCCCTGTGTGGCACAAGGTGGTGGCCCTGCACTGGCCTGCATGTGGACAAGAGCCTGTCAGTAGGGGGCGATGGTTGATGTGGCATCTCAGTTGTGGAGTTTGTAGGTAATGTTTAGAATTTGATCAATTTTGACCCAGATGCCAGCATGAAATGGCCTACTCGTTTTGAATGGCTCAATAGTATGTTGTACATACACTGTTAAGCAGACGGTGTGTATTTTTTTAAATAGCTTCTTGTTGATGCGATGTAACCTGATGCAGTATATTACACTGTAGTAATACAATTTTGTTAATATTCCTGTCAATAATTTATAATGAATACTTGGCTGATTGTGTGCGTATATGTAAGATTTTGTCTATAAGGGTCAAACATTAAATAAGTGATGTTAGGACAAAGTGTGTGTTTGGAAGTAACCTGTACAGATAACTCAGGTGAGACTCATTGTTCATGTGATACAGGTCAAAGGGTATTTTTGCGTTTTCAGAAAGCATCTCCCTCTGAAGCAACTCATTGTCTTTGAAATAGGGATCACACTCTGATCCTTCATCAATTACAAGGCATACCACTCAAAACTTACACGTAGAGGAGGTACATTCTCTACAACACGAATTATAATTTTGTGTTACGTATTGACGTAGATTTTGTCGAATTAGGACGAGAAATGCTCCTTGCTGATTAACGTCTGGATGTTCACAACCAAGGGTTGAAGCAAGCCTGACCGCCTGCAGCGCCCCTCACAACCATTTATGGCTTTGGGCCAGGAAAGTCACGAAAAAAATTGCACACGAACGACGCCTCCACGCAAGCTCCCGATGCTCCGTATCATACTGCTGTCCCTCCCGGACATATCTAGTGCCACACTCAACTCCACAAACGGCTACCCTCGTTATTTTGCGTCAATACTTGTTGCTCGATTTGGCACTACACCTGCAAATGAAACAGCGCATAGACACTTGTACACTCCATCATTGTATCCTTTTTAACACCATTTGCGAGCTGCTGCTATTCGTCCAAGGTTCCCCGCTCTTCATCCTTTCACAGAAAATACTTGTGCAAACTGTTAATTCTACTTTTCTTATTTCTGGGTGGTATTGAGCTTCATCCTGGCCCAAATGAAAAGAACTTGTGTCATTCTGTAGATTTTTCTGGCAGGAGAGGTGTTGGTGTTCTACATGTCAACATCAGAGGGCTTGTGATTAAATTAAGTCAACTAAAACTAGAAGTGGCAAATCTTGACCCGGACATTTTTTGCCTAACAGAAACATTTCTCACTCCTGCGGTCAATGACTTGCAGATTACGATTGACAACTACAACCTTTTTTGGCTTGACCGAGAATCTAAAGGAGGTGGCATTGCCATCTATGTTCGTAATACTATTATATGTTCACCATCTCACTCCTTGTTTAAAAAATGTTGCTTTGAAGGTTTGGCTCTCAGAATAACTCTCCCAAATAATCAACAGATATTGGTAGTGTGCTGCTATAGACCGCCTTGTTGGAAGGATGTTGAAGCTGCATTGGCATTGAGAGAGCTTTTTGGGGGCCTCCCTAAAGGTGAAATAGTTTTAGTGGGTGATCTAAATTGGAATTGGCTAAACACGCCGGCCGTGGCCACAAATTTTACAGATGAATTTAACCTGTTTCAATTAATAAATGTCCCCACAAGACCCAACCTAAAAAATCTGGGACAGTCAACGCTGCTTGACGTCCAATTGACAAATGGCCCTCACAATTTCACACTGACTGGTGTTCTGGGTAATAACCTTAGTGATCACTCCTTCATTTTTTGGGTGAGATCATCAGCCAGACCCAAAGCCCCCCCTAAAATTGTTGAGAAGCACTCTTTGAGGCACTTCCGCACTCAGGCATTTACAAATGATGTGCTTCACTCGGATTTTGCTAAGTTCTGTGATATCCCCAACCTGACTACGGCTTGGGAGACTTTCAGGTACACGTTTCTCCAAATTCTTAACAAACATGCTCCGTTGGTTAGATTTAAAACTAAAGGCAACCGCCCACCATGGTATGATCCTTTGATTACAAAGCTCATGAAAACTAGGGACAAGGCTTGGGCATGTGCTCAGAAAAGTAATTTGGTAAATGACTGCCTAGAATACAGGATTTTAAGGAATAGATGTGTAAAAAAAATACGGCATGCAAAAAATGCCTACTTTTCCTCCACTCTCCTGAAATCACATGGAAATTCCAGGATGTTTTTGGAAAACAATCAAATCTATCGAAAAGGCATCCAAAACAGACAATCTGCCCTTTGAGCTTAACCGAAATGGAGAATATTTTTCAGATCCCAAAAAAATAGTTGACAATTTTAACCTTCATTTTTCTGAAGCTGGTAATATTTTTGATAATGTATTGGGAGTCACCCCTGCTCATGCAAATTATTGATCCCAATAACTACCGACCTATCTCAATTTTGTCCCCATTGATGAAAATTTTTTTAAAAATTATTGAACTACCAAATTAGCAGTTTCTTGTCCACCAACAATCTACTACATCTAAAACAATCTGGGTTCCGAAAAAAATGCAGCACCACATCTGCTGCATTAGATTCTCTGAATCAAATTTACAGTAGCCTTGCTAATAAGCAGTACTGTGCCTGTCTTTTTCTTGACCTGTCCAAAGCTTTTGATACAGTAGACCACAACACCCTGCTTAGTAAACTAAGTTGCCTCGGTTTTTCCAAAAACACAGAAAAATGGTTTAAAAAATACCTCTTTTCTCGCACCCAAACTGTATTCATAGATGGTTGGAGGTCTCACAGTGTTAAGATAACAAAATGGGGTTCCACAGGGTTCCATCCTCGGCCCCCTCTTGTTCTCTCTTTATGTCAATGACTTGGGCACTGAACTGGATCATTCCAGGGTAAATCTTTTTGCAGATGACACGATACTGATTACTGCTGGCCGCTCTCCAGATGACGTGATTGCTAAGCTCCAGGGTGATTTCAACAAACTACAACATCAGCTAGTTTCTCTTAAACTAGTCCTAAATACCTCCAAAACCAAGGTGCTATGCTTCTCACCGGGATTAAAGCAGGAAGTTATTTTTTCCAAACTACATTCCTTAAATAATGATCAAATAGAGCAAGTCAAGTTCTATAAGTATCTTGGGGTCATCCTGGATTCAAAACTGAATTTTGAAGATCACATTGATTATATTGGTTAAAAGACTATATTAAAAATTGGTTTACTGTATCGACACAAGCACTGCTTCCCCCCTATGTTCCGTTTGGAATTGATAAAAGCTACCATACTGCCTCTACTTGACTACTGTGACATCGTGTATAAATCAGCCCCAAGTACTGTACTGAAGAAGCTTGATTCCATCTATCACTCGGCCTTAAGATTTGCATTGAACTGCCCATACAGGACTCACCACTGTGATCTCTACATTGGGTCAAACTTAACATCTCTTAATGTTTGACGGCTTGTACACCAGATTTTATTTATTCACGATGTACTTACAAAAAAATCCGCAGACTACCTACTGGATCTCCTCTCTGTTTCAAAGAACAAATTTGACCTCAGGTCTTCGCTCATCTACCAGGTTCACATTCCCTATTGCCATACAAAAACCGGAGGAAGGGCCTTTGATATTGATGCCCCCAGGGTCTGGAATGCTATTGTCAATAAACTACAACTTGAATCACTACCTATGAGATCTTCACTCAAAACTGCTCTAGAGGAGTTGTACACCCCTAGCTGCCACTGCTATTCAGTGGCCTAAAATATGGCTCTAGATTTTGGTGTTATAATTTATTTATGTAGTTAATTGTAAAAAATTCGGTCACAGTTTTTATAATCACTGTTACATTGGATTTATGGCTTTTATTTTGGTGATTTCGAAAAGTTTTTTTGTTTTGGCCATGTTTTTGTTTATTGTAGTACGGAGTTAGACTGATGGCCTTAATCTTAGTTGTCTTGTGGTTGTTGTTGTTGTTATTTGAATTGCATCCCACTGGGATTTTTGCACACAGCGTTGGTGTACGGTGCTATTTCAGGAATATTTTGATAATTTTTTCCTGGATTTTCTGTTTGCACAGTCACATAAAGTCACTTTAAGATGTTTTCTTGTTCATGTTTTTTGTTTGTTGCGGTTGCACCCGATTCAAGAGCCGAATGGCTCACAGGGCTATACCAAATAAATGAACTATGAACTAAATGAACTATGAACATATGGGCCGGGTTCATTAACATAATATATTCACGTACGGAGCCGCTCATTGTGGGAGGGGAGTGTTATCGTTCCCCACAAATGACGTCATGTCACCGCCTGCTGTCGCGTGACGTCACGAGGTAACAGGAAGCTGCTGATCCGCCCGTCCACTGAAATACGAGGTGAGAAATTCTCATCGCGGTTGTGGTTGTTGTGGTGGTGGTGGTGGTTGTTGTGGTGGTGGTTGTAGTGGTGGTTGTTGTTGTTTACCGAGGTAGAGCCTCTCTCTCGTAGGGATGTCAATTGAGTATCAGCGAGCATGGAAGCGATGTCCAGGTTGTAACTTTATAGCGCGGGGCCTAGCCACGCGGGGCCTTGCCTCCTGCCCTCGCCTGATCGCGTTTGCTTCAATTCTCTCGCTTAAGTTTAATTTGTCTTAACTCGGCTCGCCACTTTGTCACTTTGTTTTACTTGTGGTGGTTGTTGTGGTGGTGGTTGTTGTGGTGGTGGTTGTTGTGGTGGTGGTGGTTGTGGTGGTGGTTGTGGTGGTGGTTGTTGTGGTGGTTGTTGTGGTTGTGGTGGTGGTTGTTGTGGTGGTTGTTGTGGTTGCGGTGGTGGTTGTTGTGGTGGTTGTGGCGGTTGTTGTTGTGGTTGCGGTGGTGGTTGTGGTGGTGGTTGTTGTGGTGTGGTTGTGTTGGTTGTTGTGGTGTTGGTGGTTGTGGTGTTGGTTGTATTGGTGGTGGTTGTGGTGGTGGTTGTTGTGGTGGTGGTTGTGGTGGTGGTGGTGGTGGTTGAGGTGGTTGTTGTGGTGGTTGTGGTGGTTGTGGTGGTGGTTGTTGTGGTGGTTGTTGTGGGTGGCCACGTGGAATGTTCGAACGCTCACTGCGGAGGAGAGGCTGCCCCTCCTCTGTCGGGAGCTGTACCGGTACCGCCTGGATCTGTGTGGCATTCAGGAGGTCCGGTGGACCGGCTCTGGCTCCTGCCACCATGAGGGGTGGACAGTCCTCTACTCGGGGCAGCAGACTGCCAAACAACAGGGTGTGGCTCTTCTTTTGAACAAAAGAATGAAGGGGGCGTGGGAGCGTGGCGGTGAGGTGTGGGAAGCTGTAAGTCCCAGGCTACTTTGGGCTCGCCTTCCCATCAACCGGAGGCGAGGAATGGTGGTCGTGGTTACATATGCCCTCACCGAAGATGAACATCCGTGGAGGGATGCAGGCAAAGCCGATGAGTCAGATGCCTTCTATGACCTCGGGATAGAGTCATCATGTTGGGTGACTTAAATGTCCGAGTTGGTCATGATACTGGCACCTGGTCTGGAGTGATTGGAGGGCATGGGCCAGATCAGCTCAATAACAACGGTAGGAGGCTGCTAGATTTTTGTGCAGCCCATGGGCTTGTAATTACCAACACGCTGTTCCGGCATCGGCGCATCCACACAACATCATGGATGTATGCCGGGTCCAAGAAAGAACATCTGCTGGACTACATAGTGACGGACCAGCGGATGCGAGCCCATGTCTTTGACACCAGGACCTACCGTGGAGCTGATCTGCCCTCTGACCATGAACTAGTCATCTGTAAGATGCGCCTGCCATTCTTCCACTCCGGTGGTGGGTGTACACGCAGGACCCCATTACAACCTAAAGTGGCCTGGTCTCAGTTATCTGATGAAAGTTGCAAGCGAGAATTTCATCATCGCTTGCGGCTGGGATTGGCATCGTCCCCGACTCCTCCTGATGTCGAGGGTAAATGGGCGAGGTTTAGGACTGTGACTCATGCAGCTGCAATGGCTGCTTTGGGTACGTGGTCCAGACCTCCCCAGAGACCCTGGCTGACAGAGGAGGTGTTCAGGATGCTTGAGAAAAAGCAACAGGCCCACTGTCATCGGCTACAGAATCCCACGTCAGAGAATGAGGAGGCTTGCCGCAGCCTTCGCTCGGAGGTTCGGAGAGCCGTGAGGCACTGCAAGGATGGGTGGTGGTCGCGGGTTGCTGAGGAGATGGAGTCTGCCTCAGTGGCCCGTGATCACAAATCTCTATTTAACTCCATCAAAAAAGTAATCTGCAGCGCCACACCTATTACCATCATTAGGGGAAAAAACGGTGACCCAATCTCCGACCCCCAGGAACAGGTTTGCAGATTTGCTGAGCATTTCTGTGAGGTCCTGGGGGAGGGAAAATCCCTCAGCCAGGAAAACATCGTGGCACAAAGTGAGGATGACCCTGCTGAGGCTGCGGTGCCTCAAATATTGGAAGAAGTCACCCCCTGTGAGTGGCTGGCTGAGGTGCCATCTGTTGAGGAAGTACTGAAGGCGATCCGGAGTCTGAGACCAGGAAAGGCAGCGGGCAGAGATGATCTCCCAAGCGAAATGCTGAGGGAGGGCGGCGTTTGTGCACAGACTGCCCTATATGACATCATAACAACAGTCTGGACCACTGGACGGGTTCCGCAGGATTGGAAGGATGGGGGACCACACAGACTGTAACAACTACAGGGGCATCTCACTCCTCAGTGTGCCGGGAAAGGTCCTGGAAAGGATTATTCAACATCGCCTTGCCAGGCACGCTGAGGAGAGGCTTGCGGAGCCCCAATGCGGTTTCAGGAAAGGGCGGTCCTGCACAGATGCCATATTTTCTGTCTGTCTGCTACAGCAGAGGTGTAGCGAATTCCAACAAGACCTACATCTCTGCTTTATTGACCTGGTCAAGGCCTATGATACCATCAGTAGGCCTGGGCTCTAGGTTGTTCTTCGTGCTTTTGGAGTACCTGACCCTCTGCTCACGATCATTAAGGACCTTCATGATGGTGAGCGGGCCCGGGTAAAACTACGTGGCTGGGAGTCAGAGCCATTCCCTGTTAACCTTGGGGTGCGACAGGGATGTCCTCTGGCTCTCACATTATTTAACATCTATTTTGACCACGTAGTTTGTGAAGCCTTCAATAGCTGTACCGGGGGAATCTACATATGGTACAGATATAATGGGAGGCTGATCGACGCCCGGGTGCGGTCAAGGGATGGCTCCCTATTGCTCAACCACGTTATGTATGCTGATGATTTGGTAATAGCTGCACATTCGGAGGAGGAATTGGAGACGCTGCTGCTGAGACTGGAGCGTGCCACTAAGAGGTGGGGCCTTACCATCAGCCCCACCAAAACTAAGCACCTGCCTGGGTATTTTGTACCATCGGACACTCCACCCCCACAACTCCCAATCGGTGATGGGGCAGTTGTGGAGAGAGTGGAGAGTTTCCCATACCTGGGCAGTGTGCTTATGACCGGCTCCAGTTTAACAGCAGAGGTCTCACTCCGAATCAGTCGAGCGGCAATATCTTTTCATCGGTTGCGTAACGCTGTGTGGAAGCTACCTGGTCTGTCGCTCCGCACTAAAAGCTTCAGGTCTTCTCAGCCACGGTCATTCCCTCCCTTCTCTATGCTTGCGAAACGTGGACCCCCCTAATGGAACATCTTCGCCGGTTAGAAACATTTAGGCTGGCCTGCCTACGATCCATCCTGGGTTTAACCAGACTGGATTGTGTGAGGAGCTCACAAATCCTTGAAAGATCTGGGCAGGGTCCCATCAGTAAGCTCCTCCGGCAGGCAAGGCTGCGATGGCTGGGTCATGTAGCCCGCATGCCCAGCCACCGCATGCCGAAACAGCTTTTGTTTGGCCGGATTGAGGGGGCTAAGCGGGCGTGGCACGGGCTGGAGAAGAGATGGAGTGATGTGGTACAGGAGGACGTGGAGCTGAGTGGACTTGCCGATGACTGGTACCAGCGGTGTCAAGATCGGCCTCTGTGGAGGAGGCTCGTGAAGGATGCTACTGGGCAGTTGGAGGCAGTCGCCCTCCAACAACAACGGAGGACGGAGGAGCGACGCTCAGAACAACGAGCGGAGCGCCGGGTGGCTAAAGCACAGCAGGTTGGCACAGTAGGGGGCACAGGTGGTGCATCAGCCAGTCATCTCAGTCAGTCGACCCGTGGCACCTGGGTCTGCCCCGTGACCTCCTGCCAGCGGGCGTTCGACACTTCACGTGGCCTCAGGGTGCACATAGCCTGGCACAAGCGTCGTGCTGACGTCACCGCCACGTAGTGGCGAATGGCGGTTGTTGTTGTTGTGGTTTTGGTGGTGGTGGTTGTGGTGGTGGTTATGGTGGTGGTTGTGGTGATGGTTGTTGTGGTGGTGGGGGTGGTGGTTGTGGGAGTGGCTGTGGTAGTGGTTGCTGTGGTGGTTGTTGTTGTGGTGGTTGTTGTGCTGGTTGTTGTGGTTGTTGTGGTGGTGGTTGTGGTGGTTGTGGTGGTGGTTGTTGTGGTGGTTGCTGTGGTGGTGGTTGTGGTGGTGGTTGTGGTGGTGGTGGTTGTGGTAGTGGTGGTTGTGGTGGTGGTTGTGGTGGTGGTTGTGGTTGTTGTGGTGGTTGTTGTGGTGGTTGTTGTGCTGGTTGTTGTGGTTGTTGTGGTGGTGGTAGTGGTTGTTGTGGTGGTTGTGGTGGTGGTGGTGGTTGTGGTGGTTGTGGTGGTGGTGGTTGTGGTGGTTGTGGTGGTGATTGTTGTGGTGGTGGTTGTGGTTGTTGTGGTGGTGGTTGTGGTAGTGGTTGTTGTGGTGGTTGTGGTGGTGGTTGTGGTGGTGGTTGTTGTGGTGGTGGTTGTGGTAGTGGTTGTTGTGGTGGTGGTTGTGGTGGTGGTGGTTGTGGTGGTGGTGGTTGTTGTTTACCGAGGTAGAGCCTCGCTCTCTCATAGGGATGTCAATTGAGTAGCAGCGAGCATGGAAGCGATGTCCAGGTTGGAACTTTACAGCGCGGGGCCTAGCCACGCGGGGCCTTGCCTCCTGCCCTCGCCTGATCGCGTTTGCTTCAATTCTCTCGCTTAAGTTTAATTTGTCTTCACACGGCTCGCCACTTTGTCACTTTGTTTTACTTTTAAATATTCACGCAGTTTTTATTTCATTCTTTTTTTACCAGGCCAAGCCCGCTTGAGCTGCTGTGCCGCTTTTGTTTTCAGAAGCGACCTGCCCACAACACAAGGTGAGGCTCGTGAACAGTGTGGTGGTGTTCACTCTAGACGCGTGGCGGTGTTCACTCTGGACGCGTGGCGGTGTTCACTCTAGACATGTGGCGGTGTTCACTCTAGACGCGTGGCGGTGTTCACTCTAGACGCGTGGCGGTGTTCACTGTAGATGCGTGGTGGTGTTCACTCTCTACATATGGAGGGGAAACCCGGGGATCGGGAAGGAAATCCACGCGACCACGGGGAGAGAGAGAGAGACACGCAGCCTCAGCTGTGTTTATTTATCCTCAATGAATTACTTTGTGGAGTGAGGAACCATTAATACTGAGCAGGTGAAGGTGGCCAGGCGTGGGTCTGGACACACCACCACCTGTGAACCATGCCAGTGTGTGACAGTGGTGGAGCCAGTGGCGGTGGGGTGGCACGTACCCCCCCAATGGTCCGATTGAAATCCCTAATTTCGATCGGATCATTGGGGTTTATTAGTAACTAGCTTCACTACCCGGCTTCGCCCGGGACTTGGATTCTTGTCTTGGATAAATTTCAAATTTCATATTCCCTTATCTTTGACTGAAAACCCCTGAAAAAATTTGATGCTTGCAAGAAAGAAAAAAGCCGAAACAAATCAAGTTCCCTAAATCGGATGTTTTCACTCAAGGAAATTTAACCTTAATCCACTTCTACGCAAGGTCGATTTTGGCCACTCCGGAAGGGAATGACGTGGCGAGCTGAAAATAGTCGCGTTCATTTAGAAATTCCAGACAGCATAAGCTGTGAAATTTTCATGATGCCAGAGCTCAGCGTTGGATAGTTTTGATGCTTCACACAAACAGATGCTATTTCTGCTTTATATTTAATAGCCGTTGTACCCGTTCTTCGCACCCATATGTATTGAAACTCCGAGAAGCCAATGGCTTCATCGGCCAGGAGCAAAGCACCACCTAAAATCTCCCGGCATGCTGTTAACAGCTCTAAAAGTACAGTGCACGAAGAGCCATATGGTAGGGGTAAGCATTGCAGAGCGCTTAACTCAGGTGTGTTGCGGGTTGACGTCACACACTCCATGGTCATTTCCCCCACCCCCCCCCCCAAAATACAAAAGTCTATTTTTATACTTTTTACATTGTGTAGAGTATGGAACCTACCCACATGCCAAATCTCAAGTGTGTAGCATGTTGGGAAGTATGCTAAACACTTTCGAACAGACACATATCCACACATTTCGCTTTTATATATATAGATAAATCAGCATTTTGCGACCCCCCCCCCCACTGCCACCGTGTGGCATTTTATTACGTGCCAGGGACTCTATGAGAGGACAACAGTCCGAGTCCATAATTGGCAATAAGTAACGGCAAAGCAGTTACAAGCGACTCACAGAATTGTGTGCAGTTGCGTATACAGTACACGACTTCCCTGAAGGCAAACACCTTCAGCGAGCGCGATGGCTATCACACACGTCGAATAAAAAGGATTAGGACAAGTCCTTGGTAACAACTCCGTACTAACAACTCCTTACTTAATAACAACTCATAATATTCTTAGTTTTTTCGGTAAAGTCACGTTGAAGAGAAACAACAAAATAACAAAATATATATAAAACAATAAAAAAATTTCACGACGTTTCGACCATAACTCAAACGGTCATCATCAGGTGTGTCGGTTTGCATAAATTTATTTTTAAAACGGCACATTTATTTATAAATAATAATAATAATAAATTATTATTATTATTATTATTTAAATAATAATAATAAATAATAATAATAAATTATTATTATTATTATTATTTAAATAATAATAATAATAAATAAATGTGCCATTTTAAAAATAAATTTATGCAAACCGACACACCTGATGATGACCGTTTGAGTTATGGTCGAAACGTCGTGAAATTTTTTTATTGTTTTATATATATTTTGTTGTTTCTCTTCAACGTGACTTTACCGAAAAAACTAAGAATATGAATTACTGCAGTCACGAAAGCTTTAAATCAAAACAACTCATAATGTTTCATTGCTGGAGGGGTTGCTCATGGCTCCGCCTCTGAGTGTGTGATCGTGTCAAGTTTGTATGTGCAGTAAAGCCTATTAACTCTATATAGTAATAGGTTTTACCCTTTTAACTGGCACAAAAAAAACTGACCCCTTTATTCAAGTCATCATGTTTGCAATAACCACAACACAAGCAGTCAAAATGCAAACAAATGAGACAACTCTGATAATACTAAGCACTGTCCTTGAAATTGATTGGTCCACACCCGAGACGGCTTTTCTTAGAACCTAGTCTCCACTGGTGTTGAAACAGAAGACGCCAAAAGGCGTCTCGGGTGTGGACCAATCAAATTCAAGGACAGTGCTTATTATCAGTTGTCTCTATTGTTTGCATTTTGACTGCTTGTGTTGTGGTTATTGCAAACATGATGCCTTGAATGAAGGTGTCAGTTTTTTGTTCCAGTTAAAAGAGTAAAACCTATTACTATATCTTGTTACTGGCAAAGGAGGTCTCATAATCTATTAACTCTATTGAGCACGGAGGTGATATCAAAACAGTTTATTTTTGTTTTTCTCTGGAACTCTTTGTTTGAATGTAGTCGGGAAGTTATCACAGCACACGTGCAGCTGAAATCAGAACTGTTCATCCCAGCATTCAAGGACATCTGTGCCTGGCTTCACACCTCTAAGTTGCGATTAAACATTCATTTATGCATAACACAAATAGTATTATTTTCAACACCCTTTGCTATGTCAGCTGAATTTAGCTTTCATAAATATTCCTTTTGTAGCCAGACATCCGAAATTGTGTGCTCGGAGTTTTAGGTTAACATTCATTTTGAAGATACTAGGGCTTCCAGGCACGTTTATGACCATTTGCCCTCTCATTGTGTGCCATAACAGCCCGTTTGATGAATTTGGGGCACTTTTTCACTATAACATGAATATATGAATAAGTATATACGTGTTAGTCACGTGTTACTGTGTGTATGCATTCCTCTGTGCATCGATACTGACGTGTAGATGGTGTTTATATTCTTTTTTTCTGTCTGCAGCTGTCGCTTTCTGTCTGCAGAATTTGTCCGATGGAGCAAAGGCACTCGGCGCGGCTTGGTGCAAAAAGGCAACAATGCGACCGGCCTGCAAACAACACGGATCGTACTGGAAATTTGACACCGCACCAGAGAACACACACAGGAGAGAAACCCTTCAAGTGCAGTGTGTGTGGGAAGGCCTTTTCACTTTCACCAAATCTTCAAGTACACCAGAGAACGCACACAGGAGAGAAACTCTTTGAGTGCAGTGTGTGTGGGAAGGCGTTTTCAGATCCATCTGCTCTTGTAAGACACCAGAGAACACACACGGGAGAAAAACCCTTCAAGTGCAGTGTGTGTGGTAAGGCGTTTGCACTTTCACCAAATCTTCAAATACACCAGAGAACACACACAGGAGAGAAACCCTTCAAGTGCAGTGTGTGTGGGAAAGCGTTTGCACTTTCACCAAATTTTCAAATACACCAGAGAACACACACAGGAGAGAAACCCTTCAAGTGCAGTGTGTGTGGGAAGGCGTTTTCACGTTCAACAAATCTTCAAAGACACCAGAGAACACACACAGGAGAGAAACCTTTCAAGTGCAGTGTGTGTGGGAAGGCGTTTGCACTTTCACCAAATCTTCAAATACACCAGAGAACACACACAGGAGAGAAACCCTTCAAGTGCAGTGTGTGTGGGAAGGCGTTTGCACAGTCACCACATCTTCATGTACACCAGAGAACTCACAAGCATCAGAAGATCCACAAGGAATGGAGTCTGAAATCAGCTTGTGAAAGTCAAAGTGCCGCAATGAGCTCATCCCTCATGAAACAAGAACCGGAACAAAATCCCAGCTTGGACACTTTTAAAGGTATCGAGGTGAAATATGAAGAGGTGAAGGTGAAATGTGAAGAAGTGATGGTGAAGAGCGAAGAAGTGAAGGTAAAATGTGAAGATGAAGATTCAACTCCACAATGGGACCTTAACATCGATGGAGGCAACGTGAAGCAGGAGGAGAATTCTGACTGTGAGGCAGAGCGAGGCAACTCCCAGAAGTTTGTGGAAGTGGAGGTGTGGGTGGACTTCCTAGACAATACAAAGTCAAATAGAGACCCGGGAGATGTGTAAGCTTGAGACGATGTCGCTCCAATAGATGCACCTTTGTCACAGGCCTTTAATGACAAGAATTTTGAAGTTGAACACTCAATTCCTAGGTTCAACCTGCAGGGTAAGATCGGCCAGTCTTTGTGGACCTGTGGGTTGGGTAGTTCTCTAACCATGAGCGAGAGCCAATAAGCTTCCAAGCATTCACAAGGTTCTAATAATTCCATTTATATGGTGCTTGCTTAATCGCCTCTGGCAATTCGGAGTTTTGTATCGTATCTCGTCTCAAACACTTGAAGAGCATCCCCAAGTAGCAGCTGCCCCTGTGTGGCACAAGTTGGTGGCCCTGCACCGGCCTGCATGTGGACAAGAGCCTGTCAGTAGGGGGCGATGGTTGATGTGGCATCTCAGTTGTGGAGTTTGTAGGTAATGTTTAGAATTTGATCAATTTTGACCCAGACGCCAGCATGCAATGGCCTACTCGTTTTGAATGGCGCAATAGTATGTTGTATATACACTGTTAAGCGTATGTTTTAAAATAGCTTGTTAATGCGTTGTAACCTGATTCAGTATATTTCACTGCAGTAATTCAGTTTTGTTAATATTCCTGTGAATAATTTATAATGAATACCTGTCTGATTGTGTGCGTATATGTAACATTTTGTCTATAAGGGTCAAACATTGAATAAGTGATGTTTGGACAAAGTGTGTGTTTTGGAAGTAACCTGTACAGACAACTCAGGTGAGACTCATTGTTCTTGTGATACAGGGGAAAGGGTATTTTTCTGTTTTCAGGAAGCATCTCCCTCTGGAGCAACTCATTGTTTTTGAAATAGGCAGCACACTCGGATC
Source organism: Petromyzon marinus (assembly GCF_048934315.1). Lineage (NCBI taxonomy): Eukaryota > Metazoa > Chordata > Hyperoartia > Petromyzontiformes > Petromyzontidae > Petromyzon > Petromyzon marinus. The sequence continues at coordinate 196,628 of NW_027423699.1, read as the reverse complement.
ATTAATCAATCACAAGTAGAGGAGATACATTCTCTACAACACGAATTATAATTTTGTACTACGTGTTGATGTAAAATTTTGTCGAAATAGGACGAGAAATGGTCCAAGCTGATTAACGTCTGGATGTTCACAACCAAGGCTTGAAGCAAGCCTGACCGCCTGCGGCGCCCCTCACAACCATTTACGGCCTTGAGCCAGGAAAGTCACGAAAAAAATTGCACACGAACGACACCTCCACGCAGCTCCCGATGCTCCGTTTTGAAGTTTTAAAATGAAACAACTTTGAATTGTATTATGTTTTGAATTAGATAATTGTATTTATTCATTAAAAGCTTATTACTTGAAAACGATATTTCGTGTGAATTTTCCCTCGTCGTTAAGTAGATGGCCTTGCCGGGGGTTCGGTTCGACGCGGACTTTCAGCTGGTTGGGATCGCGGGATCGAGATGAGGCGACACAGAGCTGGCCGTGCGAGAAGACCGCCGTCTGCAGATCGATTCCAACGCGATCGAACGTCTGTCCCTGCACCTCCGTCGTTCATGCAGGGGGTCTGTAGGTTTACAGCACCTCCTGCATGAAAACGACGGAACGTGCAGCCTTCATCACAGATGAAGTTGTGCACTTATATAAAAGAGTATAGCCAGTGGGTTTTCAAAGTACCTTCGTCTTACAGAAATTAATTTTGAGTGAGCCCACCGCATTAAAACAATGCTCAGCTGAGCTGGGCGAGCCACGGTGGGTTTGGGGGGGGGGTCACCTTATCTTAGTCACGTGACACAGCTCACGTGACTTCTGTCGCGACAATGTCTGGATGTTTTCGCCTGAGCATGACCCCTCGTGTTGCGATCGAAACGTCGCGATTTATTTTTTCTTATTTTATTTTTTCTACCTACGTGACTTTACCGCAAGAACCAAAGAGTATGAAAGATTTAAAGCTTTCGTGACTGCAGTAATTCATATTCTTAGCTCTTTCGGTAAAGTCACGTTGAAGGAAAGCAATATAATAATAAAATATATAAAACAATAAAAAATTCTCACGACGTTTCGACCATAACACAAACGGTCGTCATCAGGTGTGTCGGTTTGCATTAATTTATTTATTTTTAAACGGTGTATTTATTTATAAAAAACGTCAGCGCCACGCGCAGAGATTTGGCAGTTTGTTTAGAGGGACGAGTCCATCTATGTTCTGAGAAGAGGAGGGGGGAGACGAAAAATTAATGTATGCTGTCTGAAAGGCGCTGTAAGTGAACAATCAATTAAGACCTGAAATGGTTTATCAAATCTTTCCAATGATTGCTAAGCCAGAATCCATCTTCTCGGTTGGAATTGTCTCTGTGCTTGTTTATGTGGATAGCCTCATGAACGAATCGCTCATGGTAGCCAGATGGCTTACAAAGAACCTCTGTCTTGGAAAAGTCAATGTCATGTGAGCCTACTGAATTATAACAATGATCTGCCACGGCCGAGGTGTTGGTCCTACCGTGTTTAAGGTCTGCTTTGTGTTCACGAATGCGGTCTGAGACATGGCGTTTGGTTTCTCCAATGTAACTACTACCACAGAGGCAACTTAGTTTGTAGACACCAGGGTACTGTATGTCCGGAATCACATCTTTTACAGACAGAACCAGATCACGGATTTTATGTAATGTGTTGAAACGGACCTGGATCTTGTGTTTATTCAAGATTTTGGAGATCTTTTTGTGATCCCCGCAATGTAGGGTAAAGTGTTGGTTTTGAAAGGCTCCTCAAGAGGGTCCTTCTTCATGGTTTGAGTGATAGCTTTGCGGATTGCATAGTCGGAGTAACCATTAGCCTTAAGAGCTTGGTGTACGTGCTTGAGTTCACTGCCTATGTGTTCCTGGTCGGATATGCATTGGGCTCTATGATACAGAGTTTTGATGAGAGAATTCTTCTGTGATGGATGGTGGAAGGAATCCGGTTTCAGATAAGCATCCGTTTGGGTAGCTTTCCTGTAGACAGAGTGGCTCATTGAACCATCAGGTCTCTTTTTTATTAGGACATCCAAAAAAGGTAGCTTGCCATCATTTTCAACTTCCATGGTAAATCTGATGGCTGCGTGTATGGAATTGATGTGGTCGAAGAATTGGTCTAGAGCAGGCCGGCCATGTGGCCAGATGACAAAAGTGTCATCCACGTACCTCTTCCATAAGGTTGGGCGCAGAGTGGCAGTCTGGATGGCGTCAGTCTCAAATTTCTCCATGAAAATGTTAGCTATAACCGGAGATAGGGGGGAGCCCATTGGGGTGCCCTCAGTTTGTTTGTAGAAAGTTACATTCCAAGTGAAGTATGTATTGGTTAAGCAGTGTCTCACCAGGGGGGGTACCTCAGTGTTTAGTTCTTGATGAACCAAGTCTTCAATGATTGCGATAGTGTCAGGTATAGGAACTTTGGTGAATAAGGAAACTAGATCAAAACTGACAAGCAGGTCGTCTGGGGACAGGGAAATACCCTTGATTGTCGTTACCAGGTGAGTAGAATTTTGTACCGCAGAGGTGGTTTTTCAAGTGAAAGGACACAGGATTTCAGACAAATAACGAGCCAGTTTGTATGTGGGGGGAGTTGATAGTAGAGACGATGGGACGAAGGGGTGTATCTACTTTATGTATTTTTGGTAAGCCGTATAATCTTGGTGGCCTGGCAGCAGATGGTTTCAACGAAAACTGTTTAGATTGATAAATTAATGCGGTTGAATCAGAAATTATTTTGTTGGTTTGTGTGACGAGGCTGTTGGTGGGATCTCTTTTTATTTTTGCATTGCTGCCATCGTCGAGTAATTCTTTAATTTTGTTGTTATATTTTAGTTTATCCATGATGACAGTAGCATTGCTCTTGTAAGCTGAGAGGACTACAACGTCATCCCTCTTTTTTAATTTCTATAATTCAAAACGCTCATCTTTGCTGAGGTTGCTAGCTGGCATCTTAGCGTTTTTGAGAGTTGCAGCGATTTCAGATCTTGCTACGTCTGCAGTGATGTGACCCGGGCCCCTGAGAGCAACGTCTACTTGGGCAATGATTTCATTAACTGGTATGTGTTTAGGTGTGACTGCAAAGTTTAGACCTTTAGCTAAAACGGATTTCAGACCATTGGAAATAGAACTGTTACTGCGATTAATTACGACTTTGTTAACATCTAGCTTTTTGGTGTGTGGGTCCAGTCTTTTGTTGAAGAGGAGGTTAAATTTGGAAATCAGGTTGTCCTTACATTTGGTCGACATAGTAGCAGCTGAAGAGGCAGTCATATTGTCTACATGTTCCCAATCCGATGTGGACATTGTTGCCCTCAATGATAAGTGTTATTCGTAGAGTGTCTTGTCTAACTGATCTAGTTCGGTGCGTATAATCTGATTTTCTCTGAGATAAGAGCTAAGCTAGTTTTGAAAAGAATTCGTTTAGCATTAGAAGAAGTTACAGCAGCAGAGGTCAGTGTAAATGCGATTGGTATTACCCCAGAGTCGCGGCATCTCTTCAGAAAGGTGAGAGACTCGATCAGCTGAGCCTTCTTATCCCGGAGTTTGTTGAAAGATCTTAAAGTTATGTGGAAACCCTCCCCGTAGAGGCGATTAAATTTTGATTTAAAGCTTTCGTGACTGCTGTAATTCATATTCTTAGCTCTTTCGGTAAAGTCACGTTGAAGGGAAACAATAAAATAATACAATATATATAAAACAATAAAAATTCTCACGACGTTTCGACCATAACACAAACGGTCATCATCACGTGTTGAAGTACAATCCTTATTTGGGCAAAGCTACTCCCGGTGACTGGCGGCTCATTAACATAATATATTCATGAAAGCCGTCGCGAGTTTATTGCGACGAGTTCGGCACCCACGCCCCATCCCTCCACGTATGGGCCAGACTCATTAACATAATTTATTTAAGTAACAGTGTTGCTCATTGTGGGAGGGGAGTGTTTTGTTCCCCGCAAGTGACGTCATGTCAACTTCTGCTGCTGCGTGACGTCACGAGATAACAGGAAGCTGCTGCTCCGCCGTGCACTGAAATCCGAGGTCAGAAATTCTCATCGCGGTTGTGGTGGTGGTGGTTGTGGTGGTGGTTGTTGTTGTGGTGGTGGTTGTTGTGGTGGTTGTTGTTGTTTACCGAGGTAGAGCCTCGCTCTCTCTCGTAGGGATGTCAATTGAGTATCAGCGAGCATGGAAGCGATGTCCAGGTTGGAACTTTACAGCGTGCGGCCTAGCCACGCGGGGCCTTGCCTCCTGCCCTCGCCTGATCGCGTTTGCTTCAATTCTCTCGCATAAGTTTAATTTGTCTTCACTCGGCTCGCCACTTTGTCACTTTGTTTTACTTGTTGTGGTTGTTGTGGTGGTTGTTGTGGTGGTGGTGGTGGTTGTTGTTGTGGTTGTATTGGTGGTGGTGTTTGTGGTGGTTGTATTGGTGGTGGTTGTGGTGGTGGTTGTGATGGTGGTTGTGGTTGTGATGGTGGTTGTGGTGGTGGTGGTTGTGGTGGTGGTCGTTGTGGTGGTGGTTGTGATGGTGGTTGTGGTTGTGATGGTGGTTGTGGTGGTGTTTGTGGTGGTGTTTGTGGTGGTTGTATTGGTGGTGGTTGTATTGGTGGTGGTTGTATTGGTGGTGGTTGTGGTGGTAGTTGTTGTGGTGGTGGTTTTGGTGGTAGTTGTTGTGGTTTTGGTGGTTGTGGTGGTGGTTGTTGTGGTGGTGGTGTTTGTGGTGGTTGTATTGGTGGTGGTGGTTGTGGTTGTGATGGTGGTTGTGGTGGTTGTTGTGGTGTTTCTGGTGGTTGTATTGGTGGTGGTTATGGTTGTTGTGGTGGTGGTGGTTGTAGTGGTGGTGGTTGTAGTGGTGGTTGTATTGGTGGTGGTTGTGGTGGTGTTTGAGGTTGTTGTTGTGGTTGTGGTTGTGGTGGTTGTTGCTGTGGTGGTTGTTGCTGTGGTGGTTGTTGTGGTGGTGGTTGTTGTGGTGGTGGTTGTTGTGGTGGTTGTTGTGGTGGTGTTTGTGGTTGCGGTGGTGGTTGTTGTGGTGGTGGTTGTGGTAGTGGTTGTTGTGGTGGTGGTTGTGGTGGTGGTGGTTGTGGTGGTGGTGGTTGTTGTTTACCGAGGTAGAGCCTCGCTCTCTCTCGTAGGGATGTCAATTGAGTAGCAGCGAGCATGGAAGCGATGTCCAGGTTGGAACTTTACAGCGCGGGGCCTAGCCACGCGGGGCCTTGCCTCCTGCCCTCGCCTGATCGCGTTTGCTTCAATTCTCTCGCATAAGTTTAATTTGTCTTCACTCGGCTCGCCACTTTGTCACTTTGTTTTACTTGTTGTGGTGGTGGTTGTGGGGGTTGTTGTGGTGGTGGTTGTTGTTGTTGTGGTGGTGGTTGTGGTGGTGGCTGCGGTGGTTGTTCTGGTGGTGGTTGTGGTGGTTATGGTGGTGGTGGTTGTGGTGGTGGCTGCGGTGGTGGTTGTTGTGGTGGTTGTTGTTGTGGTGGTTGTGGTGGTGGTTGTGGTGGTTTTGGTGGTGGTTGTGGTGGTGGTGGTGGTGGTTGTGGTCGTGGTGGTTATGGTTGTTGTGGTGGTGGTTGTAGTGGTGGTGGTTGTAGTGGTGGTTGTATTGGTGGTGGTTGTGGTGGTGTTTGAGGTTGTTGTTGTGGTTGTGGTGGTTGTTGTGGTGGTGGTTGTGGTGGTTTTGGTGGTGGTTGTGGTGGTGGTGGTTGTTGTGGTGGTGGTTGTGGTGGTTTTGGTGGTGGTGGTGGTGGTGGTGGTTGTGGTCGTGGTGGTTATGGTTGTTGTGGTGGTGGTGGTTGTAGTGGTGGTGGTTGTAGTGGTGGTTGTATTGGTGGTGGTTGTGGTGGTGTTTGAGGTTGTTGTTGTGGTTGTGGTTGTGGTGGTTGTTGCTGTGGTGGTTGTTGCTGTGGTGGTTGTTGTGGTGGTGGTTGTTGTGGTGGTGGTTGTTGTGGTGGTTGTTGTGGTGGTGTTTGTGGTTGTGGTGGTGGTTGTTTTGGTGGTGGTTGTTTTGGTGCTGGTTGTTTTGGTGCTGGTGGTGGTTGTGGTGGTGGTTGTAGTTGTGGTGGTGGTTGTGGTGCTGGTTGTAGTGGTGGTGGTGGTGGTTGTTTACAGAGGTAGAGCCTCGCTCTCTCTCGTAGGGATGTCAATTGTGTAGCAGCGAGCATGAAAGCGATGTCCAGGTTGGAACTTTACAGCGCGGGGCCTAGCCTCCTGCCCTCGCCTGATCGCGTTTGCTGCAATTATCTCGCTTAATTTAGCAATCTTTGTAAGAACGTAATCACCCAGGTGGGGTGTTGTTGACTGTTCTGTTAGCCGACTCTCTGTTGTATTGCAATACGTTTCTAAGTTTACTAGGTTTGTCTTCTCTTTCACTTGTACCTGATGATGATTGCTTGTGTTGCAATCAAAACGTCGCATGCCATTTGCACACCGCGTTGGTGTGCGGTGCTTTTTGTGCAATATTTTTGCAGTTTTTTTCCGGGATTCTTTGTTTGCACAGTCACATAGTCACGTTAAGATGTTTTCTTGTTCATGTTTTTTGTTTATTGCGGTTGCACCCGAGTCAAGAGCCAAATGGCTCACAGGGCTATACCAAATGAATTAAACTGAAACTATAATTTAATTTATTTAATTTTTTTTCTACGTGGCTTTACCGAAAGAACCAAAGAGTATCTTGCTTTAGTTTAAATTTCTCTTCACCTGGCTCGCTACTTTGTAACTTTGTTTTGTTTTAAATATCCACAGTTTTATTTTTATTTCTTTACCAGGCCACGCCCGCGTTGAGCTGCTGTCCGTTCTCGTTTACAGAAGCGACCTGCCCACAACAACAACAACAACAAGGTGGGGCTTGTCAACAGCGTGGTGGTGTCCAATTTCTAGACGCGTGGCGGTGTTCACTCTAGACGCGTGGTGGTGTTCACTCTAGACGCGTGGTGGTGTTCACTCTAGACGCGTGGTGGTGTTCACTCTGGACGCGTGGCGGTTTTCACTCTAGATGTGTGGTGGTGTTCACTCTAGACGCATGGCGGTGTTCACTCTAGACACGTGGTGGTGTTCACTCTAGACGCGTGGTGGTGTTCACTCTAGACGCGTGGTGGTGTTCACTCTGGACGCGTGGCGGTTTTCACTCTAGACGTGTGGCGGTGTTCACTCTGGACGCGTGGCGGTGTTCACTCTGGACGCGTGGCGGTGTTCACTCTACATATGGAGGGGAAACCCGGGGATCGGGAAGGAAATCCACGCGACCACAGGGAGAGAGAGAGAGACACGCAGCCTCGGCTGTGTTTATTTATCCTCAATGAATTACTTTGTGGAGTGAGGAACCATTAATACTGAGCAGGTGAAGGTGGCCAGGCGTGGGTCTGGACACACCACCACCTGTGAACCATGCCAGTGTGTGACAGTGGTGGAGCCAGTGGGGGTGGGGTGGCACGTACCCCCCCAACGGTCCGATTGAAATCCCTAATTTCAATCGGATCATTGGGGTTTATTAGAAACTAGCTTCACTACCTGGCTTCGCCCGGGACTTGGATTCTTGTCTTGGATAAATTTCAAATTTCATATTCCCTTGTCTTTCACTGAAAACCCCTGAAAAAATGTGATGCTTGCAAGAAAGAAAAAAGCCGAAACAAATCAAGTTCCCTTAATCGGATGTTTTCACTCAAGGAAATTTAACCTTAATCCACTTCTACGCAAGGTCGATTTTGGCCACGCCAGAAGGGAATGACGTGGCGAGCTGAAAATAGTCGCGTTCACTTAGACATTCCAGACAGCATAAGCTGTGAAATTTTCATGATGCCAGAGCTCAGCGTAGGAGAGTTTTTGGTGCTTCACACAAGCAAACAGATGCTATTTCTGCTTTATATTTAAGATAGCCGTTGTACCCGTTCTTCGCACGGATATGTATTGAAACTCCGAGAAGCCAATGGCTTCATCGGCCAGGAGCAAAGCACCACCTAAAATCTCCCGGCACGCTCAGCTCTTAAGCTTTGCAGAACGCTTAACTCAGGTGTGTTGCCGGTTGACGTCACACACTCCATGGTCATTTCCCCCACCCCCCCCCCCCCCAAATACAAAAGTCTATTTTTATACTTTTTACATTGTGTACAATACGGAACCTACCCACATGCCAAATTTCAAGTGTGTAGCATTTACACCATTGGAAACCTCATTTGCCAGTAAAAAAATATGATAATTGTTTTTTTACCCTTTTATCTGGCAAAAAAAAACAATTATATTTTGTTACTGGCAAATGAGGTTTCCAATGGTGTAAATGCTTAACCCGAGCTCTCATACTCTGATGGTGCATTGCCTTTGAGTTGTGCGCCTTTTGGCGTCTTCTGGTCCAACACCATGTGAGACGAGGCTCTAAAGAAAGCTGTCTCGGGTGTAGACCAATCAATTTAAAGGACAGTGCATACATTATCAGAGTTGTTTTTTGTTTGCGTTTCGACCGCAGGTATTGTGGTCAATGTAAACATGACTCCTTGTAAAAAAGGTGTCAGTTTTGTTGCCAGATAAAAGGGTAAAAAAACAATTATCAAGTGTGTAGCATGTTGGGAAGTATGCTAAACATTTCGAACAGACACACGTATCCACACATTTCCCTTTTATATATAAAATAAATTGGCATTTTGCGACCCCCACTGCCACCGTGTGGCATTTTATTACGTGCCAGGGACTCTATGAGAGGACAACAGTCCGAGTCCATAATTGGCAATAAGTAACGGCAAAGCAGTTACAAGCGACTCAGAATTGTGTGCAGTTGCGTATACAGTACACAACTTCCCTGAAGGCAAACACCTTCAGTGAGCGCGATGACGATCACACGCGTCGAATAAAAAGCATAGGACAAGTCCTTAGTAACAACTCCTTACTTAATAACAGCTCCTTAATAACAACTCCTTACTAACAACTCCTTACTAACAACTCCTTACTTACTAACAACTCCTTACTAACAACTCCTATCATTTTTCATTGCTGAAGGGGTTGCCCCTCCTACCTGAAAATCCTGGCTCCACCTCTGAGTGTGTGACAGTGTCAAGTTTGTATTTGCAGTAAAGTATTAACTCTATTGAGCACGGAGGTTATATCAAAACAGTTTATTTTAGTTTTTCTCTGCAACTCTTTGTAAGAATGGAGTCAGGAAGTTATCACAGCACACGTGCAGCTGAAGTCAGAACTTCATCCCAGCATTCAAGGACATCTGTGCCTGGCTTCACACCTCTTAAGTTGTGATTGAACATTAATTTTTGCATTTCTGCATAACACAAATAGTATTATTTTCAACACCCTTTGCTATGTCAGCTGAATTTACCTTTCATAAATATTCCTTTTTAAGCCAGACAGCCGAAATTGTGTGCTCGGAGTTTTGGGTTAAGATTCATTTTGAAGATACTAGGGCTTCCAGGCACGTTTATGACATTTGCCCTCTCATTGTGTGCCATAACAGCCCGTGTGATGAATTTGGGACACTTTTTCACTATAACATTAATATATGAATAAGTATAGACATGTTAGTCACGTGTTACTGTGTGTATGCATTCCTCTGTGCATCGAAACTGACGCAGCTATCTGCAGCTGTCGCTTCCTCTGTTGCTTCCTCTGCAGAATTTGTCTGATGGAGCAAAGGCACTCGGCGCGGCTCAGTGCAAAAAGGCAACAATGCGAACAGGGTGCAAACAACACAGATCGTACTGGAAATTTGACACGGCACCAGAGAATACACACAGGAGAGAAACCCTTCAAGTGCAGTGTGTGTGGGAAGGTGTTTGCACGTTCATCTGCTCTTAAAAAACACCAGAGAACACACACGGGAGAGAAACCCTTCAAGTGCAGTGTGTGTGGGAAGGCGTTTGCACAGTCATCTACTCTTGTAACACACCAGAGAACTCACACAGGAGAGAAACCCTTCAAGTGCAGTGTGTGTGGGATGACGTTTTCACATTCATCTCCTCTTAATAAACACCAGAGAACTCACACAGGAGAGAAACCCTTCAAGTGCAGTGTGTGTGGGAAGGCGTTTTCAGTTTCATCAAATCTTCAAATACACCAGAGAACACACACAGGAGAGAAACCCTTCAAGTGCAGTGTGTGTGGGAAGGCGTTTTCAGTTTCATCTGCTCTTGTAACACACCGGAGAACACACACGGGAGAGAAACCCTTCAAGTGCAGTGTGTGTGGGAAGGCGTTTTCAGTTTCATCTGCTCTTGTAGCACACCAGAGAACACACACGGGAGATAAACCCTTCAAGTGCAGTGTGTGTGGGAAGGCATTTGCACGTTCATCAAATCTTCATGTACACCAGAGAACTCGCAAGCATCAGAAGATCCACAAGAAGTGGAATCTGAAATCAGCTTGTGAAAGTCAAAGTGCCGCAGTGAGCCCATCCCTCATGAAACAAGAACCGGAAGAAAAACCCAGCTTGGACACTTTTAAAGGTATCGAGGTGAAATATGAAGAGGTGAAGGTGAAGTGTGAAGAAGTGATGGTGAAGAGCGAAGAAGTGAAGGTAAAATGTGAAGATGAAGATTCAACTCCAAAGTCGGACCTTCACATCGATGGAGGCAACGTGAAGCAGGAGGAGAATTCTGACTGTGAGGCAGAGCGAGGCAACTCCCAGCAGTTTGTGGAAGTGGAAGTGTGGGTGGACTTCCTCCGAGACAATACAAAGTAAAATGGAGACCCGGTAGATGTGTAAGCTTGAGACGATGTCGCTCCAATTGATGCACCTTTGTCACAGGCATTTAATGACAAGAATGTGAAGTTGAACAATCAATTCCTAGGTTCAACCTGCAGGGTAAGAGCGGCCAGTCCTTGTGGACCTGTGGGTTGGGTAGATCTCTGACCAGGAGCGAGAACCAATAAGCTCCCAAGCATTCACTATGTTCTAATAATTCTATTTATATGGTGCTTGCTTAAACGCCTCTGGCAATTCGGAGTTTTGTATCGTATCTCGTCTCAAAAACTCGAAGAGCATCCCCAAGTAGCAGCTGCCCCTGTGTGGTACAAGGTGGTGGCCCTGCACCGGCCTGCATGTGGTGGTTGATGTGGCATCTCAGTTGTGGAGTTTGTAGTTAATTTTTTTATTTAAAGCTTTCGTGACTGCAGTAATTCATATTCTTAGCTCTTTCGGTAAAGTCACGTTGAAGGTAATGTTTAGAATTTGATCAATTTTGACCCAGACGCTAGCATGCAATGGCCTACTCGTTTTGAATGGCGCAATAGTATGTTGTGCATACACTTTCTTTCGGTAAAGTCACGTAGAAGGGAAACAATAAAATATAAAAATATAAAACTTAAAAATTCTGACGACGTTTCGACTGCAACACAAGCAATCATCATCAGGTGTGAAAACCACAGCAAGAACATTTTTAATGTTTTTTATATTTTTTTCCCTTTCACGTGACTTTACCGAAACAACCAAGAATATGAACCCCTGCAGTCACGAAAGCTTTAAATCAAAAATGTACATACACTGTTAAGCAGATGGTGCGTATGTTTTAAAATAGCTTCTTGTTAGTACGATGTAACCTGATGCAGTATATTTCAGTGCAGTAATTAAATTTTGTTAATATGCCTGTCAATAATTTATAATGAATACTTGGCTGATTGTGTGCGTATATGTAACATTTTGTCTATAAGGGTCAAACATTAAATAAGTGATGTTAGGACAAAGTGTGTGTTTTGGAAGTAACCTGCACCCGATGCTCCGTTTTGAAGTTTGAAAATGAAACAACTTTGAATTGTATTATGTTTTGAATTCGATAATTGTATTTCTTCATTAAAAGCTTATTAATTGAAAACGATATTTAGTGTGAATTTTCTCGCGTCGTTAAGTAGATGGCCTTGCCGGGGGTTCGGTTCGATGCGGACTTTCAGCTGGTTGGGATCGCGGGATCGAGATGAGGCGACACAGAGCTGGCCGTGCGAGAAGACCGCCGTCTGCAGATCGAACGTCTGTCCCTGCGCCTCCGTCGTTCATGCAGGGGGTGCGTAGGTTTGCAGCGCCCCCTGCATGAAAACGACTGGAAGTTGTGCACGTATTTTTAAACATAAATTGTACACCAAAACCGGTTCTTAGTTGGCTTGCACTGAATAAATGCTGCAGTAATTATGGACTTGCAGAAGGCCATGGGATTTATATTTTGCGTAAAAAATTCCTTTGTTTTGCGGAGAGACCGATAAATGAAAGACGTCTTGTCCACTGATCTTGTTCATATCCGTGTACATCGATGTCCCACATTGCTTACACGTACACACCACACACAATGAAATAGAAACTAGAACGACTTCATTCTGGGGATGGGCAAAGATTGAGGAATCTCTTTCAATGGAGCGAGTTAAGTTTGTTCGATTCAACATCTCTGTGTTTCTGTTCCCCTCTGTGTCTCTCGCTGACTGTGTCTCTGTCGTCTCTGTATCTTTCTTTCTGTGTTGCTCTTGTCTGTGTCTGTCCACCTCCCTCTTGTCAGTCTTTGTGTGTGTCTCTAGCAGCGTCTTTCCAACCGTATTCAACTACTGTGAGTAGCAACATGCTACTCACCGTACGTAGCCAACCATGCTAATCTGTGGGTCTGTGTGTAAGTCTCTGTGTATCTGGAACTTCTTTCGCACCGTACGTAGCCGAACCTGCACAGGAGGAGCGGCCGGTATCTGTGGAGCTGTGGGCTGGGTACATCTGTCAGCAGGAGCGAGAGACAATGAAGCTCCCAAGCGTTCACTACGTTACCAACATCATATTTGCACTCATAAGTCGCTTGCCTAATTGCCCCAGCAACTCGGTGTTTCGTGTCAAATCTCATCTCGAACAATCGAAGGACCCCCCCCTAAGTGGCAGCTGCCCCTGTGTGGCACAAGGTGGCCCTGCACCGGCCTGCACGTGGACATGAGTCTGTCGGTAGGGGGCGATCATTGACGCGCCATCTCCCTTGTGTAGTTTCTGGATAATGTTTGGAATTACCCCAATTTTGACCGTGACACCAACATGCAATGACCTGTGCGTTGTGAATGACACAACGCTATGTTTTACAGCTGCCGTTAAGCAGACTGTGCATATTGTGGTGAATGTTACTGGGGTAGCCAGGTGTGCCTGTCGGTTTTGAACCTTGAACCTCTGCAATAAATAGAGAATGTGCTACCATATTCTTGGTTCTTTCGGTTGGCGCCGATGATGGCAGCCTCGGCCGTTTGGTCCGCCCTGTTTTGTCCGGTTTTGTCTTGTTTTGCTTGATCACCCGTGCTGGTGAGAGGGGCCTGCTGTTCAGCACACCCGTGCTGGTGAGAGAGGCCTGCTGTGCATCACACCCGTGCTGGTGAGAAGATGGTGCCGATGATGGTAGCCTCAGCCGGTCGGTGCGCCCTGTTTTGTCTTGTTTTGTCTATTTTTTCAGCGTTTAGCCAAGATTTTCAGAGTTCCCTAACAAGAGACGAACTTTTAAACATCAGGGAAACAACTCCTGTGGATTTATTTCCCAACTTTCTGCGTCCAGCGGCAAAATTAGTGGGAATTCTAATCAACGCCACGCTAGGCTTTGCTCAAGCAGCGAAACGCCGCCCAAGGGGTAAACGGTCGGGGGCTCTTGTATGGCTACGCAGACGCGGGATCCGAACAGTGCTTCCGAACTCTTTCCTCTCCAACGTACGTTCACTGTGCAACAAAATGGACGAAGTTCAGCTACTGATGGTGAGAAACAGAGACTTTTTTTCATCTTCTGTTTTGTGCTTCATGGAGACATTGGCTGTGTGATTTGATTCCGAACACTGCGCTACAACTGGCAGGATTCCATCTTGTAAGATCGGATCGTGACATAGCACTCTCCGGCAAGACGAAAGGCGGTGGTATTTGTTTTTACATTAACAGTGGCTGGTGTGTAGATGTCACAGTGATTCTGCAACATTGTTCTCCGCTCCTTGAATCATTTTTTTATAAACTGTAAACCTTTCTATTCACCTCGCGAGTTCGCGTCACTCATTTTGGTCGGAGTTTACTTGCCGCCGGGTCCTCAGGTTAAAGAGGCCCAACGCATGCTCGCTGACAAGATTCTCAGTGTGGAGCGAGCAAATCCAGATTCACTGGTTAACGTACTTGGCGACTTTAACAAAGGTAATCTCAGCCACGAACTCCCCAAATACATACAATTCATTAAATGCCCAACCAGAGAAGGGAACACTGGATAACTGCAACATTACAGTCAGTAGAGCCTCCAAGCCATCCCCCGAGCTGCACTGGGACACTGACCATGCCATGGTCCACCTGACTCCTGCATACAGGCAGAAATTAAAGCTCTGTTAACCTGCTGTGAGGACATCTAAACAGTGGACCAGTGAGGCTGTGGAAGATTTGTGGGCGTGCTTGGACTCTACTGACTGGGATATGTTCACTACTGCTACGAACAGTCTGGATGAACTCACAGAGGCTGTGATGTCGTACATCAGCTTCTGTGAGGACTGCTGTATTCCAACACGTACCAGGGTGAACTTCAACAACAACAAGCGCTGGTTCTCAGCAAAGCTCAGAAGGTTGAGGTTGGAGAAGGAGGAAGCGTTTGGGAGTGGGGAAGAGACATTCAAGGAGTCAAAGAATAGGTTTAGCAAGGCGGTGAGAGAGGCTAAACGACTGTACTCAGAGAGACTAAAACACCAGTTCTCTGCTAACGACTCTGCTTCTGTCTGGAGAGGGCTCAGGCAAATCACCGACTACAAGCCCAGAGCCCCCCACACCACTAACGACTCCCGCCTGGCCAACGACCTGAACGAGTTCTACTGCAGATTTGAAAGACAATTGGACTGTCCTGAACTACCCCTTCCCACCGAAGAGGCCCCATCCCCCACCCCTACTACAGAGACGACTCTCTCCTTTCAGGAGGGAGAAGTTAATAGACTTTTCAAGAGGCAGAACCCACGCAAAGCAGCTCGGCCGGACACTGTCTCTCCAGCCACCCTCAGGCACTTCGCTGACCAGATGTCTCCGGTGTTCACCAACATCTTTAACACCTCCCTGGAGACATGCCATGTACCAGCCTGTCTCAAGTCCTCCACCATCATCCCTGTGCCCAAAAAGCTAAGGCCAACAGGACTAAATGATTATAGACCGGTCGCCCTTACCTCTGTGTTAATGAAGTCTTTTGAGCGCCTGGTCCTGGCACACCTCAAAGCCATCACAGACCCTCTCCTGGACCCCCTTCAGTTTGCCTAAAGAGCCAACAGGTCTGTGGACGACGCAGTTAACATGGCCCTCCACTTCACCCTAGAGCATCTGGACTCCCCAGCATCATACGCCAGGATCCTTTCTAGATTTAAAGCTTTCAGGTCCGGTTCAATACAGTACACAAAATTCGTGATCTGCTCCCATCCGTGAAGGATGTCATTCCTGATTTACAGTACCCCGGGGTTTACAAATTGAGTTGTACCTGCGGTGATTGCTACATCGGTGAGACAAAGCGACATGTCTCTGACCGAATTCGCGAGCACAAATCAGATTTGAAACACGGCAAAACTAATTCTTCTGCCGTGGCTGATCACTGTTACAACGCTGTGGGGGATCACGATATAATTTTCTCTGATACCAAGGTTCTTTGCAAACCCACGGGCTTTTATCAGAGATTTGTTCATGAAGCAATTCAGATCTACAAACACAGACAATTTCAACCGAGAGGATGGTTTCAAATTAAGCAACCATTGGAAAGATGTTCTAAATCGAACTAAACATTAAACTAATTTCAATGGTACAGTATATTTTTCAAGTAGTGGTACCCCAAACTTTCGCAGCTCTTATAAATTCCCCATATTCACACCATCAATAGGTAAACTCCCCCCCCCCCCGCGCCAAAGTGCGAGTCCACCGGCACGTATACCACCTCTTTCCCAAAATCCGCCAATCAAATGCTATTTTTTATGCTAATTTCTTTGTCAGAACACCTTGTTTGCTCGCACACAGGTCCGATGTCTGAGCGTGGTTGTTTCGCTAAATTCTCCTGTTTGATTTGTACTAGGTGCCTCGGTGAATGTATATGCTCTAACTTTAACATAGCTATTTCTGTGACCAGTTACAAGCTAATCACTCAGCTATTTCAATGCTAAATTCGATGCTAATTCCTTTGTCAAGGGGTACCTCTGCGGATGTGTATACTTTAACTTAGCTATTTCAATGAGCCATTTCAATGCTAAGTTATATGCTAATTCCTTTGTCAAGGCGCGTGGTCTTTTTCTTCTCACACAGCTTAAAGGTCGTGATCTAAGCGTGGCTTCTTCCACTCCAGCGCTAATTCCTTGGTCAAGGGGTACCTCTGCGGATGTGTATACTTTAACTTAGCTATTTCAATGAGCCATTTCAATGCTAAATTATATGCCAATTCCTTTGTCAAGGCGCGTGGTCTTTTTCATCTCACACAGCTTAAAGGTCGTGATCTAAGCGTGGCTTCTTCCACTCCAGCGCTGTCCTCCAGACAGTCTCGTCCCTTCACCTGATGAAGGCCGCTTGTGTTGTGGCCGAAACGTCGTGATTTTTTGTTATTTTATTTTCACCTACGTGACTTTACCCAATAAAACCAAAGAGTACGCCAGGATCCTGTTTGTGGACTTCAGCTCTGCCTTCAACACCATCATCCCTGCCCTGCTTCAGGACAAGCTCTTCCAGCTGAACGTGCCCGACTCCACCTGCAGGTGGATCACAGACTTCCTGTCTGACAGGAAGCAGTGCGTTAAGCTGGGAACACAAGTCTCTGACTCCAGGTCCATCAGCACCGGAACTCCTCAGGGCTGCGTCCTTTCCCCACTGCTCTTCTCCCTGTACACCAATAGCAGCACCACCTATCATCAGTCCGTCAAACTCTTGAAGTTTGCGGACGACACCACCCTCATTGGGCTGATCTCTGGTGGGGATGAGTCTGACTATAGGTGGGAGGCTGACAACCTGGTGACCTGGTGTAGCCAGAACAACTTAGAGCTAAATGCTCTAAAGACAGTTGAGATGGTTGTGGACTTCAGGAAGAATACAGCCCCACTCACCCCCATCACCCTGTGCGACTCCCCAGTCAAAACTGTAGAGTCCTTCCGCTTCCTGGGACAAGAGCAGACTGCAGCGTATAATTCCACAATCCCGTCGCTCCAGAAGGACTCTGACCTAATTCTCCCTCCTGCCCCCCTTATGTCTCCAACGCCCGAGAACCCCCAGGTCACATGACGTCATCCTGAGCATCCAATCAAATCCTTATTGCTGCCGTTTTGAGCGCTCTGGCCGTGGGGGGGGGGGGGGGGGTCGCGTTATCCCCCCCCCCTTCCCATTGTCTCTGTGCCTGCGTTCCTCGCCGGTGACTCATCGATAATCCCCTCGCTCCCTCCCACTTAAGTCAACTCTCATCTGCCTGGGGGCTTTTCCCTCCCACCCCACTGTTTACCCTGTCACTGGGTGCCGGCTGAAGTTCCCATCCCCCCGTGTTGTGAACGCTTCATCGCGGCCGGCCTGTAAAGCTCTATGGCCCCTTTTTGGGGGGGGCGCCATGTAATCCGGTCTGGGGGGCTCAGCCAATTTCCTGCTCCGGGGAAACCGTGGAACGTCCCTGCTAGTGGAGTCCTCGGGTGAAAACCCATTGTACCAGGTGATCCCTCTCGAGACCCTACGAGGGTGCATGCGAGTGTTTAGTGGGGCGTGCGTTCATGGGGGGGGGGAGGGGGGGGTGGAGGGGGTAGCGCCGACCGAGCTGCTCCGCTGCGGTGGCACCACACAATCTACCAACCCTCGAGGACCTGCACACCTCGAGGAGCAAGAGGCGAGCGAGGAAGATTTGTGGCCGATTCCTCCCACGCTGGACACTTCTCTGTTCCAGCTACTCCCCTCCGGCAGAAGGCTGCGGTCCATCGGGACCAAAACCTCACGCCACAAAAACAGTTTCTTCCCATCCGCTGCTGGCCTCTTCGACAAGGCCAAGGGCTTACACTGACTTGAACATTTTATCTACAAAATGACACCTTGCCATTTTTACACTGTTACCCTATTTGTATTTTTTGTATTTTTAGATTGTATCTTATAGCTACTTTATATTCAATATTTATTCAAAAATGTACATACTTTAGCCCCTTAGTGTTAGTTAGACTTTGTACCTTTACTATAGTTAGACTTGTATACCACTTCTTCTTTGGTTCATTCGGTAAAGTCACGTAGAATGAGAATAAAATAATAAAATAATAAAATAAAATAACAATTTTATTCTCACGACGTTTCGACCACAACACAAGTGGCCTTCATCAGGTGAAGGGACGAGACTGTCTCGAGGACAGCGCTGGAGCGAACACACCCAAGCTCAGACTGCGACCTTTAAGCTGTGCGAGAACAGAGCGCCTTTACAAAGGAATTAGCATAAAAATTAGCATTTAATTGGCGGACTTATCATGATGAACAGTGTAGAGGGGGTGATCATGTGCAGACCGGCGAGGGGGGGAGGGGGAGTTTACATATTGATGGTGTGAAAAGGGAATTTAAGCTGCTGCGAAAGTTTGGGATACCACTACTTGAAAAAATATACTGTACCATTGAAAATTAGTTTAATGTTTGGTTCGGATAATTTAGCATTGAAATAGCTGCCTGATTAGCTTGTGACTGGTCACAGAAATGGCTATGTTAAAGTCAAAGCCTACACATCCACAGAGGCACCTAGTACAAATCAAACAGGAGAATTTAGCATTGAAATAACTGAGGGATTAGCTTGTGACTGATCATAGAAATAGCTATGTTAAAGTAAAAGCCTACACATCCACAGAGGCACCTTGTACAAATCAAACAGGAGAATTTAGCATTGAAATAGCTGAGTGATTAGCTTGTGACTGGTCACAGAAATGGCTATGTTAAAGTCAAAGCCTACACATCTACAGAGGCACCAAGTACATGGATGCCAAAGGGGCTGCAACAACTCGACAATCATATAGTAAACCAATGTGAAAAAACCTAAGTCTAAATTACATCAATATAATAAATGTACTCAATATATTCTTCAATAAGCTGAGCTATTAACAGTAACTGGGTATACACTACACTATATAATGAATACCATATAGTAAACCAATAAAAAAACTAAAATATAAACTACATCAATGTTATCAATAAACTCTGTGCTTGGATATGTCAATGGCCTCATGAACGAATCTCTCATGGTAGCCGGTTGGTTTGCAAAGAACCTCCGTCTTGGAGAAGTCAATCTCATGTGAGCCCACTGAATTATAACAGTGATCTGCCACGGCAGAGGAGTTCGTTCTACCGTGTTTCAAGTCTGCTTTATGTTCACGGATGCGGTCCGAGATATGTTGTTTGGTTTCTCCAATGTAGCTACTACCACAGGCACTTTAGTTTGTAAATGCCCAGGTACTGTATGTCTGGAACAGCATCTTTTACAGATGGAACCAGATCACGAATTTTATGTACTGTGTTGAATCGGACCTGGATCTTGTGTTTATTCAGGATTTTGGAGATCTTTTTAGTGACCCCTGCAATGTAGGGTAAGGTGATGGTTTTGAGTGGCTCCACAAGAGGATCCTTCTTCATGACTGGAGTGATGGCTTTGCGGATTGTGTAGTCGGAGTAACCATAAGCCCTGAGAGCCTGGTGTACGTGCTTGAGTTCACTGGTAATGTGTTCCTGGTCGGAAATGCATTGGGCTCTATGGTATAGAGTCTTGATGAGGGAGTTCTTCTGGGATGGATGGTGGTGGGAATCCGGTTTCAAGTAAGCATCTGTATGGGTAGCTTTCCTGTAGACAGAGTGGCTCATTGAACCATCATGTCTCCTTTTAATTAAAACATCCAAAAAGGGTAGTTTGCCATCTTTTTCGACCTCCATGGTAAATCTGATGGCTGGGTGTATGGAATTAATGTGGTCGCGGAATTGGTCTAGAGCAGGCTGGCCACGTGGCCAGATGACAAAAGTGTCATCCACGTACCTCTTCCATAAGGTCGGGCGTAGAGTGGCAGTCTGGAGGGCGTCAGTTTCAAATTTTTCCATGAATACGTTTGCTACAACCGGAGATAGGGGGGAGCCCATTGGGGTGCCCTCAGTTTGTTTGTAGAAAGTTCCGTTCCAGGTGAAGTATGTGTTGGTTAAGCAATGTCTCACCAGGGGGGTACATCAGTATGCAGTCCTTGATGAACCAGGTCCTCAATGATAGCGATGGTGTCAGGTACCGGGACTTTGGTGAACAAGGACACCACATCAAAACTGACAAGCAGGTCGTCTGGGGACAGGGAAATGCCTTTGATTGTCGATACCAGGTGAGTAGAATTTAGTACCGCAGAGGTGGTTTTTCCAGTGAAAGGTCGCAGTATATCAGCAAGAAAACGTGCCAGTTTATAGGTAGGGGAGTTGATAGTAGAGACGATGGGACGAAGGGGTGTCTCTTCTTTGTGTATCTTTGGAAGGCCATATAATATTGGTGGTCTGGCAGCAAAGGGTTTCAACGAGAACTGTTTGGTCTGATCAATTAATGCTGTTGAATTAGAGATGATTTTATTCGTTTTGGTAACCAGGCTGTTGGTGGGATCTCTTTTTATTTTTGTATAGCTGCCATCGTCGAGTAGTTCTTGAATTTTGTTGTTATATTCTGTTTTGTCCATGATGACAGTGGCATTGCCCTTGTCGGCTGAGAGGACGACAATATCATCTCTCTTTTTTAATTGAGATAATTCAAAGCGTTCATCTTTGCTGATCCAGGTCTGATTCAACACAGTACATAAAATCCCTGATCTGGTTCCATCTGTAAAAGATGCTGTTCCAGACATGCAGTACCCGGGCGTTTACAAACTAAAGTGCCTCTGTGGTAGTAGCTACATTGGAGAAACCAAACGACATCTCGGACCGCATCCGCGAACATAAAGCAGACTTGAAACACGGTAGAACGAACTCCTCTGCCGTAGCAGATCACTGTTATAATTCAGTGGGCTCACATGACATTGACTTCTCCAAGACGGAGGTTCTTTGCAAACCAACCGGCTACCATGAGAGATTCGTTCATGAGGCCATTCACATATACAAGCACAGAGACAATTTCAACCGAGAAGATGGATTCTGGCTTAGTAACCATTGGAAAGATGTTTTAAACCATTTCGGTTCTTAATTAATTGTATTTTACGATGAACTTCAGACCGCAGCTCTTTCGCTGGCATTGACTCTTAATACCTCTCACACCACGGTTAATGGTATGGTTTACAACATGGAGTATAATAGCGCCTCGCAGCTGTCTCTCTCCCCCTCCTCCGTTCCGACCATGGATGAACTCGTCCGTCTGAACGGGGCTCGTAGCTATCCGTGGTTGTAAAGTTGAGGGTAAGAATATGAATAAGAATCCACCCATTTTTTCGCCATATAGCATTGTGATATATAACGACTTATTGTTGGTAGCTTAGCTGATTGGAGAATATATAGTTTATTGATAACATTGAGGTAGTTTACATTTTAGTTTTTTATTGGTTTACTATATGGTATTAAATTTCGATTTAAAGCTTTCGTGACTGCAAGGATTCATCTTCTTTGGTTCTTTCGGTAAATTCACGTAGAATGAGAATAAAATAATAAATTGATAAAATAAAATAACACAATAATATTATAGCACAATAATATTATTGTGTTATTTTATTTTATCAATTTATGATTTTATTCTCATTCTACGTGACTTTACCGAAAGAACCAAAGTATATGGTATTAATTATATAGTGTAGTGTATACCCAGTTACTGTTAATAGCTCAGCTTATTGAAGAATATATTGAGTACATTTATTATATTGATGTAATTTAGACTTAGGTTTTTTCACATCGGTTTACTATATGATAGTCGAGTTGTTGCAGCCCCTTTGGCGTCCATGTACTAGGTGCCTCTGTAGATGTGTAGGCTTTGACTTTAACATAGCTATTTCTATAACCAGTCACAAGCTAATCCCTCAGTTATTTCCATGCTAAATTCTCCTGTTTGATTTATACTGGGTGCCTCTGTGGATGTGTAGGCTTTCACTTTAACATAGCCATTTCTGTGACCAGTAACAAGCTAATCACTCAGCTATTTCAATGCTAAATTCTCCTGTTTGATTTGTACTAGGTGCCTCTGGATGTGTAGGCTTTGACTTTAACATAGCCATTTCTGTGACCAGTCACAAGCTAATCACGCAGATATTTCAATGCTAAATTATTCGAACCAAACATTAAACTAATTTTCAATGGTACAGTATATTTTTTCAAGTAGTGGTATCCCAAACTGTCGCAGCAGCTTAAATTCCCTTTGCACACCATCAATATGTAAACTCCCCCTCCCCCCCTCGCCGGTCTGCACATGATCACCCCCTCTACACCGTTCATCATGATAAGTCCGCCATTTAAATGCTAATTTTTATGCTAATTCCTTTGTAAAGGCGCTCTCTTCTCACACAGCTTAAAGGTCGCGGTCTGAGCTTGGCTGTGTTCGCTCCAGCGCTGTCCTCGAGACAGTCTCGTCCCTTCACCTGATGAAGGCCACTTGTGTTGTGGCCGAAACGTCGTGAGAATTTTATTGTTTTATTTTGTTTTATTAATTTATTATTTTATTCTCATTCTACGTGACTTTACCGAAAGAACCAAAGAAGATGAATCCTTGCAGTCACGAAAGCTTTAAATCGAAATTTGTATACCACTTATTTAAAATTTAAGATTCCTATATGTTGAATGTAAATTCCTTGTCTGTGCGAACTTTCATGGCGAATAAAACCCTTTCTGATTAAAGTCATGTAAATAGAAAATAATACAGAAAAAATGTGTTTATAGGAATAGGTTTTACCCTTTTAACTGGCACAAAAACTGACACCTTTATTCAAGGCATCATGTTTGCAATAACCACAACACAAGCAGTCAATTTGCCAACAAAAGAGACAACTCTGATAATAATATGCACTGTCCTTGAAATTGATTGGTCCACACCCGAGACGGCTTTTCTTAGAACTTAGTCTCCACTGGTGTTGAACCAGAAGACGCCAAAAGGCGTCTCGGGTGTGGACCAATCAAATTCAAGGACAGTGCCAGTATTATTATCAGAGTTGTCTCTTTTGTTTGCATTTTGACTGCTTGTGTTGTGGTTATTGCAAACATGATGCCTTGAATAAAGGTGTCAGTTTTTGTGCCAGTTAAAAGGGTAAAACCTATTCCTATATCTTGTTACTGGCAAAGGAGGTCTCATAATGTAAAAAAATGTTTATTTTTATTATTTAAATTGTCATTTAATTTAAGTTTTTTTTCTTTAATGAAACATGTTTTTTTAATTTACCTGACTTTACCGAAAGAACCAAGAATATTAATTGCTGCAGTGACCACTCGGTTCGCCTCAATCTGCGTGGAGGCTTGGCCCCCACTCACACAGTGTACACACACACAGTGTACACACACACAGTGCACACACACACACAGTGCACACACACACACAGTGTACACACACACACACAGTGTACACACACACACACTGTGTACACACACACACAGTGTATAAACACACACCCAAGGGGTCTCTGATCAAGGGAGGGAGCAATGGAAAATGAATCTAAATCAACTTAAACTCCAACCCCACTCTATGACGTCACCACTCAGCAATTCCTCATCGGCGTGAAACGCCAGGGGGAAGTGTACCTCGCTAGTGACGTCATGTCACCAATGTATTCACCCCACCCCGTTGACCGCGCCCTGAGCGTGACGTCCCCTCTGCCTGGGTCACTTCCGTTATCTGTTCAAGTAGAATCCTTATTTGGGCAAAGCTACTCCCACTGACCAGCGGTTCATTAACATAATGCATTCATGAAAGCCGTCGCGAGTTTATTGCGACGAGTTCGGCACCCCCGCCCATCCCTTCACGTATGGGTCAGACTCATTAACATAATTTATTCAAGTTAAGAACCGCTCATTGTGGGAGGGGAGTTTTGTACCCCGCAAGTGACGTCATGTCAACTCCTGCTGCCGCGTGACGTCACGAATTAACAGGAAGCTGCTGCTCCGCCGTGCACTGAAATCCGAGGTGAGAAATTCTCATCGCGGTTGTGGTTGTGGTGGTTGTGGTGGTGGTGGTGGTTGTTGTTGTTGTGGTGGTTGTTGTTTACCGAGGTAGAGCCTCGCTCTCTCTCGTTGGGATGTCAATTGAGTAGCAGCGAGCATGGAAGCGATGTCCAGGTTGGAACTTTACAGCGCGGGGCCCAGCTACGCGGGGCCTAGCCACGCGGGGCCTTGCCTCCTGCCCTCGCCTGATCGCGTTTGCTTCAATTCTCTCGCTTAAGTTTCATTTGTCTTCACTCGGCTCGCCATTTTGTCACTTTGTTTTACTTGTCGTGGTTGTTGTGGTGGTTGTTGTGGTGGTGGTTGTGGTGGTTGTTGTGGTGGTTGTGGTGGTGGCTGCGGTGGTGGTTGTTGTGGTGGTTGTGGTGGTGGTTGTGGTGGTGGTGGTTGTTGTGGTGGTGGTTGTGGTGGTGGTGGTTTTGGTGGTGGTTGTGGTGGTGGTTGTGGTCGTGGTTGTGGTGGTAGTGGTTGTGGTGGTGGTTGTGGTGGTGGTTGTTGTGGTGGTTGTTGTGGTGGTGGTTGTGGTGGTGGTTGTTGTTGTGGTGGTGGTTGTGGTGGTGGTGGTTGTGGTCGTGGTTGTGGTGGTGGTTGTTATGGTTGTTGTGGTGGTGGTTGTAGTGGTGGTGGTTGTAGTGGTGGTTGTATTGGTTGTGGTTGTTGTGGTTGTGGTGGTTGTTGCTGTGGTGGTTGCTGTGGTGGTTGTTGCTGTGGTGGTTGCTGTGGTGGTTGTTGTGGTGGTTGTTGTTGTGGTGGTTGTTGTGGTGGTGTTTGTGGTTGTGGTGGTGGTTGTTTTGGTGGTGGTTGTTTTGGTGCTGGTTGTTTTGGTGCTGGTTGTTTTGGTGCTGGTTGTTTTGGTGCTGGTGGTGGTTGTGGTGGTGGTTGTAGTTGTTGTGGTGCTGGTTGTAGTGGTGGTGGTGGTTGTTGTTTACAGAGGTAGAGCCTCGCTCTCTCTCGTAGGGATGTCAATTGTGTAGCAGCGAGCATGAAAGCGATGTCCAGGTTGGAACTTTACAGCGCGGGGCCTTGCCACGCGGGGCCTTGCCTCCTGCCCTCACCTGATCGCGTTTGCTTCAATTCTCTCGCTTAATTTAGCAATCTTTGTAAGAAAGTAATCACCCAGGTGGGGTGTTGTTGACTGTTCTGTTAGCCGACTCTCTGTTGTATTGCAATACGTTTCTAAGTTTACTAGGTTTGTCTTCTCTTTCACTTGTACCTGATGATGATTGCTTGTGTTGCAATCGAAACGTCGCATGCCATTTGCACACAGCGTTGGTGTACGGTGCTTTTTGTGCAATATTTTTGCTGTTTTTTCCTGGATTCTTTGTTTGCACAATCACATAGTCACTTTAAGATGTTTTCTTGTTCATGTTTTTGTGTATTGCGGTTGCACCCGATTCAAGAGCCAAATGGCTCACAGGGCTATACCAAATAAATTAAACTGAAACTATAATTTAATTTATTTAATTTTTTTTCTACGTGGCTTTACCGAAAGAACCAAAGAGTATCTTGCTTTAGTTTAAATTTCTCTTCACCTGGCTCGCTACTTTGTAACTTTGTTTTGTTTTAAATATCCACAGTTTTATTTTTATTTTTTTACCAGGCCACGCCCGCATTGAGCTGCTGTACCGTTCTTGTTTACAGAAGCGACCTGCCCACAACAACAACAAGGTGGGGCTTGTCAACAGCGTGGTGGTGTTCACTCTAGACGTGTGGCGGTGTTCACTCTAGACGCGTGGTGGTGTTCACTCTAGACGCGTGGCGGTGTTCACTCTAGACGCATGGTGGTGTTCACTCTACATATGGAGGGGAAACCCGGGGATCGGGAAGGAAATCCACGCGACCACGGGGAGAGAGAGAGAGACACGCAGCCTCAGCTGTGTTTATTTATCCTCAATGAATTACTTTGTGGAGTGAGGAACCATTAATACTGAGCAGGTGAAGGTGGCCAGGCGTGGGTCTGGACACACCACCACCTGTGAACCATGCCAGTGTGTGACAGTGGTGGAGCCAGTGGCGGTGGGGTGGCACGTACCCCCCCAATGGTCCGATTGAAATCCCTAATTTCGATCGGATCATTGGGGTTTATTAGTAACTAGCTTCACTACCCGGCTTCGCCCGGGACTTGGATTCTTGACTTGGATAAATTTCAAATTTCATATTCCCTTGTCTTTCACTGAAAACCCCTGAAAAAATTTGATGCTTGCAAGAAAGAAAAAAGCCGAAACAAATCAAGTTCCCTAAATCGGATGTTTTCACTCAAGGAAATTTAACCTTAATCCACTTCTACGCAAGGTCGATTTTGGCCACTCCGGAAGGGAATGACGTGGCGAGCTGAAAATAGTCGCGTTCATTTAGAAATTCCAGACAGCATAAGCTGTGAAATTTTCATGATGCCAGAGCTCAGCGTTGGATAGTTTTTGATGCTTCACACAAACAGATGCTATTTCTGCTTTATATTTAATAGCCGTTGTACCCGTTCTTCGCACCCATATGTATTGAAACTCCGAGAAGCCAATGGCTTCATCGGCCAGGAGCAAAGCACCACCTAAAATCTCCCGGCATGCTGTTAACAGCTCTAGAAGTACGGTGCACGAAGAGCCATATGGTAGGGGTAAGCATTGCAGAGCGCTTAACTCAGGTGTGTTGCGGGTTGACGTCACACACTCCATGGTCATTTCCCCCACCCCCCCCCCCCCCCCAAAATACAAAAGTCTATTTTTATACTTTTTACATTGTGTACAGTATGGAACCTACCCACATGCCAAATTTCAAGTGTGTAGCATGTTGGGAAGTATGCTAAACACTTTCGAAGAGACACATATCCACACATTTCGCTTTTATATATATAGATAAATCAGCATTTTGCGACCCTCCCCCACTGCCACCGTGTGGCATTTTATTACGTGCCAGGGACTCTATAAGAGGACAACAGTCCGAGTCCATAATTGGCAATAAGTAACGGCAAAGCAGTTACAAGCGACTCAGAATTGTGTGCAGTTACGTATACAGTACACGACTTCCCTGAAGGCAAACACCGTCAGCGAGCGCGATGCCTATCACACACGTCGAATAAAAAGGATTAGGACAAGTCCTTAGTAACAACTCCTTACTAACAACTCCTTACTAACAACTCCTTACTTAATAACAACTCATAATGTTTCATTGCTGGAGGGGTTGCTCATGGCTCCGCCTCTGAGTGTGTGATAGTGTCAAGTTTGTATTTGCAGTAAAGCCTTTTAACTCTATATAGTAATAGGTTTTACCCTTTTAACTGGCACAAAAAAACTGACACCTTTATTCAAGTCATCATGTTTGCAATAACCACAACACAAGCAGTCAAAATGCAAACAAATGAGACAACTCTGATAATACTAAGCACTGTCCTTGAAATTGATTGGTCCACACCCGAGACGGCTTTTCTTAGAACCTAGTCTCCACTGGTGTTGAAACAGAAGACGCCAAAAGGCGTCTCGGGTGTGGACCAATCAAATTCAAGGACAGTGCTTATTATCAGAGTTGTCTCTATTGTTTGCATTTTGACTGCTTGTGTTGTGGTTATTGCAAACATGATGCCTTGAATGAAGGTGTCAGTTTTTTGTTCCAGTTAAAAGAGTAAAACCTATTACTATATCTTGTTACTGGCAAAGGAGGTCTCATAATCTATTAACTCTATTGAGCACGGAGGTGATATCAAAACAGTTTATTTTTGTTTTTCTCTGGAACTCTTTGTTTGAATGTAGTCGGGAAGTTATCACAGCACACGTGCAGCTGAAATCGGAACTGTTCATCCCAGCATTCAAGGACATCTGTGCCTGGCTTCACACCTCTAAGTTGCGATTAAACATTCATTTATGCATAACACAAATAGTATTATTTTCAACACCCTTTGCTATGTCAGCTGAATTTAACTTTCATAAATATTCCTTTTGTAGCCAGACATCCAAAATTGTGTGCTCGGAGTTTTAGGTTAACATTCATTTTGAAGATACTAGGGCTTCCAGACACGTTTTTGACCATTTGCCCTCTCATTGTGTGCCATAACAGCCCGTTTGATGAATTTGGGACACTTTTTCACGATAACATTAATATATGAATAAGTATAGACGTGTTAGTCACGTGTTACTGTGTGTATGCATTCCTCTGTGCATCGATACTGACGTGTAGATGGTGTTTATATTCTTTTTTTCTGTCTGCAGCTGTCGCTTCCTCTGCAGAATTTGTCTGATGGAGCAAAGGCACTCGGCGCGGCTCGGTGCAAAAAGGCAACAATGCGACCGGCATGCAAACAACACAGATCGTACTGGAAATTTGACACGGCACCAGAGAACACACACAGGAGAGAAACCCTTCAAGTGCAGTGTGTGTGGGAAGGCCTTTTCACTTTCACCAAATCTTCAAATACACCAGAGAACACACACAGGAGAGAAACCCTTCAAGTGCAGTGTGTGTGGGAAGGCGTTTGCACATTCATCTAATCTTAAAAAACACCAGAGAACACACACGGGAGAGAAACCCTTCAAGTGCAGTGTGTGTGGGAAGGCTTTTTCACAGTCACCACATCTTCAAGTACACCAGAGAACGCACACAGGAGAGAAACTCTTTAAGTGCAGTTTGTGTGGGAAAGCGTTTTCAGATCCATCTGCTCTTGTAAGACACCAGAGAACACACACGGGAGAAAGACCCTTCAAGTGCAGTGTGTGTGGGAAGGCGTTTGCACTTTCACCAAATCTTCAATTACACCAGAGAACACACACAGGAGAGAAACCCTTCAAGTGCAGTGTGTGTGGGAAGGCGTTTGCACTTTCACCAAATCTTCAATTACACCAGAGAACACACACAGGAGAGAAACCCTTCAAGTGCAGTGTGTGTGGGAAGGCGTTTTCACGTTCAACAAATCTTCAAAGACACCAGAGAACACACACAGGAGAGAAACCCTTCAAGTGCAGTGTGTGTGGGAAGGCTTTTGCACTTTCACCAAATCTTCAAATACACCAGAGAACACACACAGGAGAGAAACCCTTCAAGTGCAGTGTGTGTGGGAAGGCGTTTTCAGATCCATCTACTCTTGTAAGGCACCAGAGAACTCACACGGGAGAGAAACCCTTCAAGTGCAGTGTGTGTGGGAAGGCGTTTTCAGATCCATCTGCTCTTGTAAGGCACCAGAGAACTCACACGGGAGAGAAACCCTTCAAGTGCAGTGCGTGTGGGAAGGCGTTTGCACTTTTACCAAATCTTCAAATACACCAGAGAACACACACAGGAGAGAAACCCTTCAAGTGCAGTGTGTGTGGGAAGGCGTTTGCACAGTCACCACATCTTCATGTACACCAGAGAACTCACAAGCATCAGAAGATCCACAAGGAGTGGAGTCTGAAATCAGCTTGTGAAAGTCAAAGTGCCGCAATGAGCTCATCCCTCATGAAACAAGAACCGGAAGAAAAACCCAGCTTGGACACTTTTAAAGGTATCGAGGTGAAATATGAAGAGGTGAAGGTGAAATGTGAAGAAGTGATGGTGAAGAGCGAAGAAGTGAAGGTAAAATGTGAAGATGAAAATTCAACTCCACAATGGGACCTTAACATCGATGGAGGCAACGTGAAGCAGGAGGAGAATTCTG
The DNA here is from genome assembly GCF_048934315.1 of Petromyzon marinus. Taxonomy (NCBI): domain Eukaryota; kingdom Metazoa; phylum Chordata; class Hyperoartia; order Petromyzontiformes; family Petromyzontidae; genus Petromyzon; species Petromyzon marinus. The sequence goes on along the minus strand of NW_027423699.1, from coordinate 166,985 downwards.
ACTGTGAGGCAGAGCGAGGCTACTCCCAGCAGTTTGTGGAAGTGGAGGTGTGGGTGGATTTCCTAGACAATACAAAGTCAAATAGAGACCCGGTAGATGTGTAAGCTTGGGACGATGTCACTCCAATAGATGCACCTTTGTCACAGGCCTTTAATGACAAGAATGTGAAGTTGAACAATCAATTCCTAGGTTCAACCTGCAGGGTAAGATCGGCCAGTCCTTGTGGACCTGTGGGTTGGGTAGATCTCTAACCAGGAGCGAGAACCAATAAGCTTCCAAGCATTCACTATGTTCTAATAATTCCATTTATACGGTGCTTGCTTAATCGCCTCTGGCAATTCGGAGTTTTGTATCGTATCTCGTCTCAAACACTTGAAGAGCATCCCCAAGTAGCAGCTGCCCCTGTGTGGCACAAGGTGGTGGCCCTGCACCGGCCTGCATGTGGACAAGAGCCTGTCAGTAGGGGGCGATGGTTGATGTGGCATCTTGGTTCTGGAGTTTGTAGGTAATGTTTAGAATTTCATAAATTTTGACCCAGATGCCAGCATGAAATGGCCTACTCGTTTTGAATGGCTCAATAGTATGTTGTACATAGACTGTTAAGCAGACGGTGTGTATTTTTTTAAATAGCTTCTTGTTAATGCGATGTAACCTGATGCAGTATATTACACGGTAGTAATACAATTTTGTTAATATTCCTGTCAATAATTTATAATGAATACTTGGCTGATTGTGTGCGTATATGTAAGATTTTGTCTATAAGGGTCAAACATTAAATAAGTGATGTTAGGACAAAGTGTGTGTTTGGAAGTAACCTGTACAGATAACTCAGGTGAGACTCATTGTTCATGTGATACAGGTCAAAGGGTATTTTTGCGTTTTCAGAAAGCATCTCCCTCTGGAGCAACTCATTGTCTTTGAAATAGGGAGCACACTGATCATTCATCAATTACAAGGCATACCACTCAAAACTTACACGTAGAGGAGGTACATTCTCTACAACACGAATTATAATTTTGTATTACGTATTGACGTAGATTTTGTCGAATTAGGACGAGAAATGCTCCTTGCTGATTAACGTCTGGATGTTCACAACCAAGGGTTGAAGCAAGCCTGACCGCCTGCAGCGCCCCTCACAACCATTTATGGCTTTGGGCCAGGAAAGTCACGAAAAAAATTGCACACGAACGACGCCTCCACGCAAGCTCCCGATGCTCCGTATCATACTGCTGTCCCTCCCGGACATATCTAGTGCCACACTCAACTCCACAAACGGCTACCCTCGTTATTTTGCGTCAATACTTGTTGCTCGATTTGGCACTACACCTGCAAATGAAACAGCTCATAGACACTTGTACACTCCATCATTGTATCCTTTTTAACACCATTTGCGAGCTGCTGCTATTCGTCCAAGGTTCCCCGCTCTTCATCCTTTCACAGAAAATACTTGTGCAAACTGTTAATTCTACTTTTCTTATTTCTGGGTGGTATTGAGCTTCATCCTGGCCCAAATGAAAAGAACTTGTGTAATTCTGTAGATTTTTCTGGCAGGAGAGGTGTTGGTGTTCTACATGTCAACATCAGAGGGCTTGTGATTAAATTAAGTCAACTAAAACTAGAAGTGGCAAATCTTGACCCGGACATTTTTTGCCTAACAGAAACATTTCTCACTCCTGCGGTCAATGACTTGCAGATTACGATTGACAACTACAACCTTTTTTGGCTTGACCGAGAATCTAAAGGAGGTGGCATTGCCATCTATGTTCGTAATATATGTTCACCATCTCACTCCTTGTTTAAAAAATGTTGCTTTGAAGGTTTGGCTCTCAGAATAACTCTCCCAAATAATCAACAGATATTGGTAGTGTGCTGCTATAGACCGCCTTGTTGGAAGGATGTTGAAGCTGCATTGGCATTGAGAGAGCTTTTTGGGGGCCTCCCTAAAGGTGAAATAGTTTTAGTGGGTGATCTAAATTGGAATTGGCTAAACACGCCGGCCGTGGCCACAAATTTTACAGATGAATTTAACCTGTTTCAATTAATAAATGTCCCCACAAGACCCAACCTAAAAAATCTGGGACAGTCAACTCTGCTTGACGTCCAATTGACAAATGGCCCTCACAATTTCACACTGACTGGTGTTCTGGGTAATAACCTTAGTGATCACTCCTTCATTTTTGGGGTGAGATCATCAGCCAGACCCAAAGCCCCCCCTAAAATTGTTGAGAAGCACTCTTTGAGGCACTTCCGCACTCAGGCATTTACAAATGATGTGCTTCACTCAGACATTGACAAGGTCTGTGATATCCCCAACCTGACTACGGCTTGGGAGACTTTCAGGTACACGTTTCTCCAAATTCTTCACAAACATGCTCCGTTGGTTAGATTTAAAACTAAAGGCAACCGCCCACCATGGTATGATCCTTTGATTACAAAGCTCATGAAAACTAGGGACAAGGCTTGGGCATGTGCTCAGAAAAGTAATTTGGTAAATGACTGCCTAGAATACAGGATTTTAAGGAATAGATGCGTAAAAAAAATACGGCATGCAAAAAATGCCTACTTTTCCTCCACTCTCCTGAAATCACATGGAAATTCCAGGATTTTTTTGGAAAACAATCAAATCTATCGAAAAGGCATCCAAAACAGACAATCTGCCCTTTGAGCTTAACCGAAATGGAGAATATTTTTCAGATCCCAAAAAAATAGTTGACAATTTTAACCTTCATTTTTCTGAAGCTGGTAATATTTTTGATAATGTATTGGGAGTCACCCCTGCTCATGCAAATTATTGATCCCAATAACTACCGACCTATCTCAATTTTGTCCCCATTGATGAAAATTTTTTGAAAAATTATTGAACTACCAAATTAGCAGTTTCTTGTCCACCAACAATCTACTACATCTAAAACAATCTGGGTTCCGAAAAAAATGCAGCACCACATCTGCTGCATTAGATTCTCTGAATCAAATTTACAGTAGCCTTGATAATAAGCAGTACTGTGCCTGTCTTTTTCTTGACCTGTCCAAAGCTTTTGATACAGTAGACCACAACACCCTGCTTAGTAAACTAAGTTGCCTCGGTTTTTCCAAAAACACAGAAAAATGGTTAAAATATTACCTCTTTTCTCGCACCCAAACTGTATTCATAGATGGTTGGAGGTCAAACAGTGTTAAGATAACAAAAGGGGGTTCCACAGGGTTCCATCCTCGGCCCCCTCTTGTTCTCTCTTTATGTCAATGACTTGGGCACTGAACTGGATCATTCCAGGGTAAATCTTTTTGCAGATGACACGATACTGATTACTGCTGGCCGCTCTCCAGATGACGTGATTGCTAAGCTCCAGGGTGATTTCAACAAACTACAACATCAGCTAGTTTCTCTTAAACTAGTCCTAAATACCTCCAAAACCAAGGTGCTATGCTTCTCACCGGGATTAAAGCAGGAAGTTATTTTTTCCAAACTACATTCCTTAAATAATGATCAAATAGAGCAAGTCAAGTTCTATAAGTATCTTGGGGTCATCCTGGATTCAAAACTGAATTTTGAAGATCACATTGATTATATTGGTTAAAAGACTATATTAAAAATTGGTTTACTGTATCGACACAAGCACTGCTTCCCCCCTATGTTCCGTTTGGAATTGATAAAAGCTACCATACTGCCTCTACTTGACTACTGTGACATCGTGTATAAATCAGCCCCAAGTACTGTACTGAAGAAGCTTGATTCCATCTATCACTCGGCCTTAAGATTTGCATTGAACTGCCCATACAGGACTCACCACTGTGATCTCTACATTGGGTCAAACTTAACATCTCTTAATGTTTGACGGCTTGTACACCAGATTTTATTTATTCACGATGTACTTACAAAAAAATCCGCAGACTACCTACTGGATCTCCTCTCTGTTTCAAAGAACAAATTTGACCTCAGGTCTTCGCTCATCTACCAGGTTCACATTCCCTATTGCCATACAAAAACCGGAGGAAGGGCCTTTGATATTGATGCCCCCAGGGTCTGGAATGCTATTGTCAATAAACTACAACTTGAATCACTACCTATGAGATCTTCACTCAAAACTGCTCTAGAGGAGTTGTACACCCCTAGCTGCCACTGCTATTCAGTGGCCTAAAATATGGCTCTAGATTTTGGTGTTATAATTTATTTATGTAGTTTATTGTAAAAAATTCGGTCAGTCCCTATGATCACTGTTACATTGGATTTATGGCTTTTATTTTGGTGATTTCGAAAAGTTTTTTTTGTTTTGGCCATGTTTTTGTTTATTGTAGTACGGAGTTAGACTGATGGCCTTAATCTTAGTTGTCTTGTGGTTGTTGTTGTTGTTGTTATTTGACTTGCATCCCACTGGGATTTTTGCACACAGCGTTGGTGTACGGTGCTATTTCAGGAATATTTTGATATTTTTTTCCTGGATTTTCTGTTTGCACAGTCACAAAGTCACTTTAAGATGTTTTCTTGTTCATGTTTTAGTTTTTTTGTTTGCTGCGGTTGCACCCGATTCAAGAGCCGAATGGCTCACAGGGCTATACCAAATAAATGAACTATGAACTAAATGAACTATGAACATATGGGCCGGGTTCATTAACATAATATATTCACGTACGGAGCCGCTCATTGTGGGAGGGGAGTGTTATCGTTCCCCACAAATGACGTCATGTCACCGCCTGCTGTCGCGTGACGTCACGAGGTAACAGGAAGCTGCTGATCCGCCCGTCCACTGAAATACGAGGTGAGAAATTCTCATCGCGGTTGTGGTTGTGGTGGTGGTGGTGGTGGTTGTTGTGGTGGTTGTTGTTGTTTACCGAGGTAGAGCCTCTCTCTCGTAGGGATGTCAATTGAGTATCAGCGAGCATGGAAGCGATGTCCAGGTTGTAACTTTATAGCGCGGGGCCTAGCCACGCGGGGCCTTGCCTCCTGCCCTCGCCTGATCGCGTTTGCTTAAATTCTCTCGCTTAAGTTTAATTTGTTTCACTCGGCTCGCCTCTTTGTCACTTTGTTTTACTTGTTGTGGTGGTTGTTGTGGTGGTTGTTGTGGTGGTGGTTGTTGTGGTGGTGGTGGTTGTGGTGGTGGTTGTGGTGGTGGTTGTTGTGGTGGTTGTTGTGGTTGTGGTGGTGGTTGTTGTGGTGGTTGTTGTGGTTGCGGTGGTGGTTGTTGTGGTGGTTGTGGCGGTTGTTGTGGTTGCGGTGGTGGTGGTGGTTGTTGTGGTGTGGTTGTGTTGGTTGTTGTGGTGTTGGTGGTTGTGGTGTTGGTTGTATTGGTGGTTGTGGTGGTGGTTGTTGTGGTGGTGGTTGTGGTGGTGGTGGTGGTTGAGGTGGTTGTTGTGGTGGTTGTGGTGGTTGTGGTGGTGGTTGTTGTGGTGGTTGTTGTGGGTGGCCACGTGGAATGTTCGAACGCTCACTGCGGAGGAGAGGCTGCCCCTCCTCTGTCGGGAGCTGTACCGGTACCGCCTGGATCTGTGTGGCATTCAGGAGGTCCGGTGGACCGGCTCTGGCTCCTGCCACCATGAGGGGTGGACAGTCCTCTACTCGGGGCAGCAGACTGCCAAACAACAGGGTGTGGCTCTTCTTTTGAACAAAAGAATGAAGGGGGCGTGGGAGCGTGGCGGTGAGGTGTGGGAAGCTGTAAGTCCCAGGCTACTTTGGGCTCGCCTTCCCATCAACCGGAGGCGAGGAATGGTGGTCGTGGTTACATATGCCCTCACCGAAGATGAACATCCGTGGAGGGATGCAGGCAAAGCCGATGAGTCAGATGCCTTCTATGACCTCGGGATAGAGTCATCATGTTGGGTGACTTAAATGTCCGAGTTGGTCATGATACTGGCACCTGGTCTGGAGTGATTGGAGGGCATGGGCCAGATCAGCTCAATAACAACGGTAGGAGGCTGCTAGATTTTTGTGCAGCCCATGGGCTTGTAATTACCAACACGCTGTTCCGGCATCGGCGCATCCACACAACATCATGGATGTATGCCGGGTCCAAGAAAGAACATCTGCTGGACTACATAGTGACGGACCAGCGGATGCGAGCCCATGTCTTTGACACCAGGACCTACCGTGGAGCTGATCTGCCCTCTGACCATGAACTAGTCATCTGTAAGATGCGCCTGCCATTCTTCCACTCCGGTGGTGGGTGTACACGCAGGACCCCATTACAACCTAAAGTGGCCTGGTCTCAGTTATCTGATGAAAGTTGCAAGCGAGAATTTCATCATCGCTTGCGGCTGGGATTGGCATCGTCCCCGACTCCTCCTGATGTCGAGGGTAAATGGGCGAGGTTTAGGACTGTGACTCATGCAGCTGCAATGGCTGCTTTGGGTACGTGGTCCAGACCTCCCCAGAGACCCTGGCTGACAGAGGAGGTGTTCAGGATGGTTGAGAAAAAGCAACAGGCCCACTGTCATCGGCTACAGAATCCCACGTCAGAGAATGAGGAGGCTTGCCGCAGCCTTCGCTCGGAGGTTCGGAGAGCCGTGAGGCACTGCAAGGATGGGTGGTGGTCGCGGGTTGCTGAGGAGATGGAGTCTGCCTCAGTGGCCCGTGATCACAAATCTCTATTTAACTCCATCAAAAAAGTAATCTGCAGCGCCACACCTATTACCATCATTAGGGGAAAAAACGGTGACCCAATCTCCGACCCCCAGGAACAGGTTTGCAGATTTGCTGAGCATTTCTGTGAGGTCCTGCGGGAGGGAAAATCCCTCAGCCAGGAAAACATCGTGGCACAAAGTGAGGATGACCCTGCTGAGGCTGCGGTGCCTCAAATATTGGAAGAAGTCACCCCCTGTGAGTGGCTGGCTGAGGTGCCATCTGTTGAGGAAGTACTGAAGGCGATCCGGAGTCTGAGACCAGGAAAGGCAGCGGGCAGAGATGATCTCCCAAGCGAAATGCTGAGGGAGGGCGGCGTTTGTGCACAGACTGCCCTATATGACATCATAACAACAGTCTGGACCACTGGACGGGTTCCGCAGGATTGGAAGGATGCCCTGGTGGTCCCCCTTTTTAAGAAGGGGGACCACACAGACTGTAACAACTACAGGGGCATCTCACTCCTCAGTGTGCCGGGAAAGGTCCTGGAAAGGATTATTCAACATCGCCTTGCCAGGCACGCTGAGGAGAGGCTTGCGGAGCCCCAATGCGGTTTCAGGAAAGGGCGGTCCTGCACAGATGCCATATTTTCTGTCTGTCTGCTACAGCAGAGGTGTAGCGAATTCCAACAAGACCTACATCTCTGCTTTATTGACCTGGTCAAGGCCTATGATACCATCAGTAGGCCTGGGCTCTAGGTTGTTCTTTGTGCTTTTGGAGTACCTGACCCTCTGCTCACGATCATTAAGGACCTTCATGATGGTGAGCGGGCCCGGGTAAAACTACGTGGCTGGGAGTCAGAGCCATTCCCTGTTAACCTTGGGGTGCGACAGGGATGTCCTCTGGCTCTCACATTATTTAACATCTATTTTGACCACGTAGTTTGTGAAGCCTTCAATAGCTGTACCGGGGGAATCTACATATGGTACAGATATAATGGGAGGCTGATCGACGCCCGGGTGCGGTCAAGGGATGGCTCCCTATTGCTCAACCACGTTATGTATGCTGATGATTTGGTAATAGCTGCACATTCGGAGGAGGAATTGGAGACGCTGCTGCTGAGACTGGAGCGTGCCACTAAGAGGTGGGGCCTTACCATCAGCCCCACCAAAACTAAGCACCTGCCTGGGTATTTTGTACCATCGGACACTCCACCCCCACAACTCCCAATCGGTGATGGGGCAGTTGTGGAGAGAGTGGAGAGTTTCCCATACCTGGGCAGTGTGCTTATGACCGGCTCCAGTTTAACAGCAGAGGTCTCACTCCGAATCAGTCGAGCGGCAATATCTTTTCATCGGTTGCGTAACGCTGTGTGGAAGCTACCTGGTCTGTCGCTCCGCACTAAAAGCTTCAGGTCTTCTCAGCCACGGTCATTCCCTCCCTTCTCTATGCTTGCGAAACGTGGACCCCCCTAATGGAACATCTTCGCCGGTTAGAAACATTTAGGCTGGCCTGCCTACGATCCATCCTGGGTTTAACCAGACTGGATTGTGTGAGGAGCTCACAAATCCTTGAAAGATCTGGGCAGGGTCCCATCAGTAAGCTCCTCCGGCAGGCAAGGCTGCGATGGCTGGGTCATGTAGCCCGCATGCCCAGCCACCGCATGCCGAAACAGCTTTTGTTTGGCCGGATTGAGGGGGCTAAGCGGGCGTGGCACGGGCTGGAGAAGAGATGGAGTGATGTGGTACAGGAGGACGTGGAGCTGAGTGGACTTGCCGATGACTGGTACCAGCGGTGTCAAGATCGGCCTCTGTGGAGGAGGCTCGTGAAGGATGCTACTGGGCAGTTGGAGGCAGTCGCCCTCCAACAACAACGGAGGACGGAGGAGCGACGCTCAGAACAACGAGCGGAGCGCCGGGTGGCTAAAGCACAGCAGGTTGGCACAGTAGGGGGCACAGGTGGTGCATCAGCCAGTCATCTCAGTCAGTCGACCCGTGGCACCTGGGTCTGCCCCGTGACCTCCTGCCAGCGGGCGTTCGACACTTCACGTGGCCTCAGGGTGCACATAGCCTGGCACAAGCGTCGTGCTGACGTCACCGCCACGTAGTGGCGAATGGCGGTTGTTGTTGTTGTGGTTTTGGTGGTGGTGGTTGTGGTGGTGGTTATGGTGGTGGTTGTGGTGATGGTTGTTGTGGTGGTGGGGGTGGTGGTTGTGGGAGTGGCTGTGGTAGTGGTTGCTGTGGTGGTTGTTGTTGTGGTGGTTGTGGTGGTTGTTGTGCTGGTTGTTGTGGTTGTTGTGGTGGTGGTTGTGGTGGTTGTGGTGGTGGTTGTTGTGGTGGTTGCTGTGGTGGTGGTTGTGGTGGTGGTTGTGGTGGTGGTGGTTGTGGTAGTGGTGGTTGTGGTGGTGGTTGTGGTGGTTGTGGTGGTGATTGTTGTGGTGGTGGTTGTGGTGGTGGTTGTTGTGGTGGTGGTTGTGGTAGTGGTTGTTGTGGTGGTTGTGGTGGTGGTTGTGGTGGTGGTTGTGGTTGTTGTGGTGGTTGTTGTGGTGGTTGTTGTGGTGGTTGTTGTGCTGGTTGTTGTGGTTGTTGTGGTGGTGGTAGTGGTTGTTGTGGTGGTTGTGGTGGTGGTGGTGGTTGTGGTGGTTGTGGTGGTGGTGGTTGTGGTGGTTGTGGTGGTGATTGTTGTGGTGGTGGTTGTGGTTGTTGTGGTGGTGGTTGTGGTAGTGGTTGTTGTGGTGGTTGTGGTGGTGGTTGTGGTGGTGGTTGTTGTGGTGGTGGTTGTGGTAGTGGTTGTTGTGGTGGTGGTTGTGGTGGTGGTGGTTGTGGTGGTGGTGGTTGTTGTTTACCGAGGTAGAGCCTCGCTCTCTCATAGGGATGTCAATTGAGTAGCAGCGAGCATGGAAGCGATGTCCAGGTTGGAACTTTACAGCGCGGGGCCTAGCCACGCGGGGCCTTGCCTCCTGCCCTCGCCTGATCGCGTTTGCTTCAATTCTCTCGCTTAAGTTTAATTTGTCTTCACACGGCTCGCCACTTTGTCACTTTGTTTTACTTTTAAATATTCACGCAGTTTTTATTTCATTCTTTTTTTACCAGGCCAAGCCCGCTTGAGCTGCTGTGCCGCTTTTGTTTTCAGAAGCGACCTGCCCACAACACAAGGTGAGGCTCGTGAACAGTGTGGTGGTGTTCACTCTAGACGCGTGGCGGTGTTCACTCTAGACATGTGGCGGTGTTCACTCTAGACATGTGGCGGTGTTCACTCTAGACGCGTGGCGGTGTTCACTCTAGACGGGTGGTGGTGTTCACTCTAGACGCGTGGCGGTGTTCACTCTAGACGTGTGGCGGTGTTCACTCTGGACGCGTGGCGGTGTTCACTCTAGACGTGTGGCGGTGTTCACTCTGGACGCGTGGCGGTGTTCACTCTAGACGTGTGGCGGTGTTCACTCTGGACGCGTGGCTGTGTTCACTCTCTACATATGGAGGGGAAACCCGGGGATCGGGAAGGAAATCCACGCGACCACGGGGAGAGAGAGAGACACGCAGCCTCAGCTGTGTTTATTTATCCTCAATGAATTACTTTGTGGAGTGAGGAACCATTAATACTGAGCAGGTGAAGGTGGCCAGGCGTGGGTCTGGACACACCACCACCTGTGAACCATGCCAGTGTGTGACAGTGGTGGAGCCAGTCGGGGTGGGGTGGCACGTACCCCCCCAACGGTCCGATCGAAATCCCTAATTTAAATCGGATCATTGGGGTTTATTAGTAATTAGCTTCACTACCCGGCTTCGCCCGGGACTTGAATTCTTGTCTTGGATTAATTTCATATTCCCATATTTCACTAAAAAACTGTGAAAAAAATTGATGCTTCCAAGATAGAAAAAAGCTGACAAAAATCAATTTAAATCTGATGTTTTTCACTGAAGGAAATTTAACCTTAACCCACTTCTACGTAAGGTCGACTTTGGCAACTCGGGAAGGGAATGACGTGGCGAGCTGAAAATAGTCGTGTTCACTTAGACATTCCAGACAGCATAAGCTGTCAAAATTTCATGACGCCAGAGCTCAGCCATGGATAGTTTTTGGTGCTTCACACAAACAAACAGATGCTATTTCTGCTTTATATTTAAGATAGCCGTTGTACCCGTTCTTCACACGGATATGTATTGAAACTCCGAGAAGCCAATGGCTTCATCGGCCAGGAGCAAAGCACCACCTAAAATCTCCCGGCACGCTGTTAACAGCTCTAGAAGTACGGCGCACGAAGAGCCATATGGTAGGGGTAAGCTTTGCAGAACGCTTAACTCAGGTGTGTTGCCGGTTAACGTCACACACTCCATGGTCCTTTCCCCCCCCCACCCCCCCCCACCCCCCCCCAAATACAAATGTCTATTTTTATACTTTTTACATTGTGTACAGTACGGAACCTACCCACATGCCAAATTTCAAGTGTGTAGCATGTTGGGAAGTATGCTAAACACTTTCGAACAGACACACGTATCCACACATTTCGCTTTTATATATATAGATACATCAGCATTTTGCGACCCCCACTGCCACCGTGTGGCATTTTATTACGTGACAGGGACTCTATGAGAGGACAACAGTCCGAGTCCATAATTGGCAATAAGTAACAGCAAAGCAGTTACAAGCGACTCACAGAATTGTGTGCAGTTGCGTATACAGTACACGACTTCCCTGATTGCAAACACCTTCAGCGAGCGCGATGACGATCACACGCGTCGAATAAAAATCATAGGACAAGTCCTTGGTAACAACTCCTTACTTAATAACAGCTCCTTAATAACAACTCCTTACTAACAACTCCTTACTAACAACTCCTTACTAACAACTCCTTACTAACAACTCCTTACTAACAACTCCTTACTTACTAACAACTCCTTACTAACAACTCCTATCATTTTTTATTGCAGAAGGGGTTGCCCCCCCTGCCTGAAAATCCTGGCTCCACCTCTGAGTGTGTGACAGGGTCAAGTTTGTATTTGCAGTAAAGTAATAACTCGATTGAGCATGGAGGTTATATCAAAACAGTTTATTTTAGTTTTCTCTGGAACTCTTTGTAAGAATGGAGTCAGGAAGTTATCACAGCACACGTGCAGCTGAAGTCGGAACTGTTCATCCCAGCATTCAAGGACATCTGTGCCTGGCTTCACACCTCTAAGTTGCGATTGAACATTAATTTATGCATTAATACGTAACACAAATATTATTATTTTCAAGACCCTTTGCTATGTCAGCTGAATTTAGCTTTCATAAATATTCCTTTTGAAGCCAGACCGCCGAAATTGTGTGCTCGGAGTTTGGGTTGACATTCATTTTGAAGATGCTAGGGCTTCCAGACACATTTATGACATTTGCCCTCTCATTGTGTGCCATAACAGCCCATGTGATGAATTTGGGACACTTTTTCACTATATCATGAAATTATGAATAAGTATAGACATGTTAGTCACGTGTTGCTGTGTGTATGCATTCCTCTGTGCATCAATACTGACGTGTAGATGGTGTGGACATAATTTTTTTCTGTCTGCAGCTGACGCTTCCTCTGTTGCTTCCTCTGCAGAATTTGTCTGATGGAGCAAAGGCACTCGGCGCAGCTCGGTACAACAAGGCATCATTGCGACCGGTGTGCATACAGCACGGATCGTACTGGAAATTTGACCTTGCACCAGAGAACTCACACGGGAGAGAAACCCTTCAAGTGCAGTGTGTGTGGAAAGATGTTAGCACAGTTATCAAATCTTCAAGTACACCAGAGAACACACACAGGAGAGAAACCCTTCAAGTGCAGTGTGTGTGGGAAGGCGTTTTCACAGTCACCACATCTTCAAGTACACCAGAGAACACACACTGGAGATAAAGCCTTCAAGTGCAGTGTGTGTGGGAAGGCGTTTTCACAGTCAACTGCTCTTAAAAAACACCAGAGAACTCACACGGGAGAGAAACCCTTCAAGTGCAGTTTGTGTGGGAAGGCGTTTTCAGATTCATCTACTCTTGTTATACACCAGAGAACTCACACGGGAGAGAAACCCTTCAAGTGCAGTGTGTGTGGGAAGGCGTTTTCAGATTCATCTACTCTTGCAAGACACCAGAGAACACACACGGGAGAGAAACCCTTCAAGTGCAGTGTGTGTGGGAAGGCGTTTGCACAGTCATCTACTCTTGTAAGACACCAGAGAACACACACGGGAGAGAAACCCTTCAAGTGCAGTGTGTGTGGGAAGGCGTTTGCACAGTCATCAAATCTTCATGTACACCAGAGAACTCACAAGCATCAGAAGATCCACAAGGAGTGGAGTCTGAAATCAGCTTGTGACAGTCAAAGTGCCGCAATGAGCCCATCCCTCATGAAACAAGAACCGGAAGAAAATCCCAGCTTGGACACTTTTAAAGGTATCGAGGTGAAATATGAAGAGGTGAAGGTGAAATGTGAAGAAGTGATGGTGAAGAGTGAAGAAGTGAGGGTAAAATGTGAAGATGAAGATTCAACTCCAAAATCGGACCTTCACATCGATGGAGGCAACGTGAAGCAGGAGGAGAATTCTGACTGTGAGGCAGAGCGAGGCAACTCCCAGCAGTTTGTGGAAGTGGAGGTGTGGGTAGACTTCCTAGACAATACAAAGTCAAATGGAGACCCGGTAGATGTGTAAGTCAGAGACGATGTCGCTCCAATAGATGCACCTTTGTCACAGGCCTTTAATGACAAGAATGAAGTTGAACACTCAATTCCTAGGTTCAACCTGCAGGGTAAGAGCGGCCAGTCTTTGTGGACCTGTGGGTTGGGTAGATCTCTAACCATGAGCGAGAGCCAATAAGCTCCCAAGCATTCACTATGTTCTCATAATTGCATTTACATGGTGCTTGCTTAATCGCCTCTGGCAATTCGGAGTTTTGTTTCGTATCTTGTCTCAAACACTCGAAGAGCATCCCCAAGTAGCAGCTGCCCCTGTGTGGTACAAGGTGGTGGCCCTGCACCGGCCTGCATGTGGACAAGAGCCTGTCAGTAGGGGGCGATGGTTGATGTGGCATCTTGGTTGTGGAGTTTGTAGGTAATGTTTAGAATTTGATCAATTTTGACCCAGACGCCACCATGCAATGGCCTACTCATTTTGAAAGGCGCAATAGTATGTTGTACATACACTGCTAAGCGTATTTTTTAAAATAGCTTCTTGTTAATGCGATGTAACCTGATGCAGTATATTACACTGCAGTAATTCAGTTTTGTTAATATTCCTGTCAATAATTTAGAATGAATACTTGTCTGATTGTGTGCGTACATGTAACATTTTGTCTATAAGGGTCAAACATTGAATAAGTGATGTTAGGACAAAGTGTTTGTTTTGGAAGTAACCTGTACAGATAACTCAGGTGAGACTCATTGTTCTTGTGATACAGGTCAAAGGGTATTTTTGTGTTTTCAGGAAGCATCTCCCTCTGGAGCAACTCATTGTCTTTGAAATAGGGAGCACACTCGGATCATTCATCAGTGACAAGGCATACCACTCAAAAGTTACACGTAGGGGAGATACATTCTCTACAACACGAATTATAATTCATAATAAAGGTTTTTGGGTTAGATCTAACCCAAAAAACCTTTATTATGAATAATATTGGTCGCGAAAGCCTACGTGTTAAACGAATTATAATTTTGTATTACGTGTTGATGTAGATTTTGTCAAATTAGGACGAGAAATGGTCCAAGCTGTTTAACGTCTGGATGTTCACAACCAAGGGTTGAAGCAAGCCTGACCACCTGCGGCGCCCCTCACAACCATTTACGGCCTTGGGCCAGGAAAGTCACAAAAAGAATTGCACACGAACGACACCTCCACGCAAGCACCCGATGCTCCGTTTTGAAGTTTGAAAATGAAACAACTTTGAATTGTATTATGTTTTGAATTCGATAATTGTATTTCTTCATTAAAAGCTTATTAAGTGAAAACGATATTTAGTGTGAATTTTCTCTTGTCATGAAGTAGATGGCCTTGCCGGGGGTTCGGTTCCATGCGGACTTTCACCTGGTTGGGATCGCGGGATCGAGATGAGGCGACACAGAGCTGGCCGTGCGAGAAGACCGCCGTCTGCAGATCGATTCCAACGCGATCGAACGTCTGTCCCTGCACCTCCGTCGTTCATGCAGGATTTATAAGGCTTTTCCAAAATTGATATGAACAATAATATTTGCCATTATATCATAATTTTTTAACATGCTAAAAATAAATTTTGATTTAAAGCTTTCGTGACTGCAGTAATTCATATTCTTAGTTTTTTCGGTAAAGTCACGTTGAAGAGAAACAACAAAATAAAATATATATAAAACAATAAAAAATTCTCACGACGTTTCGACCATAACTCAAACGGTCATCATCAGGTGTGTCGGTTTGCATAAATTTATTTTGAAAACGGCATTTATTTATATATATATAAAAATAACGTTTGCGTCACGCGCAACGATTGGCTGTTTGCCAGGACTAGTCCATCTAGTTCTATTTCCGATGGTCTGAAATCCGTTTTAGCTAAAGGTCTAAACTTTGCAGTCACACCTAAACACATACCAGTTAATGATATAATTGCCCAAGTAGACGTTGCTCTCAGGAGCCTGGGTCACATCGCTGCAGACGTAGCAAGATCTGAAATCGCTGCAACCCTCAAAAACGCTAAGATGCCAGCTAGCAACCTCAGCAAAGATGAGCGTTTTGAATTATATAAATTAAAAAAGAGGAATGATATTGTAGTTCTCTCAGCTGACAAAGGCAATGCTACTGTTATCATGGATAAAATAGAATACAACAACAAAATTAAAGAATTACTCGACGATGGTAGTTATACAAAAATAAAAAGAGATCCCACCAACAGCCTCGTCACACAAACCAACAAAATAATTTCTGATTCAACCGCATTAATTGATCAATCTAAACAGTTTTCGTTGAAACCTTCTGCTGCCAGGCCACCAAGATTATACGGCTTACCAAAAATACATAAAGTTGATACACCTCTTCGTCCCATAGTCTCTACTATCAGCTCCCCCACCTACAAACTAGCTCGTTTTTTGTCTGAAATCCTGCGTCCTTTCACTGGAAAGACCACCTCTGCGGTACAAAATTCTACTCACCTGGTATCAACAATCAAGGGTATTTCCCTGTCCCCAGACGACCTGCTTGTCAGTTTTGATGTAGTTTCCTTATTCACCAAGGTTCCTGTACCTGACACCATTGCAATCATTGAAGACTTGGTTCATCAAGGACTAAACACTGAGGTACCCCCCCTGGTGAGACACTGTTTAACCAATACATACTTCACTTGGAATGGAACTTTCTACAAACAAACTGAGGGCACCCCAATGGGCTCCCCCCTTTCTCCAGTTATAGCTAACATTTTCATGGAGAAATTTGAGACTGACGCCATCCAGACTGCCACTCTGCGCCCAACCTTATGGAAGAGGTACGTGGATGACACTTTTGTCATCTGGCCACATGGCCGGCCTGCTCTAGACCAATTCTTCGACCACATCAATTTCATACACCCAGCCATCAGATTTACCATGGAAGTCGAAATAGATGGCAAGATACCTTTTTTGGATGTCCTAATTAAAAAGAGACCTGATGGTTCAATGAGCCACTCTGTCTACAGGAAAGCTACCCATACGGATGCTTATCTGAAACCGGATTCCCACCACCATCCATCACAGAAGAATTCTCTCATCAAGACTCTGTATCATAGAGCCCAATGCATATCCGACCAGGAACACATAAGCAGTGAACTCAAGCACGTACACCAAGCTCTTAGGGCTAATGGTTACTCCGACTATACAATCCGCAAAGCTATCACTCAAACCATGAAGAAGAACCCTCTTGAGGAGCCTTTCAAAACCATCACTTTACCCTACATTGCTGGGATCACAAAAAAGATCTCCAAAATCTTGAATAAACACAAGATCCAGGTCCGTTTCAACACATTACATAAAATCCGTGATCTGGGTCCGTCTGTAAAAGATGTGATTCCGGACATACAATACCCTGGTGTCTACAAACTAAGTTGCCTCTGTGGTAGTAGTTACATTGGAGAAACCAAACGCCATATCTCGGACCGCATTCGTGAACATAAAGCAGACCTTAAACACGGTAGGACCAACACCTCGGCCGTAGCAGATCATTGTTCTAATTCAGTAGGCTCACATGCCATTGACTTTTCCAAGACGGAGGTTCTTTGTAAGCCATCTGGCTTCCATGAGAGATTCGTTCATGAGGCTATCCACATATACAAACACAGAGACAATTTCAACCGAGAAGATGGATTCTATCTTAGCAATCATTGGAAAGATTTGATAAATCATTTCAGTTCTTGATTGATTGTTCACGCTTACAGTGCCTTTCAGACAGCATACATAAAAACAAATTTCGTCTCCCCCCTCCTCTTTTCAAAAAATAGATGGACTAGTCCTGGCAAACAGCCAATCGTTGCGCGTGACGCAAACGTTATTTTTTATATATATAAATAAATATGCCGTTTTCAAAATAAATTTATGCAAACCGACACACCTGATGATGACCGTTTGAGTTATGGTCGAAACGTCGTGAGAATTTTTTATTGTTTTATATATATTTTGTTATTTTGTTGTTTCTCTTCAACGTGACTTTACCGAAAAAACTAAGAATATGCTAAAAATAATTAATAAAACCCATAAGCCAGGCACACAAAAACAGATGTCGATCATAAACAGGCCATAAATATATAAAGAAATAATAAAACTCTCAAGGCGAGGATGTTAACAGCTATTGGCGAAGATCTCCAGATGAACAAGAGTTTGATGTGCCCTAAGGGAGGTCACGCAGAGGGAAGACCTCCGCAAGCCAGACACGAGGATGCCCACGGGTTAAACCATATATTTTTTTTTCCTTTGTCATTAAAACAACGGTTAAAATTTAAAATGCAATAACAAGAATAACCTAAAGTTAGCGGTCCTCGCGCTCACTCCAATTAAGACCAGGCCACTAGATACATCAGTTAATTATTATCCAATAATTCGCTATCAAATGATTTTCACCTTGAATACTTTTACTGTTAAAACAAAGCTTGGAGACAAATACCGAGTCACATCAAAGGTTTTCGAGAAGGAATGAGGCAAACGGGTAAACTTACAAAAGAGTTTAAACAATATCCCAAGCAACCCCGACCACCTTTGTCTCTCTCGCAGCGCGTAGAAGCAGGAACCACACCTTATCACAAGGGGCCATCTGGAGCGAGCCAGACGGGTTAATGAGAAAACACACCCCACCCACACACAACAGCCAGCGAACAAGTTTTAAGTTAACGGAATTGCAATACAAATCACACGTAACATTAATAATAACGTGTTAACCTTAAAAGATATTCCATTATAGAACCTTGCAGAACCAAGGGATATGGATTCCAACAATCAAACGGACCTCTTAAACTCAGGATAAACATCTTTATTATAAAATAAATAATAACTCCATCGTAACAACGCGAACCTCGGAATAACCCGAGAGGTGCGTCGGAAGGACATAGTTACAAAACACGAGCCTTGGTAAACATAAGACCAAATGGTATTTGAGAAACATTAAACCGAAAGCAGCCAGAGAGAGAGGTACTCCCGGCCGCCTTTGTATCTCCCGCAGAGCGCGAGAAAGGAATTTCACACCCTAGTGGGGAAAGCTTGATGTTACGAAGAGGGTCGCCCCTCCCCCCGGAAGGGGTGTGGCAGATGGTACACAAACACACACACGAACGCACACACACAGAGACACACACACACAGACACACATACACAAACACACGAACGCACACACACAGACTACGCGCCCCCCCTTTTCACTGCGCGGAGATAATTATTTTTTAATATAACGTCTTCCAGTCTTCCAGTCAAGACAGATCAGCGATTCAAGACGTCCACAAGACGAGCAGTCGCAGCGAGCGACTGGCTCCAAGGAGCGAGGATCGCCGAGCCGCGATGTATCAACGAGCGTAGTTCAGAGCGAAAGGCAAAGTATCAATCGAAACTTTATTCCTACATCAAGTGCCAGCCATCCAGCAGCGGCAGAGCGGAACGTCCAGCGCCAACAAAGAGTCAACCAACCATCGGCCAAGCGTTGTGCCGACTCAGCCATCCATCAGCGGAAAAGAGCCTGTATCTGCCAGCACGAGCAGCCGCCAACAACTTCAGCAGACCAGTGACCAAGCGCGTGCGACTTGAGTCATTCAGCAGTGGAGGAAACCCGCTGTCAGAGAGCCGCCAACAACCCCAACAGAGAGAGCGCGTGCCACTCGGCTCACTCAGCAGAAGAAAAACTTGACCTGTCGCCCGCGAGCGCAGCGTCAGATACTACAGCAGCGGAAAGAGCGCGCACCGGTGCAGCTCATCCAGCAGTGGAGAGAAACTGCTGTCAGCGAATCAGCACGGGCGCGTTCGCGCATCTTCGAGGAGAAAGAGCGCGGCCAGCAACGCCAAGCAAGAGCGTGCAGCAGCTCAGCCAGCAGTGGAGAGAAACTGCTGTCAGCGAACCAGCACGGGCGCGTTCGCCCATCTTCAACGAGAGGGAGCGCGTGCCACCAGCGTGCCATCAGCACCAGCATCAGCACCAGCGCGTGCCATCAGCACCAGCATCAGCACCAGCGCGTGCCAACAGCACCAGCATCAGCACCAGCGCGTGCCAACAGCACCAGCATCAGCACCAGCGCGTGCCATCAGCACCAGCATCAGCACCAGCGCGTGCCAACAGCACCAGCATCAGCACCAGCGCGTGCCATCAGCACCAGCATCAGCACCAGCGCGTGCCATCAGCACCAGCATCAGCACCAGCGCGCGCCACCAGCGTGCCATCAGCACCAGCATCAGCACCAGCGCGTGCCATCAGCATCAGCACCAGCGCGTGCCAACAGCGTGCCAACAGCGTGCCAACAGCGTGCCACCAGCGTGCTACAGCGCGCAACTTCGCGTCACCAGGGCTGAGAGGGCAGCGGCCCCGCACTCAACACCCATCGGCACACGACGGCGAGCGTCGTGCTGACTCATCCAGCCAGCGGTGGACAGAAACTGGCAGCCGTTCGTATGCCCCCCCCCCCCTCCCCGACACTCTCCCCCTCACTCCCCCACCGCGCCACAACACACAGGAGACACATTTTGGACACAAGAGACGCTAACCTCGGCGTTTGCTTTACGCAAAGAATTGAACCAGTGATAACGAAGACACACGATACGCATATCGGGATAATCAAGGAGGGTTGGCACTCCAAGGTGGTGCATTAAAAATCAATTCATAACGAAAAATACTGCTGTCATTGAGTTGCATAATAACCAATCATCCTACTGTTAACAACGTGATAAGAATTGGCTTGAAGGTCTATGAATGGATGTGGTACTGTGTGGGCAATGTTTAAATAGGAATTTACATTATAAGGTTAAGGTTTTGATAGAATAGTTATGCATGTTTAATCTCTCTCTCAACAACCGATTGATTGCGTTACGCGTCGGGAATTAACCATAGGTGCCGTTATCAAAGTGAAACAACGTAATCGTGATGGTATCATGTTAACGCTGTGTTGAAATTCCAAAATCCCGAGATTGAGTTTTCATATTATCCAAAAATTAAAGTTAGCTAGGAAAAAAAAAATTGATTAAAGCAGAAGGTTTGTGTGTGATTCTTCCTGAAATTCTGCATAATATTGTTCTGCGTATGAGATCTGAATCCTGGGGACCTATCATAAGCACACTATCACCACACATAATCCATAACACACATAATTCATAATGTTCAATCGAGAGTAATCGTATCCTTATCGATAATACGGAATTAAAGAGCAGAGTCGAATCGACTCTCTCTCATTCACGCTCACAACGCCTGCGTCACTGCATACGATTAATTGCGTCATTCCAATTCATAACACAATCCTCGTCACCGAGGCTCGACCTGATAATCCATAACGACCTGCATTATCATAACCACGCCCACTCGCATAAATTAATACGATTATCTCTCGAATCAGCATAATTTATGCGCATAATTATACTGATTAACATAATTTCGGATAAATTATGCAAATCTCAAATTTCATTTAATTTTCATTATTTTCATCAATTTTCATAACACCTATATATACAACAATGTGGCCAAATGACGAAAGTGTCATCCACATATCTCTTCCACAGGGAAGGTATGAGGGTGGACGTCAACACCAGAACGAATTCTTCTGCCGTAGCTGATCACTGTTACAACGCTGTGGGTGATCACGATATAATTTTCTCCGATACCAAGGTTCTTTGCAAACCCACGGGTTTTTATCAGAGATTTGTTCACGAGGCCATTCAGATCTACAACCACAGACACAATTTCAACCGAGAAGATGGTTGCAAATTAAGCAACCATTGGAAGGATGTTCTAAATCGAACCAAACATTAAACTAATTTTCAATGGTACAGTATATTTTTCAAGTAGTGGTACCCCAAACATTCGCAGCTCTTAAAAATGCCCTTTTCACACCATCAATAGGTAAACTCCCCCTCCCCCCCGCGCCAACCGGCTTGTTCACCCGCATGTACACCACCTCTACACCTTCTTTGGTTCTTTCGGTAAAGTCACCAAGTAGAATGAGAATAAAATCATAAATTGATAAAATAAAATAACACAATAATATTCTCACGACGTTTCGGCCACAACACAAGCGGCCTTCATCAGGTGAAGGGGCGAGACTGTCTGGTAGGACAGCGCTGAAGTGAAAGAGCCACGTTCAGATCACGGCTTTTAAGCTGTGTGAGAGGAACAAAGAGCCCTCAAATTTGAAGCTGTGTGAGAGGAACAAAGAGCCCTCAAATTTGAGGTCTCTTTGTTCCTCTCACAGCTTAAAAGCCGTGATCTGAACGTGGCTCTTTCACTCCAGCGCACTCCAGCGCTGTCCTACCAGACAGTCTCGCCCCTTCACCTGATGAAGGCCGCTTGTGTTGTGGCCGAAACGTCGTGAGAATATTATTGTGTTATTTTATTTTATCAATTTATTATTTTATTCTCATTCTACGTGACTTTACCGAAAGAACCAAAGAAGATGAATCATTGCAGTCACGAAAGCTTTAAATCACCTCTACACCGTTCATCATGCTAAGTCGGCCAATCAAATGAAATTTTTTATGCTAATTCCTTTGTCAAGGCACCTTGTTTCCTCGCACACAGTTTAAAGGTCGCGGTCTGAGCGTGGCTGTGTTTCACTCCAGCGCTGTCCTCGAGACAGCCTGATCCCTTCACCTGATGAAGGCCGCTTATGTTGTGGCCGAAACGTCGTGATTTTTATTGTTTTATTTTTTACCTACATGGTGACTTTACCGAATAGAACCAAAGAGTATGGATCCTTGCGGTCACGAAAGCTTTAAACCTCGAGGACCTGTACACCTCGAGGAGCAAGAGGCGAGCGAGGAAGATTTGTGGCCGATTCCTCCCACGCTGGACACTTCTCTGTTCCCGCTACTCCCCTCCGGCAGAAGGCTGCGGTCCATCGGGACCAAAACCTCACGCCACAAAAACAGTTTCTTCCCATCCGCTGCTGGCCTCTTCGACAAGGCCAAGGGCTTACACTGACTTGAACATTTTATCTACAAAATGACACCTTGCCATATTTACACTGTTACCCTATTTGTAGTTTTTGTATTTTTAGATTGTATCTTATAGCTACTTTATATTCAATATTTATTCAAAATTTTACATACTTTAGCCCCTTAGTGTTAGTTAGACTTTGTACCTTTAGTATAGTTAGACTTGTATGCCACTTATTTAAGATTTAAGATTCCTATATGTTGAATGTAAATTCCTTGTCTGTGCGATCTTTCATGGCGAATAAAACCCTTTCTGATTAAAACCCTTTCTGATTAAAGTCATGTAAATAGAAAACAATAATACAGAAAAAATGTGTTGATTTTTATTATTTAAATTGTCATTTAATTTAAGTTTTTTCTTTAATGAAACATGTTTTTAATTTACCTGATTTTACCGAAAGAACCAAGAATATTAATTCCTGCAGTCACCACTCGGTTCGCCTCAATCTGCGTGGAGGCTTGGCCCCCACACACAGTGCACACACACACACAGTGTACACACACACACAGTGTACACACACAGTGTACACACACACAGTGTACACACACACACAGTGTACACAGTGTACACACAGTGTACACACACACAGTGTACACACACACAGTGTGTGTGTACACACACACTGTGTGTACACACACAGTGTACACACACACAGTGTACACACACACAGTGTACACACACACACTGTGTACACACACACACTGTGTACACACACTGTGTACACACACTGTGTACACACACACACAGTGTACACACAGTGTACACACACATACAGTGTACACACACACTGTGTACACACACACAGTGTACACACACATACAGTGTACACACACACTGTGTACACACACACAGTGTACACACACACAGTTGTTGCTGAGCTCACACACCCAAGGGGTCTCTGATCAAGGGAGAGAGCAATGGAAAATGAATCTAAATCAACTTAAACTCCAACCCTGCTCTGTGACGCCACCACTCAGCATTACCTCATCGGCGTGAAACGCCAGGGGGAGGTGTACCTCGCTAGTGACGTCATGTCACCAAGGTGTTCACCCCACCCCGTCCACCGCGCCCTTGAGCATGACGTCACCTCTGCCTGAGTCACTTCCGTTGTCTGTTCAAGTAGAATCCCTATTTGGGCAAAGCTACTCCCGGTGACTGGCGGCTCATTAACATAATATATTCATGAAAGCCATCGCGAGTTTATTGCGACGAGTTCGGCACCCACGCCCCATCCCTCCACGTATGGTCCAGTCTCATTAACATAATTTATTTGAGTAACAGCCGCTCATTGAGGGAGGGGAGTGTTTTTACCCCGCAAGTGACGTCATGTTAACTCCTGCTGCCGCGTGACGTCACGAAGTAACAGGAAGCTGCTGCTCCGCCTTGCACTGAAATCCGAGGTGAGTAATTCTCATCGCGGTTGTGGTGGTGGTGGTGGTGGTTGTTGTGGTGGTGGTTGTTGTGGTGGTTGTTGTTTACCGAGGTAGAGCCTCGCTCTCTCTCTCGTAGGGATGTCAATTGAGTATCAGCGAGCATGGAAGCGATGTCCAGGTTGGAAGTTTACAGCGGGGGGCCTAGCCACGCGGGGCCGTGCCTCCTGCCCTCGCCTGATCGCGTTTGCTTCAATTCTCTCGCTTAAGTTTAATTTGTCTTCACTCGGCTCGCCACTTTGTCACTTTGTTTTACTTTTAAATATTCACGCAGTTTTTATTTCATTATTTTTTTACCAGGCCAAGCCCGCTTGAGCCGCTGTGCCGCTTTTGTTTTCAGAAGCGACCTGCCCACAACACAAGGTGAGGCTCGTCAACAGCATGGTGGTGTTCACTCTAGACGCGTGGTGGTGTTCACTCTAGACGCGTGGTGGTGTTCACTCTAGACGCGTGGCGGTGTTCACTCTAGACACGTGGTGGTGTTCACTCTAGACGGGTGGCGGTGTTCACTCTAGACGCGTGGCGGTGTTCACTCTAGACGCGTGGCGGTGTTCACTCTAGACGCGTGGCAGTGTTCACTCTAGACGGGTGGCGGTGTTCACTCTAGACGCGTGGCGGTGTTCACTCTAGACGGGTGGCGGTGTTCACTCTAGACATGTGGCGGTGTTCACTCTAGACGCGTGGCGGTGTTCACTCTAGACGCGTGGTGGTGTTCACTCTAGACGCGTGGCGGTGTTCACTCTAGACGGGTGGCGGTGTTCACTCTAGACGGGTGGCGGTGTTCACTCTAGACGGGTGGCGGTGTTCACTCTAGACGCGTGGCGGTGTTCACTCTAGACGCGTGGCGGTGTTCACTCTAGACGCGTGGCGGTGTTCACTCTAGACGGGTGGCGGTGTTCACTCTAGACGCGTGGCGGTGTTCACTCTAGACGCGTGGCAGTGTTCACTCTAGACATGTGGCGGTGTTCACTCTAGACGCGTGGCAGTGTTCACTCTAGACGCGTGGCGGTGTTCACTCTAGACGCGTGGCAGTGTTCACTCTAGACGCGTGGCGGTGTTCACTCTAGACGGGTGGCGGTGTTCACTCTAGACGCGTGGCGGTGTTCACTCTAGACGCGTGGCGGTGTTCACTCTAGACGCGTGGCGGTGTTCACTCTAGACGGGTGGCGGTGTTCACTCTAGACGCGTGGCGGTGTTCACTCTAGACGCGTGGCAGTGTTCACTCTAGACATGTGGCGGTGTTCACTCTAGACGCGTGGCAGTGTTCACTTTAGACGGGTGGCGGTGTTCACTCTAGACGCGTGGCGGTGTTCACTCTAGACGTGTGGCGGTGTTCACTCTAGACGCGTGGTGGTGTTCACTCTAGACATGTGGCGGTGTTCACTCTAGACACGTGGCAGTGTTCACTCTAGACGTGTGGTGGTGTTCACTCTAGACGCGTGGCGGTGTTCACTCTAGACGCATGGCGGTGTTCACTCTAGATGTGTGGTGGTGTTCACTCTAGACGCATGGCGGTGTTCACTCTGGACGCGTGGCGGTGTTCACTCTAGACGCGTGGCGGTGTTCACTCTAGACGCATGGTGGTGTTCACTCTAGACGCATGGTGGTGTTCACTCTAGATGTGTGGTGGTGTTCACTCTAGACGCATGGCGGTGTTCACTCTAGACGCGTGGTGGTGTTCACTCTAGACGCGTGGCGGTGTTCACTCTGGACGCGTGGCGGTGTTCACTCTAGACGCGTGGCGGTGTTCACTCTCTACATATGGAGGGGAAACCCGGGGATCGGGAAGGAAATCCACGCGACCACGGGGAGAGAGAGAGAGAGAGACGCAGCCTCGGCTGTGTTGATTGATCCTCAATGAATTACTTTGTGGAGTGAGGAACCATTAATACTGAGCAGGTGAAGGTGGCCAGGCGTGGGTCTGGACACACCACCACCTGTGAACCATGCCAGTGTGTGACAGTGGTGGAGCCAGTGGGGGTGGGGTGGCACGTACCCCCCCAATGGTCCGATTGAAATCCCTAATTTCGATCGGATCATTGGGGTTTATTAGTAACTAGCTTCACTACCCGGCTTCGCCCGGGACTTGGATTCTTGACTTGGATAAATTTCAAATTTCATATTCCCTTGTCTTTCACTGAAAACCCCTGAAAAAATTTGATGCTTGCAAGAAAGAAAAAAGCCGAAACAAATCAAGTTCCCTAAATCGGATGTTTTCACTCAAGGAAATTTAACCTTAATCCACTTCTACGCAAGGTCGATTTTGGCCACTCCGGAAGGGAATGACGTGGCGAGCTGAAAATAGTCGCGTTCATTTAGAAATTCCAGACAGCATAAGCTGTGAAATTTTCATGATGCCAGAGCTCAGCGTTGGATAGTTTTTGATGCTTCACACAAACAGATGCTATTTCTGCTTTATATTTAATAGCCGTTGTACCCGTTCTTCGCACCCATATGTATTGAAACTCCGAGAAGCCAATGGCTTCATCGGCCAGGAGCAAAGCACCACCTAAAATCTCCCGGCATGCTGTTAACAGCTCTAGAAGTACGGTGCACGAAGAGCCATATGGTAGGGGTAAGCATTGCAGAGCGCTTAACTCAGGTGTGTTGCGGGTTGACGTCACACACTCCATGGTCATTTCCCCCACCCCCCCCCCCCCCCAAAATACAAAAGTCTATTTTTATACTTTTTACATTGTGTACAGTATGGAACCTACCCACATGCCAAATTTCAAGTGTGTAGCATGTTGGGAAGTATGCTAAACACTTTCGAAGAGACACACATATCCACACATTTCGCTTTTATATATATAGATAAATCAGCATTTTGCGACCCCCCCCCACTGCCACCGTGTGGCATTTTATTACGTGCCAGGGACTCTATAAGAGGACAACAGTCCGAGTCCATAATTGGCAATAAGTAACGGCAAAGCAGTTACAAGCGACTCAGAATTGTGTGCAGTTACGTATACAGTACACGACTTCCCTGAAGGCAAACACCGTCAGCGAGCGCGATGCCTATCACACACGTCGAATAAAAAGGATTAGGACAAGTCCTTAGTAACAACTCCTTACTAACAACTCCTTACTAACAACTCCTTACTTAATAACAACTCATAATGTTTCATTGCTGGAGGGGTTGCTCATGGCTCCGCCTCTGAGTGTGTGATAGTGTCAAGTTTGTATTTGCAGTAAAGCCTTTTAACTCTATATAGTAATAGGTTTTACCCTTTTAACTGGCACAAAAAAACTGACACCTTTATTCAAGTCATCATGTTTGCAATAACCACAACACAAGCAGTCAAAATGCAAACAAATGAGACAACTCTGATAATACTAAGCACTGTCCTTGAAATTGATTGGTCCACACCCGAGACGGCTTTTCTTAGAACCTAGTCTCCACTGGTGTTGAAACAGAAGACGCCAAAAGGCGTCTCGGGTGTGGACCAATCAAATTCAAGGACAGTGCTTATTATCAGAGTTGTCTCTATTGTTTGCATTTTGACTGCTTGTGTTGTGGTTATTGCAAACATGATGCCTTGAATGAAGGTGTCAGTTTTTTGTTCCAGTTAAAAGAGTAAAACCTATTACTATATCTTGTTACTGGCAAAGGAGGTCTCATAATCTATTAACTCTATTGAGCACGGAGGTGATATCAAAACAGTTTATTTTTGTTTTTCTCTGGAACTCTTTGTTTGAATGTAGTCGGGAAGTTATCACAGCACACGTGCAGCTGAAATCGGAACTGTTCATCCCAGCATTCAAGGACATCTGTGCCTGGCTTCACACCTCTAAGTTGCGATTAAACATTCATTTATGCATAACACAAATAGTATTATTTTCAACACCCTTTGCTATGTCAGCTGAATTTAACTTTCATAAATATTCCTTTTGTAGCCAGACATCCAAAATTGTGTGCTCGGAGTTTTAGGTTAACATTCATTTTGAAGATACTAGGGCTTCCAGACACGTTTTTGACCATTTGCCCTCTCATTGTGTGCCATAACAGCCCGTTTGATGAATTTGGGACACTTTTTCACGATAACATTAATATATGAATAAGTATAGACGTGTTAGTCACGTGTTACTGTGTGTATGCATTCCTCTGTGCATCGATACTGACGTGTAGATGGTGTTTATATTCTTTTTTTCTGTCTGCAGCTGTCGCTTCCTCTGCAGAATTTGTCTGATGGAGCAAAGGCACTCGGCGCGGCTCGGTGCAAAAAGGCAACAATGCGACCGGCATGCAAACAACACAGATCGTACTGGAAATTTGACACGGCACCAGAGAACACACACAGGAGAGAAACCCTTCAAGTGCAGTGTGTGTGGGAAGGCCTTTTCACTTTCACCAAATCTTCAAATACACCAGAGAACACACACAGGAGAGAAACCCTTCAAGTGCAGTGTGTGTGGGAAGGCGTTTGCACATTCATCTAATCTTAAAAAACACCAGAGAACACACACGGGAGAGAAACCCTTCAAGTGCAGTGTGTGTGGGAAGGCTTTTTCACAGTCACCACATCTTCAAGTACACCAGAGAACGCACACAGGAGAGAAACTCTTTAAGTGCAGTTTGTGTGGGAAAGCGTTTTCAGATCCATCTGCTCTTGTAAGACACCAGAGAACACACACGGGAGAAAGACCCTTCAAGTGCAGTGTGTGTGGGAAGGCGTTTGCACTTTCACCAAATCTTCAATTACACCAGAGAACACACACAGGAGAGAAACCCTTCAAGTGCAGTGTGTGTGGGAAGGCGTTTGCACTTTCACCAAATCTTCAATTACACCAGAGAACACACACAGGAGAGAAACCCTTCAAGTGCAGTGTGTGTGGGAAGGCGTTTTCACGTTCAACAAATCTTCAAAGACACCAGAGAACACACACAGGAGAGAAACCCTTCAAGTGCAGTGTGTGTGGGAAGGCTTTTGCACTTTCACCAAATCTTCAAATACACCAGAGAACACACACAGGAGAGAAACCCTTCAAGTGCAGTGTGTGTGGGAAGGCGTTTTCAGATCCATCTACTCTTGTAAGACACCAGAGAACTCACACGGGAGAGAAACCCTTCAAGTGCAGTGTGTGTGGGAAGGCGTTTTCAGATCCATCTGCTCTTGTAAGGCACCAGAGAACTCACACGGGAGAGAAACCCTTCAAGTGCAGTGTGTGTGGGAAGGCGTTTGCACAGTCACCACATCTTCATGTACACCAGAGAACTCACAAGCATCAGAAGATCCACAAGGAGTGGAGTCTGAAATCAGCTTGTGAAAGTCAAAGTGCCGCAATGAGCTCATCCCTCATGAAACAAGAACCGGAAGAAAAACCCAGCTTGGACACTTTTAAAGGTATCGAGGTGAAATATGAAGAGGTGAAGGTGAAATGTGAAGAAGTGATGGTGAAGAGCGAAGAAGTGAAGGTAAAATGTGAAGATGAAAATTCAACTCCACAATGGGACCTTAACATCGATGGAGGCAACGTGAAGCAGGAGGAGAATTCTGACTGTGAGGCAGAGCGAGGCAACTCCCAGCAGTTTGTGGAAGTGGAGGTGTGGGTGGATTTCCTAGACAATACAAAGTCAAATAGAGACCCGGTAGATGTGTAAGCTTGGGACGATGTCACTCCAATAGATGCACCTTTGTCACAGGCCTTTAATGACAAGAATGTGAAGTTGAACAATCAATTCCTAGGTTCAACCTGCAGGGTAAGATCGGCCAGTCCTTGTGGACCTGTGGGTTGGGTAGATCTCTAACCAGGAGCGAGAACCAATAAGCTTCCAAGCATTCACTATGTTCTAATAATTCCATTTATACGGTGCTTGCTTAATCGCCTCTGGCAATTCGGAGTTTTGTATCGTATCTCGTCTCAAACACTTGAAGAGCATCCCCAAGTAGCAGCTGCCCCTGTGTGGCACAAGGTGGTGGCCCTGCACCGGCCTGCATGTGGACAAGAGCCTGTCAGTAGGGGGCGATGGTTGATGTGGCATCTTGGTTCTGGAGTTTGTAGGTAATGTTTAGAATTTCATAAATTTTGACCCAGATGCCAGCATGAAATGGCCTACTCGTTTTGAATGGCTCAATAGTATGTTGTACATAGACTGTTAAGCAGACGGTGTGTATTTTTTTAAATAGCTTCTTGTTAATGCGATGTAACCTGATGCAGTATATTACACTGTAGTAATACAATTTTGTTAATATTCCTGTCAATAATTTATAATGAATACTTGGCTGATTGTGTGCGTATATGTAAGATTTTGTCTATAAGGGTCAAACATTAAATAAGTGATGTTAGGACAAAGTGTGTGTTTGGAAGTAACCTGTACAGATAACTCAGGTGAGACTCATTGTTCATGTGATACAGGTCAAAGGGTATTTTTGCGTTTTCAGAAAGCATCTCCCTCTGAAGCAACTCATTGTCTTTGAAATAGGGATCACACTCTGATCCTTCATCAATTACAAGGCATACCACTCAAAACTTACACGTAGAGGAGGTACATTCTCTACAACACGAATTATAATTTTGTGTTACATATTGACGTAGATTTTGTCGAATTAGGACGAGAAATGCTCCTTGCTGATTAACGTCTGGATGTTCACAACCAAGGGTTGAAGCAAGCCTGACCGCCTGCAGCGCCCCTCACAACCATTTATGGCTTTGGGCCAGGAAAGTCACGAAAAAAATTGCACACGAACGACGCCTCCACGCAAGCTCCCGATGCTCCGTATCATACTGCTGTCCCTCCCGGACATATCTAGTGCCACACTCAACTCCACAAACGGCTACCCTCGTTATTTTGCGTCAATACTTGTTGCTCGATTTGGCACTACACCTGCAAATGAAACAGCTCATAGACACTTGTACACTCCATCATTGTATCCTTTTTAACACCATTTGCGAGCTGCTGCTATTCGTCCAAGGTTCCCCGCTCTTCATCCTTTCACAGAAAATACTTGTGCAAACTGTTAATTCTACTTTTCTTATTTCTGGGTGGTATTGAGCTTCATCCTGGCCCAAATGAAAAGAACTTGTGTAATTCTGTAGATTTTTCTGGCAGGAGAGGTGTTGGTGTTCTACATGTCAACATCAGAGGGCTTGTGATTAAATTAAGTCAACTAAAACTAGAAGTGGCAAATCTTGACCCGGACATTTTTTGCCTAACAGAAACATTTCTCACTCCTGCGGTCAATGACTTGCAGATTACGATTGACAACTACAACCTTTTTTGGCTTGACCGAGAATCTAAAGGAGGTGGCATTGCCATCTATGTTCGTAATACTATTATATGTTCACCATCTCACTCCTTGTTTAAAAAATGTTGCTTTGAAGGTTTGGCTCTCAGAATAACTCTCCCAAATAATCAACAGATATTGGTAGTGTGCTGCTATAGACCGCCTTGTTGGAAGGATGTTGAAGCTGCATTGGCATTGAGAGAGCTTTTTGGGGGCCTCCCTAAAGGTGAAATAGTTTTAGTGGGTGATCTAAATTGGAATTGGCTAAACACGCCGGCCGTGGCCACAAATTTTACAGATGAATTTAACCTGTTTCAATTAATAAATGTCCCCACAAGACCCAACCTAAAAAATCTGGGACAGTCAACGCTGCTTGACGTCCAATTGACAAATGGCCCTCACAATTTCACACTGACTGGTGTTCTGGGTAATAACCTTAGTGATCACTCCTTCATTTTTGGGGTGAGATCATCAGCCAGACCCAAAGCCCCCCCTAAAATTGTTGAGAAGCACTCTTTGAGGCACTTCCGCACTCAGGCATTTACAAATGATGTGCTTCACTCGGATTTTGCTAAGTTCTGTGATATCCCCAACCTGACTACGGCTTGGGAGACTTTCAGGTACACGTTTCTCCAAATTCTTAACAAACATGCTCCGTTGGTTAGATTTAAAACTAAAGGCAACCGCCCACCATGGTATGATCCTTTGATTACAAAGCTCATGAAAACTAGGGACAAGGCTTGGGCATGTGCTCAGAAAAGTAATTTGGTAAATGACTGCCTAGAATACAGGATTTTAAGGAATAGATGTGTAAAAAAAATACGGCATGCAAAAAATGCCTACTTTTCCTCCACTCTCCTGAAATCACATGGAAATTCCAGGATGTTTTTGGAAAACAATCAAATCTATCGAAAAGGCATCCAAAACAGACAATCTGCCCTTTGAGCTTAACCGAAATGGAGAATATTTTTCAGATCCCAAAAAAATAGTTGACAATTTTAACCTTCATTTTTCTGAAGCTGGTAATATTTTTGATAATGTATTGGGAGTCACCCCTGCTCATGCAAATTATTGATCCCAATAACTACCGACCTATCTCAATTTTGTCCCCATTGATGAAAATTTTTTGAAAAATGATTGAACTACCAAATTAGCAGTTTCTTGTCCACCAACAATCTACTACATCTAAAACAATCTGGGTTCCGAAAAAAATGCAGCACCACATCTGCTGCATTAGATTCTCTGAATCAAATTTACAGTAGCCTTGCTAATAAGCAGTACTGTGCCTGTCTTTTTCTTGACCTGTCCAAAGCTTTTGATACAGTAGACCACAACACCCTGCTTAGTAAACTAAGTTGCCTCGGTTTTTCCAAAAACACAGAAAAATGGTTTAAAAAATACCTCTTTTCTCGCACCCAAACTGTATTCATAGATGGTTGGAGGTCTCACAGTGTTAAGATAACAAAATGGGGTTCCACAGGGTTCCATCCTCGGCCCCCTCTTGTTCTCTCTTTATGTCAATGACTTGGGCACTGAACTGGATCATTCCAGGGTAAATCTTTTTGCAGATGACACGATACTGATTACTGCTGGCCGCTCTCCAGATGACGTGATTGCTAAGCTCCAGGGTGATTTCAACAAACTACAACATCAGCTAGTTTCTCTTAAACTAGTCCTAAATACCTCCAAAACCAAGGTGCTATGCTTCTCACCGGGATTAAAGCAGGAAGTTATTTTTTCCAAACTACATTCCTTAAATAATGATCAAATAGAGCAAGTCAAGTTCTATAAGTATCTTGGGGTCATCCTGGATTCAAAACTGAATTTTGAAGATCACATTGATTATATTGGTTAAAAGACTATATTAAAAATTGGTTTACTGTATCGACACAAGCACTGCTTCCCCCCTATGTTCCGTTTGGAATTGATAAAAGCTACCATACTGCCTCTACTTGACTACTGTGACATCGTGTATAAATCAGCCCCAAGTACTGTACTGAAGAAGCTTGATTCCATCTATCACTCGGCCTTAAGATTTGCATTGAACTGCCCATACAGGACTCACCACTGTGATCTCTACATTGGGTCAAACTTAACATCTCTTAATGTTTGACGGCTTGTACACCAGATTTTATTTATTCACGATGTACTTACAAAAAAATCCGCAGACTACCTACTGGATCTCCTCTCTGTTTCAAAGAACAAATTTGACCTCAGGTCTTCGCTCATCTACCAGGTTCACATTCCCTATTGCCATACAAAAACCGGAGGAAGGGCCTTTGATATTGATGCCCCCAGGGTCTGGAATGCTATTGTCAATAAACTACAACTTGAATCACTACCTATGAGATCTTCACTCAAAACTGCTCTAGAGGAGTTGTACACCCCTAGCTGCCACTGCTATTCAGTGGCCTAAAATATGGCTCTAGATTTTGGTGTTATAATTTATTTATGTAGTTTATTGTAAAAAATTCGGTCACAGTTTTTATAATCACTGTTACATTGGATTTATGGCTTTTATTTTGGTGATTTCGAAAAGTTTTTTTGTTTTGGCCATGTTTTTGTTTATTGTAGTACGGAGTTAGACTGATGGCCTTAATCTTAGTTGTCTTGTGGTTGTTGTTGTTGTTATTTGAATTGCATCCCACTGGGATTTTTGCACACAGCGTTGGTGTACGGTGCTATTTCAGGAATATTTTGATAATTTTTTCCTGGATTTTCTGTTTGCACAGTCACATAAAGTCACTTTAAGATGTTTTCTTGTTCATGTTTTTTGTTTGTTGCGGTTGCACCCGATTCAAGAGCCGAATGGCTCACAGGGCTATACCAAATAAATGAACTATGAACTAAATGAACTATGAACATATGGGCCGGGTTCATTAACATAATATATTCACGTACGGAGCCGCTCATTGTGGGAGGGGAGTGTTATCGTTCCCCACAAATGACGTCATGTCACCGCCTGCTGTCGCGTGACGTCACGAGGTAACAGGAAGCTGCTGATCCGCCCGTCCACTGAAATACGAGGTGAGAAATTCTCATCGCGGTTGTGGTTGTTGTGGTGGTGGTGGTGGTTGTTGTGGTGGTGGTTGTAGTGGTGGTTGTTGTTTACCGAGGTAGAGCCTCTCTCTCGTAGGGATGTCAATTGAGTATCAGCGAGCATGGAAGCGATGTCCAGGTTGTAACTTTATAGCGCGGGGCCTAGCCACGCGGGGCCTTGCCTCCTGCCCTCGCCTGATCGCGTTTGCTTAAATTCTCTCGCTTAAGTTTAATTTGTCT
Organism: Petromyzon marinus; assembly: GCF_048934315.1. Lineage (NCBI taxonomy): Eukaryota > Metazoa > Chordata > Hyperoartia > Petromyzontiformes > Petromyzontidae > Petromyzon > Petromyzon marinus. The sequence goes on along the minus strand of NW_027423699.1, from coordinate 132,886 downwards.
TCACTCGGCTCGCCACTTTGTCACTTTGTTTTACTTGTGGTGGTTGTTGTGGTGGTGGTTGTTGTGGTGGTTGTTGTGGTGGTGGTGGTTGTTGTGGTGGTGGTGGTTGTGGTGGTGGTTGTTGTGGTGGTTGTGGTGGTTGTTGTGGTGGTGGTGGTTGTGGTGGTGGTTGTTGTGGTGGTTGTGGTGGTTGTTGTGGTTGTGGTGGTGGTTGTTGTGGTGGTTGTTGTGGTTGCGGTGGTGGTTGTGGTGGTTGTGGCGGTTGTTGTTGTGGTTGCGGTGGTGGTTGTTGTGGTGGTGGTTGTTGTGGTGTGGTTGTGTTGGTTGTTGTGGTGTTGGTGGTTGTGGTGTTGGTTGTATTGGTGGTGGTTGTGGTGGTGGTTGTTGTGGTGGTGGTTGTGGTGGTGGTGGTTGAGGTGGTTGTTGTGGTGGTTGTGGTGGTGGTTGTTGTGGTGGTTGTTGTGGGTGGCCACGTGGAATGTTCGAACGCTCACTGCGGAGGAGAGGCTGCCCCTCCTCTGTTGGGAGCTGTACCGGTACCGCCTGGATCTGTGTGGCATTCAGGAGGTCCGGTGGACCGGCTCTGGCTCCTGCCACCATGAGGGGTGGACAGTCCTCTACTCGGGGCAGCAGACTGCCAAACAACAGGGTGTGGCTCTTCTTTTGAACAAAAGAATGAAGGGGGCGTGGGAGCGTGGCGGTGAGGTGTGGGAAGCTGTAAGTCCCAGGCTACTTTGGGCTCGCCTTCCCATCAACCGGAGGCGAGGAATGGTGGTCGTGGTTACATATGCCCCCACCGAAGATGAACATCCGTGGAGGGATGCAGGCAAAGCCGATGAGTCAGATGCCTTCTATGACCTCGGGATAGAGTCATCATGTTGGGTGACTTAAATGTCCGAGTTGGTCATGATACTGGCACCTGGTCTGGAGTGATTGGAGGGCATGGGCCAGATCAGCTCAATAACAACGGTAGGAGGCTGCTAGATTTTTGTGCAGCCCATGGGCTTGTAATTACCAACACGCTGTTCCGGCATCGGCGCATCCACACAACATCATGGATGTATGCCGGGTCCAAGAAAGAACATCTGCTGTACTACATAGTGACGGACCAGCGGATGCGAGCCCATGTCCTTGACACCAGGACCTACCGTGGAGCTGATCTGCCCTCTGACCATGAACTAGTCATCTGTAAGATGCGCCTGCCATTCTTCCACTCCGGTGGTGGGTGTACACGCAGGACCCCATTACAACCTAAAGTGGCCTGGTCTCAGTTATCTGATGAAAGTTGCAAGCGAGAATTTCATCATCGCTTGCGGCTGGGATTGGCATCGTCCCCGACTCCTCCTGATGTCGAGGGTAAATGGGCGAGGTTTAGGACTGTGACTCATGCAGCTGCAATGGCTGCTTTGGGTACGTGGTCCAGACCTCCCCAGAGACCCTGGCTGACAGAGGAGGTGTTCAGGATGGTTGAGAAAAAGCAACAGGCCCACTGTCATCGGCTACAGAATCCCACGTCAGAGAATGAGGAGGCTTGCCGCAGCCTTCGCTCGGAGGTTCGGAGTGCCGTGAGGCACTGCAAGGATGGGTGGTGGTCGCGGGTTGCTGAGGAGATGGAGTCTGCCTCAGTGGCCCGTGATCACAAATCTCTATTTAACTCCATCAAAAAAGTAATCTGCAGCGCCACACCTATTACCATCATTAGGGGAAAAAACGGTGACCCAATCTCCGACCCCCAGGAACAGGTTTGCAGATTTGCTGAGCATTTCTGTGAGGTCCTGGGGGAGGGAAAATCCCTCAGCCAGGAAAACATCGTGGCACAAAGTGAGGATGACCCTGCTGAGGCTGCGGTGCCTCAAATATTGGAAGAAGTCACCCCCTGTGAGTGGCTGGCTGAGGTGCCATCTGTTGAGGAAGTACTGAAGGCGATCCGGAGTCTGAGACCAGGAAAGGCAGCGGGCAGAGATGATCTCCCAAGCGAAATGCTGAGGGAGGGCGGCGTTTGTGCACAGACTGCCCTATATGACATCATAACAACAGTCTGGACCACTGGACGGGTTCCGCAGGATTGGAAGGATGCCCTGGTGGTCCCCCTTTTTAAGAAGGGGGACCACACAGACTGTAACAACTACAGGGGCATCTCACTCCTCAGTGTGCCGGGAAAGGTCCTGGCAAGGATTATTCAACATCGCCTTGCCAGGCACGCTGAGGAGAGGCTTGCGGAGCCCCAATGCGGTTTCAGGAAAGGGCGGTCCTGCACAGATGCCATATTTTCTGTCTGTCTGCTACAGCAGAGGTGTAGCGAATTCCAACAAGACCTACATCTCTGCTTTATTGACCTGGTCAAGGCCTATGATACCATCAGTAGGCCTGGGCTCTAGGTTGTTCTTCGTGCTTTTGGAGTACCTGACCCTCTGCTCACGATCATTAAGGACCTTCATGATGGTAAGCGGGCCCGGGTAAAACTACGTGGCTGGGAGTCAGAGCCATTCCCTGTTAACCTTGGGGTGCGACAGGGATGTCCTCTGGCTCTCACATTATTTAACATCTATTTTGACCACGTAGTTTGTGAAGCCTTCAATAGCTGTACCGGGGGAATCTACATATGGTACAGATATAATGGGAGGCTGATCGACGCCCGGGTGCGGTCAAGGGATGGCTCCCTATTGCTCAACCACGTTATGTATGCTGATGATTTGGTAATAGCTGCACATTCGGAGGAGGAATTGGAGACGCTGCTGCTGAGACTGGAGCGTGCCACTAAGAGGTGGGGCCTTACCATCAGCCCCACCAAAACTAAGCACCTGCCTGGGTATTTTGTACCATCGGACACTCCACCCCCACAACTCCCAATCGGTGATGGGGCAGTTGTGGAGAGAGTGGAGAGTTTCCCATACCTGGGCAGTGTGCTTATGACCGGCTCCAGTTTAACAGCAGAGGTCTCACTCCGAATCAGTCGAGCGGCAATATCTTTTCATCGGTTGCGTAATGCTGTGTGGAAGCTACCTGGTCTGTCGCTCCGCACTAAAAGCTTCAGGTCTTCTCGGCCACGGTCATTCCCTCCCTTCTCTATGCTTGCGAAACGTGGACCCCCCTAATGGAACATCTTCACCGGTTAGAAACATTTAGGCTGGCCTGCCTACGATCCATCCTGGGTTTAACCAGACTGGATTGTGTGAGGAGCTCACAAATCCTTGAAAGATCTGGGCAGGGTCCCATCAGTGAGCTCCTCCGGCAGGCAAGGCTGCGATGGCTGGGTCATGTAGCCCGCATGCCCAGCCACCGCATGCCGAAACAGCTTTTGTTTGGCCGGATTGAGGGGGCTAAGCGGGCGTGGCACGGGCTAGAGAAGAGATGGAGTGATGTGGTACAGGAGGACGTGGAGCTGAGTGGACTTGCCGATGACTGGTACCAGCGGTGTCAAGATCGGCCTCTGTGGAGGAGGCTCGTGAAGGATGCTACTGGGCAGTTGGAGGCAGTCGCCCTCCAACAACAACGGAGGACGGAGGAGCGACGCTCAGAACAACGAGCGGAGCGCCGGGTGGCTAAAGCACAGCAGGTTGGCACAGTAGGGGGCACAGGTGGTGCATCAGCCAGTCATCTCAGTCAGTCGACCCGTGGCACCTGGGTCTGCCCCGTGACCTCCTGCCAGCGGGCGTTCGACACTTCACGTGGCCTCAGGGTGCACATAGCCTGGCACAAGCGTCGTGCTGACGTCACCGCCACATAGTGGCGAATGGCGGTTGTTGTTGTTGTGGTTTTGGTGGTGGTGGTTGTGGTGGTGGTTATGGTGGTGGTTGTGGTGATGGTTGTTGTGGTGGTGGGGGTGGTGGTTGTGGGAGTGGCTGTGGTAGTGGTTGCTGTGGTGGTGTTTGTGGTGGTTGTTGTTGTGGTGGTTGTGGTGGTTGTTGTGCTGGTTGTTGTGGTTGTTGTGGTGATGGTTGTGGTAGTGGTTGTTGTGGTGGTTGTGGTGGTGGTTGTTGTGGTGGTTGCTGTGGTGGTGGTTGTGGTGGTGGTGGTTGCTGTGGTGGTGTTTGTGGTGGTTGTTGTTGTGGTGGTTGTGGTGGTTGTTGTGCTGGTTGTTGTGGTTGTTGTGGTGGTGGTTGTGGTAGTGGTTGTTGTGGTGGTTGTGGTGGTGGTTGTTGTGGTGGTTGCTGTGGTGGTGGTTGTGGTGGTGGTGGTTGTGGTGGTGGTGGTTGTGGTAGTGGTGGTTGTGGTGGTGGTTGTGGTGGTTGTGGTGGTGTTTGTTGTGGTGGTGGTTGTGGTGGTGGTTGTTGTGGTGGTGGTTGTGGTAGTGGTTGTTGTGGTGGTTGTGGTGGTGGTTGTGGTGGTGGTTGTGGTGGTGGTTGTGGTGGTGGTTGTGGTTGTTGTGGTGGTTGTTGTGGTGGTTGTTGTGCTGGTTGTTGTGGTTGTTGTGGTGGTGGTAGTGGTTGTTGTGGTGGTTGTGGTGGTGGTGGTGGTTGTGGTGGTGGTGGTGGTTGTGGTGGTTGTGGTGGTGATTGTTGTGGTGGTGGTTGTGGTGGTGGTTGTTGTGGTTGTTGTTTACCGGGATAGAGCCTCGCTCTCTCATAGGGATGTCAATTGAGTATCAGCGAGCATGGAAGCGATGTCCAGGTTGGAACTTTACAGCGCGGGGCCTAGCCACGCGGGGCCTTGCCTCCTGTCCTCGCCTGATCGCGTTTGCTTCAATTCTCTCGCATAAGTTTAATTTGTCTTCACACGGCGCGCCACTTTGTCACTTTGTTTTACTTTTAAATATTCACGCAGTTTTTATTTCATTCTTTTTTTACCAGGCCAAGCCCGCTTGAGCTGCTGTGCCGCTTTTGTTTTCAGAAGCGACCTGCCCACAACACAAGGTGAGGCTCGTGAACAGTGTGGTGGTGTTCACTCTAGACGTGGTGGTGTTCACTCTAGACGTGGTGGTGTTCACTCTAGACGCGTGGCGGTGTTCTCTCTAGACACGTGGCGGTGTTCTCTCTAGACACTTGGCGGTGTTCACTCTAGACGCGTGGCGGTGTTCACTCTAGACGCGTGGCAGTGTTCACTCTAGACGCGTGGCGGTGTTCACTCTAGACGCGTGGCGGTGTTCACTCTAGACATGTGGCGGTGTTCACTCTAGACGCGTGGCGGTGTTCACTCTAGACGCGTGGCGGTGTTCACTCTAGACATGTGGCGGTGTTTACTCTAGACGCGTGGCGGTGTTCACTCTAGACGCGTGGCGGTGTTCACTCTAGACATGTGGCGGTGTTCACTCTAGACGCGTGGCGGTGTTCACTCTAGACATGTGGCGGTGTTCACTCTAGACGCGTGGCGGTGTTCACTCTAGACGCGTGGCGGTGTTCACTCTAGACGGGTGGCGGTGTTCACTCTAGACGTGTGGCGGTGTTCACTCTGGACGCGTGGCTGTGTTCACTCTCTACATATGGAGGGGAAACCCGGGGATCGGGAAGGAAATCCACGCGACCACGGGGAGAGAGAGAGACACGCAGCCTCAGCTGTGTTTATTGATCCTCAATGAATTACTTTGTGGAGTGAGGAACCATTAATACTGAGCAGGTGAAGGTGGCCAGGCGTGGGTCTGGACACACCACCACCTGTGAACCATGCCAGTGTGTGACAGTGGTGGAGCCAGTCGGGGTGGGGTGGCACGTACCCCCCCAACGGTCCGATCGAAATCCCTAATTTAAATCGGATCATTGGGGTTTATTAGTAATTAGCTTCACTACCCGGCTTCGCCCGGGACTTGAATTCTTGTCTTGGATTAATTTCATATTCCCATATTTCACTAAAAAACTGTGAAAAAAATTGATGCTTCCAAGATAGAAAAAAGCTGACAAAAATCAATTTAAATCTGATGTTTTTCACTGAAGGAAATTTAACCTTAACCCACTTCTACGTAAGGTCGACTTTGGCAACTCGGGAAGGGAATGACGTGGCGAGCTGAAAATAGTCGTGTTCACTTAGACATTCCAGACAGCATAAGCTGTCAAAATTTCATGACGCCAGAGCTCAGCCATGGATAGTTTTTGGTGCTTCACACAAACAAACAGATGCTATTTCTGCTTTATATTTAAGATAGCCGTTGTACCCGTTCTTCACACGGATATGTATTGAAACTCCGAGAAGCCAATGGCTTCATCGGCCAGGAGCAAAGCACCACCTAAAATCTCCCGGCACGCTGTTAACAGCTCTAGAAGTACGGCGCACGAAGAGCCATATGGTAGGGGTAAGCTTTGCAGAACGCTTAACTCAGGTGTGTTGCCGGTTAACGTCACACACTCCATGGTCCTTTCCCCCCCCCACCCCCCCCCACCCCCCCCCAAATACAAATGTCTATTTTTATACTTTTTACATTGTGTACAGTACGGAACCTACCCACATGCCAAATTTCAAGTGTGTAGCATGTTGGGAAGTATGCTAAACACTTTCGAACAGACACACGTATCCACACATTTCGCTTTTATATATATAGATACATCAGCATTTTGCGACCCCCCACTGCCACCGTGTGGCATTTTATTACGTGACAGGGACTCTATGAGAGGACAACAGTCCGAGTCCATAATTGGCAATAAGTAACAGCAAAGCAGTTACAAGCGACTCACAGAATTGTGTGCAGTTGCGTATACAGTACACAACTTCCCTGATTGCAAACACCTTCAGCGAGCGCGATGACGATCACACGCGTCGAATAAAAATCATAGGACAAGTCCTTGGTAACAACTCCTTACTTAATAACAGCTCCTTAATAACAACTCCTTACAACTCCTTACTAACAACTCCTTACTAACAACTCCTTACTAACAACTCCTTACTAACAACTCCTTACTAACAACTCCTTACTAACAACTCCTTACTTACTAACAACTCCTTACTAACAACTCCTATCATTTTTTATTGCAGAAGGGGTTGCCCCCCCTGCCTGAAAATCCTGGCTCCACCTCTGAGTGTGTGACAGGGTCAAGTTTGTATTTGCAGTAAAGTAATAACTCGATTGAGCATGGAGGTTATATCAAAACAGTTTATTTTAGTTTTCTCTGGAACTCTTTGTAAGAATGGAGTCAGGAAGTTATCACAGCACACGTGCAGCTGAAGTTGGAACTGTTCATCCCAGCATTCAAGGACATCTGTGCCTGGCTTCACACCTCTAAGTTGCGATTGAACATTAATTTATGCATTAATACATAACACAAATATTATTATTTTCAAGACCCTTTGCTATGTCAGCTGAATTTAGCTTTCATAAATATTCCTTTTGAAGCCAGACAGCCGAAATTGTGTGCTCGGAGTTTTGGGTTAACATTCATTTTGAAGATACTAGGGCTTCCAGGTACGTTTATGACATTTGCCCTCTCATTGTGTGCCATAACAGCCTGTGTGATGAATTTGGGACACTTTTTCACTATATCATGAAATTATGAATAAGTATAGACATGTTAGTCACGTGTTGCTGTGTGTATGCATTCCTCTGTGCATCAATACTGACGTGTAGATGGTGTGGACATAATTTTTTTCTGTCTGCAGCTGACGCTTCCTCTGTTGCTTCCTCTGCAGAATTTGTCTGATGGAGCAAAGGCACTCGGCGCAGCTCGGTACAACAAGGCATCATTGCGACCGGTGTGCATACAGCACGGATCGTACTGGAAATTTGACCTTGCACCAGAGAACTCACACGGGAGAGAAACCCTTCAAGTGCAGTGTGTGTGGAAAGATGTTAGCACAGTTATCAAATCTTCAAGTACACCAGAGAACACACACAGGAGAGAAACCCTTCAAGTGCAGTGTGTGTGGGAATGCGTTTTCACATTCATCTGCTCTTGTAACACACCAGAGAACACACACGGGAGAGAAACCTTTCCAGTGCAGTGTGTGTGGGAAGGCGTTTGCACATTCACCACATCTTCAAAGACACCAGAGAACACACACAGGAGAGAAACCCTTCAAGTGCAGTGTGTGTGGGAAGGCGTTTTCACAGTCACCACATCTTCAAGTACACCAGAGAACACACACTGGAGATAAAGCCTTCAAGTGCAGTGTGTGTGGGAAGGCGTTTTCACAGTCAACTGCTCTTAAAAAACACCAGAGAACTCACACGGGAGAGAAACCCTTCAAGTGCAGTTTGTGTGGGAAGGCGTTTTCAGATTCATCTACTCTTGTTATACACCAGAGAACTCACACGGGAGAGAAACCCTTCAAGTGCAGTGTGTGTGGGAAGGCGTTTTCAGATTCATCTCCTCTTGCAAGACACCAGAGAACACACACAGGAGAGAAACCCTTCAAGTGCAGTGTGTGTGGGAAGGCGTTTGCACAGTCATCTACTCTTGTAAGACACCAGAGAACACACACGGGAGAGAAACCCTTCAAGTGCAGTGTGTGTGGGAAGGCGTTTGCACAGTCATCAAATCTTCATGTACACCAGAGAACTCACAAGCATCAGAAGATCCACAAGGAGTGGAGTCTGAAATCAGCTTGTGACAGTCAAAGTGCCGCAATGAGCCCATCCCTCATGAAACAAGAACCGGAAGAAAATCCCAGCTTGGACACTTTTAAAGGTATCGAGGTGAAATATGAAGAGGTGAAGGTGAAATGTGAAGAAGTGATGGTGAAGAGTGAAGAAGTGAGGGTAAAATGTGAAGATGAAGATTCAACTCCAAAATCGGACCTTCACATCGATGGAAGCAACGTGAAGCAGGAGGAGAATTCTGACTGTGAGGCAGAGCGAGGCAACTCCCAGCAGTTTGTGGAAGTGGAGGTGTGGGTAGACTTCCTAGACAATACAAAGTCAAATGGAGACCCGGTAGATGTGTAAGTCAGAGACGATGTCGCTCCAATAGATGCACCTTTGTCACAGGCCTTTAATGACAAGAATGAAGTTGAACACTCAATTCCTAGGTTCAACCTGCAGGGTAAGAGCGGCCAGTCTTTGTGGACCTGTGGGTTGGGTAGATCTCTAACCATGAGCGAGAGCCAATAAGCTCCCAAGCATTCACTATGTTCTCATAATTGCATTTACATGGTGCTTGCTTAATCGCCTCTGGCAATTCGGAGTTTTGTTTCGTATCTTGTCTCAAACACTCGAAGAGCATCCCCAAGTAGCAGCTGCCCCTGTGTGGTACAAGGTGGTGGCCCTGCACCGGCCTGCATGTGGACAAGAGCCTGTCAGTAGGGGGCGATGGTTGATGTGGCATCTTGGTTGTGGAGTTTGTAGGTAATGTTTAGAATTTGATCAATTTTGACCCAGACGCCACCATGCAATGGCCTACTCATTTTGAAAGGCGCAATAGTATGTTGTACATACACTGCTAAGCGTATTTTTTAAAATAGCTTCTTGTTAATGCGATGTAACCTGATGCAGTATATTACACTGCAGTAATTCAGTTTTGTTAATATTCCTGTCAATAATTTAGAATGAATACTTGTCTGATTGTGTGCGTACATGTAACATTTTGTCTATAAGGGTCAAACATTGAATAAGTGATGTTAGGACAAAGTGTTTGTTTTGGAAGTAACCTGTACAGATAACTCAGGTGAGACTCATTGTTCTTGTGATACAGGTCAAATGGTATTTTTGTGTTTTCAGGAAGCATCTCCCTCTGGAGCAACTCATTGTCTTTGAAATAGGGAGCACACTCGGATCATTCATCAGTGACAAGGCATACCACTCAAAAGTTACACGTAGGGGAGATACATTCTCTACAACACGAATTATAATTCATAATAAAGGTTTTTGGGTTAGATCTAACCCAAAAAACCTTTATTATGAATAATATTGGTCGCGAAAGCCTACGTGTTAAACGAATTATAATTTTGTATTACGTGTTGATGTAGATTTTGTCGAATTAGGACGAGAAATGGTCCAAGCTGTTTAACGTCTGGATGTTCACAACCAAGGGTTGAAGCAAGCCTGACCGCCTGCGGCGCCCCTCACAACCATTTACGGCCTTGGGCCAGGAAAGTCACAAAAATAATTGCACACGAACGACGCCTCCACGCAAGCACCCGATGCTCCGTTTTGAAGTTTTAAAATGAAACAACTTTGAATTGTATTATGTTTTGAATTCGATAATTGTATTTCTTCATTAAAAGCTTATTAAGTGAAAACGATATTTAGTGTGAATTTTCTCTTGTCATGAAGTAGATGGCCTTGCCGGGGGTTCGGTTCCATGCGGACTTTCACCTGGTTGGGATCGCGGGATCGAGATGAGGCGACACAGAGCTGGCCGTGCGAGAAGACCGCCGTCTGCAGATCGATTCCAACGCGATCGAACGTCTGTCCCTGCACCTCCGTCGTTCATGCAGGATTTATAAGGCTTTTCCAAAATTGATATGAACAATAATATTTGCCATTATATCATAATTTTTTAACATGCTAAAAATAAATTTTGATTTAAAGCTTTCGTGACTGCAGTAATTCATATTCTTAGTTTTTTCGGTAAAGTCACGTTGAAGAGAAACAACAAAATAAAATATATATAAAACAATAAAAAATTATCACGACGTTTCGACCATAACTCAAACGGTCATCATCAGGTGTGTCGGTTTGCATAAATTTATTTTGAAAACGGCATTTATTTATATATATATAAAAATAACGTTTGCGTCACGCGCAACGATTGGCTGTTTGCCAGGACTAGTCCATCTAGTTCTATTTCCGATGGTCTGAAATCCGTTTTAGCTAAAGGTCTAAACTTTGCAGTCACACCTAAACACATACCAGTTAATGATATAATTGCCCAAGTAGACGTTGCTCTCAGGGGCCTGGGTCACATCGCTGCAGACGTAGCAAGATCTGAAATCGCTGCAACCCTCAAAAACGCTAAGATGCCAGCTAGCAACCTCAGCAAAGATGAGCGTTTTGAATTATATAAATTAAAAAAGAGGAATGATATTGTAGTTCTCTCAGCTGACAAAGGCAATGCTACTGTTATCATGGATAAAATAGAATACAACAACAAAATTAAAGAATTACTCGACGATGGTAGTTATACAAAAATAAAAAGAGATCCCACCAACAGCCTCGTCACACAAACCAACAAAATAATTTCTGATTCAACCGCATTAATTGATCAATCTAAACAGTTTTCGTTGAAACCTTCTGCTGCCAGGCCACCAAGATTATATGGCTTACCAAAAATACATAAAGTTGATACACCTCTTCGTCCCATAGTCTCTACTATCAGCTCCCCCACCTACAAACTAGCTCGTTTTTTGTCTGAAATCCTGCGTCCTTTCACTGGAAAGACCACCTCTGCGGTACAAAATTCTACTCACCTGGTATCAACAATCAAGGGTATTTCCCTGTCCCCAGACGACCTGCTTGTCAGTTTTGATGTAGTTTCCTTATTCACCAAGGTTCCTGTACCTGACACCATTGCAATCATTGAAGACTTGGTTCATCAAGGACTAAACACTGAGGTACCCCCCCTGGTGAGACACTGTTTAACCAATACATACTTCACTTGGAATGGAACTTTCTACAAACAAACTGAGGGCACCCCAATGGGCTCCCCCCTTTCTCCAGTTATAGCTAACATTTTCATGGAGAAATTTGAGACTGACGCCATCCAGACTGCCACTCTGCGCCCAACCTTATGGAAGAGGTACGTGGATGACACTTTTGTCATCTGGCCACATGGCCGGCCTGCTCTAGACCAATTCTTCGACCACATCAATTTCATACACCCAGCCATCAGATTTACCATGGAAGTCGAAATAGATGGCAAGATACCTTTTTTGGATGTCCTAATTAAAAAGAGACCTGATGGTTCAATGAGCCACTCTGTCTACAGGAAAGCTACCCATACGGATGCTTATCTGAAACCGGATTCCCACCACCATCCATCACAGAAGAATTCTCTCATCAAGACTCTGTATCATAGAGCCCAATGCATATCCGACCAGGAACACATAAGCAGTGAACTCAAGCACGTACACCAAGCTCTTAGGGCTAATGGTTACTCCGACTATACAATCCGCAAAGCTATCACTCAAACCATGAAGAAGAACCCTCTTGAGGAGCCTTTCAAAACCATCACTTTACCCTACATTGCTGGGATCACAAAAAAGATCTCCAAAATCTTGAATAAACACAAGATCCAGGTCCGTTTCAACACATTACATAAAATCCGTGATCTGGGTCCGTCTGTAAAAGATGTGATTCCGGACATACAATACCCTGGTGTCTACAAACTAAGTTGCCTCTGTGGTAGTAGTTACATTGGAGAAACCAAACGCCATATCTCGGACCGCATTCGTGAACATAAAGCAGACCTTAAACACGGTAGGACCAACACCTCGGCCGTAGCAGATCATTGTTCTAATTCAGTAGGCTCACATGCCATTGACTTTTCCAAGACGGAGGTTCTTTGTAAGCCATCTGGCTTCCATGAGAGATTCGTTCATGAGGCTATCCACATATACAAACACAGAGACAATTTCAACCGAGAAGATGGATTCTATCTTAGCAATCATTGGAAAGATTTGATAAATCATTTCAGTTCTTGATTGATTGTTCACGCTTACAGTGCCTTTCAGACAGCATACATAAAAACAAATTTCGTCTCCCCCCTCCTCTTTTCAAAAAATAGATGGACTAGTCCTGGCAAACAGCCAATCGTTGCGCGTGACGCAAACGTTATTTTTTATATATATAAATAAATATGCCGTTTTCAAAATAAATTTATGCAAACCGACACACCTGATGATGACCGTTTGAGTTATGGTCGAAACGTCGTGAGAATTTTTTATTGTTTTATATATATTTTGTTATTTTGTTGTTTCTCTTCAACGTGACTTTACCGAAAAAACTAAGAATATGCTAAAAATAATTAATAAAACCCATAAGCCAGGCACACAAAAACAGATGTCGATCATAAACAGGCCATAAATATATAAAGAAATAATAAAACTCTCAAGGCGAGGATGTTAACAGCTATTGGCGAAGATCTCCAGATGAACAAGAGTTTGATGTGCCCTAAGGGAGGTCACGCAGAGGGAAGACCTCCGCAAGCCAGACACGAGGATGCCCACGGGTTAAACCATATATATTTTTTTCCTTTGTCATTAAAACAACGGTTAAAATTTAAAATGCAATAACAAGAATAACCTAAAGTTAGCGGTCCTCGCGCTCACTCCAATTAAGACCAGGCCACTAGATACATCAGTTAATTATTATCCAATAATTCGCTATCAAATGATTTTCACCTTGAATACTTTTACTGTTAAAACAAAGCTTGGAGACAAATACCGAGTCACATCAAAGGTTTTCGAGAAGGAATGAGGCGAACGGGTAAACTTACAAAAGAGTTTAAACAATATCCCAAGCAACCCCGACCACCTTTGTCTCTCTCGCAGCGCGTAGAAGCAGGAACCACACCTTATCACAAGGGGCCATCTGGAGCGAGCCAGACGGGTTAATGAGAAAACACACCCCACCCACACACAACAGCCAGCGAACAAGTTTTAAGTTAACGGAATTGCAATACAAATCACACGTAACATTAATAATAACGTGTTAACCTTAAAAGATATTCCATTATAGAACCTTGCAGAACCAAGGGATATGGATTCCAACAATCAAACGGACCTCTTAAACTCAGGATAAACATCTTTATTATAAAATAAATAATAACTCCATCGTAACAACGCGAACCTCGGAATAACCCGAGAGGTGCGTCGGAAGGACATAGTTACAAAACACGAGCCTTGGTAAACATAAGACCAAATGGTATTTGAGAAACATTAAACCGAAAGCAGCCAGAGAGAGAGGTACTCCCGGCCGCCTTTGTATCTCCCGCAGAGCGCGAGAAAGGAATTTCACACCCTAGTGGGGAAAGCTTGATGTTACGAAGAGGGTCGCCCCTCCCCCCCCGAAGGGGTGTGGCAGATGGTACACAAACACACACACGAACGCACACACACAGAGACACACACACACAGACACACATACACAAACACACGAACGCACACACACAGACTACGCGCCCCCCCTTTTCACTGCGCGGAGATAATTATTTTTTAATATAACGTCTTCCAGTCTTCCAGTCAAGACAGATCAGCGATTCAAGACGTCCACAAGACGAGCAGTCGCAGCGAGCGACTGGCTCCAAGGAGCGAGCCTCGCCGAGCCGCGATGTATCAACGAGCGTAGTTCAGAGCGAAAGGCAAAGTATCAATCGAAACCTTATTCCTACATCAAGTGCCAGCCATCCAGCAGCGGCAGAGCGGAACGTCCAGCGCCAACAAAGAGTCAACCAACCATCGGCCAAGCGTTGTGCCGACTCAGCCATCCATCAGCGGAAAAGAGCCTGTATCTGCCAGCACGAGCAGCCGCCAACAACTTCAGCAGACCAGTGACCAAGCGCGTGCGACTTGAGTCATTCAGCAGTGGAGGAAACCCGCTGTCAGAGAGCCGCCAACAACCTCAACAGAGAGAGCGCGTGCCACTCGGCTCACTCAGCAGAAGAAAAACTTGACCTGTCGCCCGCGAGCGCAGCGTCAGATACTACAGCAGCGGAAAGAGCGCGCACCGGCGCAGCTCATCCAGCAGTGGAGAGAAACTGCTGTCAGCGAATCAGCACGGGCGCGTTCGCGCATCTTCGAGGAGAAAGAGCGCGGCCAGCAACGCCAAGCAAGAGCGTGCAGCAGCTCAGCCAGCAGTGGAGAGAAACTGCTGTCAGCGAACCAGCACGGGCGCGTTCGCGCATCTTCGAGGAGAGGGAGCGCGTGCCACCAGCGTGCCATCAGCACCAGCATCAGCACCAGCGCGTGCCAACAGCACCAGCATCAGCACCAGCGCGTGCCATCAGCACCAGCATCAGCACCAGCGCGTGCCAACAGCGTGCCAACAGCGTGCCAACAGCGTGCCAACAGCGTGCTACAGCGCGCAACTTCGCGTCACCAGGGCTGAGAGGGCAGCGGCCCCGCACTCAACACCCATCGGCGCGATGACGGCGAGCGTCGTGCTGACTCATCCAGCCAGCGGTGGACAGAAACTGGCAGCCGTTCGTATGCCCCCCCCCCCCTCCCCGACACTCTCCCCCTCACTCCCCCACCGCGCCGCAACACACAGGAGACACATTTTGGACACAAGAGACGCTAACCTCGGCGTTTGCTTTACGCAAAGAATTGAACCAGTGATAACGAAGACACACGATACGCATATCGGGATAATCAAGGAGGGTTGGCACTCCAAGGTGGTGCATTAAAAATCAATTCATAACGAAAAATACTGCTGTCATTGAGTTGCATAATAACTAATCATCCTACTGTTAACAACGTGATAAGAATTGGCTTGAAGGTCTATGAATGGATGTGGTACTGTGTGGGCAATGTTTCAATAGGAATTTACATTATAAGGTTAAGGTTTTGATAGAATAGTATGCATGTTTAATCTCTCTCTCAACAACCGATTGATTGCGTTACGCGTCGGGAATTAACCATAGGTGCCGTTATCAAAGTGAAACAACGTAATCGTGATGGTATCATGTTAACGCTGTGTTGAAATTCCAAAATCCCGAGATTGAGTTTTCATATTATCCAAAAATTAAAGTTAGCTAGGAAAAAAAAAATTGATTAAAGCAGAAGGTTTGTGTGTGATTCTTCCTGAAATTCTGCATAATATTGTTCTGCGTATGAGATCTGAATCCTGGGGACCTATCATAAGCACACTATCACCACATAATCCATAACACACATAATCCATAATGTTCAATCGAGAGTAATCGTATCCTTATCGATAATACGGAATTAAAGAGCAGAGTCGAATCGACTCTCTCTCATTCACGCTCACAATGCCTGCGTCACTGCATACGATTAATTGCGTCATTCCAATTCATAACACAATCCTCGTCACCGAGGCTCGACCTGATAATCCATAGCGACCTGCATTATCATAACCACGCCCACTCGCATAAATTAATACGAATATCTATCGAATCAGCATAATTTATGCGCATAATTATACTGATTAACATAATTTCGGATAAATTATGCAAATCTCAAATTTCATTTAATTTTCATTATTTTCATCAATTTTCATAACACCTATATATACAACAATGTGGCCAAATGACGAAAGTGTCATCCACATATCTCTTCCACAGGGAAGGTATGAGGGTGGACGTCAACACCAGAACGAATTCTTCTGCCGTAGCTGATCACTGTTACAACGCTGTGGGTGATCACGATATAATTTTCTCCGATACCAAGGTTCTTTGCAAACCCACGGGTTTTTATCAGAGATTTGTTCACGAGGCCATTCAGATCTACAACCACAGACACAATTTCAACCGAGAAGATGGTTGCAAATTAAGCAACCATTGGAAGGATGTTCTAAATCGAACCAAACATTAAACTAATTTTCAATGGTACAGTATCTTTTTCAAGTAGTGGTACCCCAAACATTCGCAGCTCTTAAAAATTCCCTTTTCACACCATCAATAGGTAAACTCCCCCTCCCCCCCGCGCCAACCGGCTTGTTCACCCGCATGTACACCACCTCTACACCTTCTTTGGTTCTTTCGGTAAAGTCACCAAGTAGAATGAGAATAAAATAATAAATTGATAAAATAAAATAACACAATAATATTCTCACGACGTTTCGGCCACAACACAAGCGGCCTTCATCAGGTGAAGGGGCGAGACTGTCTGGTAGGACAGCGCTGAAGTGAAAGAGCCACGTTCAGATCACGGCTTTTAAGCTGTGTGAGAGGAACAAAGAGCCCTCAAATTTGAAGCTGTGTGAGAGGAACAAAGAGCCCTCAAATTTGAGGTCTCTTTGTTCCTCTCACAGCTTAAAAGCCGTGATCTGAACGTGGCTCTTTCACTCCAGCGCACTCCAGCGCTGTCCTACCAGACAGTCTCGCCCCTTCACCTGATGAAGGCCGCTTGTGTTGTGGCCGAAACGTCGTGAGAATATTATTGTGTTATTTTATTTTATCAATTTATTATTTTATTCTCATTCTACGTGACTTTACCGAAAGAACCAAAGAAGATGAATCATTGCAGTCACGAAAGCTTTAAATCACCTCTACACCGTTCATCATGCTAAGTCGGCCAATCAAATGAAATTTTTTATGCTAATTCCTTTGTCAAGGCACCTTGTTTCCTCGCACACAGTTTAAAGGTCGCGGTCTGAGCGTGGCTGTGTTTCACTCCAGCGCTGTCCTCGAGACAGCCTGATCCCTTCACCTGATGAAGGCCGCTTATGTTGTGGCCGAAACGTCGTGATTTTTATTGTTTTATTTTTTACCTACGTGGTGACTTTACCGAATAGAACCAAAGAGTATGGATCCTTGCGGTCACGAAAGCTTTAAACCTCGAGGACCTGCACACCTTGAGGAGCATGAGGCGAGCGAGGAAGATTTGTGGCCGATTCCTCCCACGCTGGACACTTCTCTGTTCCAGCTACTCCCCTCCGGCAGAAGGCTGCGGTCCATCGGGACCAAAACCTCACGCCACAAAAACAGTTTCTTCCCATCCGCTGCTGGCCTCTTCGACAAGGCCAAGGGCTTACACTGACTTGAACATTTTATCTACAAAATGACACCTTGCCATATTTACACTGTTACCCTATTTGTAGTTTTTGTATTTTTAGATTGTATCTTATAGCTACTTTATATTCAATATTTATTCAAAATTTTACATACTTTAGCCCCTTAGTGTTAGTTAGACTTTGTACCTTTAGTATAGTTAGACTTGTATGCCACTTATTTAAGATTTAAGATTCCTATATGTTGAATGTAAATTCCTTGTCTGTGCGATCTTTCATGGCGAATAAAACCCTTTCTGATTAAAACCATTTCTGATTAAAGTCATGTAAATAGAAAACAATAATACAGAAAAAATGTGTTGATTTTTATTATTTAAATTGTCATTTAATTTAAGTTTTTTCTTTAATGAAACATGTTTTTAATTTACCTGATTTTACCGAAAGAACCAAGAATATTAATTCCTGCAGTCACCACTCGGTTCGCCTCAATCTGCGTGGAGGCTTGGCCCCCACACACAGTGTACACACACACAGTGTACACACACACAGTGTACACACACACAGTGTACACACACACAGTGTACACACACACAGTGTGTACACACACACACAGTGTGTAACACACACACAGTGTGTACACACACACACACAGTGTGTGTAACACACACACACAGTGTGTGTGTGTGTGTACACACACACACACACACTGTGTACACACGCACACACACTGTGTACACACACACAGTTGTTGCTGAGCTCACACACCCAAGGGGTCTCTGATCAAGGGAGAGAGCAATGGAAAATGAATCTAAATCAACTTAAACTCCAACCCTGCTCTGTGACGCCCCACTCAGCATTACCTCATCGGCGTGAAACGCCAGGGGGAGGTGTACCTCGCTAGTGACGTCATATCACCAAGGTGTTCACCCCACCCCGTCCATCGCGCCCTTGAGCATGACGTCCCCTCTACCTGAGTCACTTCCGTTGTCTGTTCAAGTAGAATCCCTATTTGGGCAAAGCTACTCCCGGTGACTGGCGGCTCATTAACATAATATATTCATGAAAGCCATCGCGAGTTTATTGCGACGAGTTCGGCACCCACGCCCCATCCCTCCACGTATGGTCCAGTCTCATTAACATAATTTATTTAAGTAACAGCCGCTCATTGAGGGAGGGGAGTGTTTTTACCCCGCAAGTGACGTCATGTTAACTCCTGCTGCCGCGTGACGTCACGAAGTAACAGGAAGCTGCTGCTCCGCCTTGCACTGAAATCCGAGGTGAGTAATTCTCATCGCGGTTGTGGTGGTGGTGGTGGTGGTTGTGGTGGTGGTTGTTGTGGTGGTGGTTGTTGTGGTGGTTGTTGTTTACCGAGGTAGAGCCTCGCTCTCTCTCTCGTAGGGATGTCAATTGAGTATCAGCGAGCATGGAAGCGATGTCCAGGTTGGAAGTTTACAGCGTGCGGCCTAGCCACGCGGGGCCTTGCCTCCTGCCCTCGCCTGATCGCGTTTGCTTCAATTCCCTCGCTTAAGTTTAATTTGTCTTCACTCGGCTCGCCACTTTGTCACTTTGTTTTACTTTTAAATATTCACGCAGTTTTTATTTCATTCTTTTTTTACCAGGCCAAGCCCGCTTGAGCTGCTGTACCGCTTTTGTTTTCAGAAGCGACCTGCCCACAACACAAGGTGAGGCTCGTGAACAACGTGGTGGTGTTCACTCTAGACGTGTGGTGGTGTTCACTCTAGACGCGTGGCGGTGTTCACTCTAGACGCGTGGCGGTGTTCACTCTAGACGCGTGGCAGTGTTCACTCTAGACGCGTGGCGGTGTTCACTCTAGACGGGTGGCGGTGTTCACTCTAGACGTGTGGCAGTGTTCACTCTAGACGGGTGGCGGTGTTCACTCTAGACGCGTGGTGGTGTTCACTCTAGACGCGTGGCGGTGTTTACTCTAGACGCGTGGCGGTGTTCACTCTAGACGCGTGGCGGTGTTCACTCTAGACGCGTGGTGGTGTTCACTCTAGACGCGTGGCGGTGTTCACTCTAGACGCATGGCGGTGTTCACTCTAGACGCGTGGCGGTGTTCACTCTAGACGCGTGGCGGTGTTCACTCTGGGCGCGTGGCGGTGTTCACTCTACTTGGTGGAGTGAGGAAGCATGAATTTTGAGCAGGTGAAGGTGGCCAGGCGTGGGTCTGGACACACCACCACCTGTGAACCATGCCAGTGTGTGACAGTGGTGGAGCCAGTGGGGGTGGGGTGGCACGTACCCCCCCAAAGGTCCGATTGAAATCCCTAATTTCGATCAGATCATTGGGGTTTATTAGTAACTAGCTTCACTACCCAGCTTCGCCCGGGACTTGGATTCTTGTCTTGGATACATTTAAAATTTCATATTCCCTTATCTTTGACTGAAAACCCCTGAAAAAATGTGATGCTTGCAAGAAAGAAAAAAGCCGAAACAAATTAAGTTCCCTAAATCGGATGTTTTCACTCAAGGAAATTTAACCTTAATCCACTTCTACGCAAGGTCGATTTTGGCCACGCCGGAAGGGAATGACGTGGCGAGCTGAAAATAGTCGCGTTCACTTAGACATTCCAGACAGCATAAGCTGTGAAATTTTCATGACGCCAGAGCTCAGCATTGGATAGTTTTTGGTGCTTCACACAAGCAAACAGATGCTATTTCTGCTTTATATTTAAGATAGCCGTTGTACCCGTTCTTCACACGGATATGTATTGAAACTCCGAGAAGCCAATGGCTTCATCGGCCAGGAGCAAAGCGCCACCTAAAATCTCCCGGCACGCTGTTAACAGCTCTAAGCTCTGCAGAGCGCTTAACCCAGGTGTGTTGCCGGTTGACGTCACACACTCCATGGTCATTTCCCCCACCCCCCCCCCCAAAATACAAAAGTCTATTTTTATACTTTTTACATTGTGCACAGTATGGAACTGTTGTATACGGCCCTTTTTCCACAATTAATATCCATGAGAATATTTGCCGATATATACATATAGATTTTTTTCTTTTGTGACAAACCAAAATTAATTAATAAAACAGCCAGGCACACCATAAAGCCAGATGTCGATCATAAACAAGCCATTAAAAAAATGAAATAAACTCTCGAAGGAGGATGTTAACAGCTATCTGCGAAGATCTCCAGATGAACAAGAGTTTGATGTGCCCCTTTGGAAAGGTCACCCAGCGGCGAGCCTCAGGAGGACAGACGCGAGTTAAACCATTTTTTTATTTTCCTTATTTGCCATTAAAACAACGGTTAAAATTTAAAATACAATAACCAGAATAAGCTAAAATTAGCGATCCTCACGATCACTCCAATTAAGACTAGGCCACCAGATGCATCAGTGAATCCTTATCCAATTATTAGTTCGATATCAAATGATTTTCACCTTGAATACTTTTACTGTTAAAACAAAGCTTGGAGACAGAAATACCGAGTCACATCAAAGGTTATCGAGAAGGAATGAGGCGAACGGGCAAACTTATGAAAGAGTTTAAACAATGTCCCAAGCAACCCCGACCACCTTTGTCTCTCTCGCAGCGCGGGAGAGCAAGAATTTAACACCATAGCGAGAGAATGATTATCAGGGTTGGCCATCTGCAGCGTATGCGCAGGGCTCAAGGAAAACACACCCCACCCTGCTACGCAGGCGGTAAGAATCCCTTAGAAGCTACACTGCCGCCATCCGCGAACAGAGTTTAATTAGAGAAATTTACTATACATGGTGTCACACAAACCTTAATGCTAACGTGATTTATCTTAAATTACAGTATATCTAGGCGTTACATAACCTTACAGAACCAAGGGATATGGATACCAACAATAAAGAAACGGATCCCTTAAACTCAGGATAAACATCTTTATTATAAAATAAATAATAACTCCATCATAACAATGCGAATCTCGGTAACCCGAGAGGTGTGTCGGGAGGACATAGTTACAAAACACGAGCCTTAGTGAAGATAAGACCAAATGGTATTTGAGAAACATTAAACCGAAAGCAGCCAGAAATAGAGGTACTCCCGACCGCCTTTGTATCTCCCGCAGAGCGCGAGAAAGGAATTTCACGCCAGAGCAAAGAGATCATTATCAGGCCATCTGCACACGCACGTGGGCTCAATAATGGCCCCACCCCACAACCACGCAAGCGAGTTTTAAGTTAAGAGAAATCGCAATACATTTATATGATGATAAGACAGAATGACGAAAATTAATAAACTAAGAGCCAAGATAACGGGGTGGATCAAACTGGTTGAATATAAGATCGAAATGATATTTGAGCGATGTTAACTCAAGATATAGAGAGATAGGAAAGATCCCGGCCACCTTTGTCTCTCCCCACAGCACGTGATAAAATATGCATACGCTCGAAAAAGCATCTTCACTTGGAAATAAAATCAAATACCCCGAATCACAAGCAGAATCATATATGCGTATGGTACGATACGCTGTCAGATGAGAAAGGTTAAACTTTAAAAACTAACAATTTTTTTGTGCATCAGAAACGTGTACAAAGGGGGGGGGGGGAACCCGCCCCTCCCTCTGGATGGACAGTGTAGACAGACAGACGCCTTTGAGATGAATCGAAGCGTCTGCTCCCTTGATGGTTTATGGCTTGAGGAAGACCCGAACAGAACCTTGTCGTAAATGACACACACACAAACATACACACTGACACACGAACCTCGACCACCACCGACACACAACCAGATCAAAGATAGCTCCGCCTCGTGAGGAGGAGCCTAAGAGGAGAGATTTTGACGTAAAAATGAGCCGTTTCAGCATTGAATTCAACTCATCAGCCCGCGGGGCCAGCTCAACAGAACAAAACTCATCTCAACTCATCTCAGCAGAATACCAGCCATCACCGACGCCGCCTCTACAAACTTGCCAAATTGGCGAGTGTCGCCGATTGGCGACACGCTGCCCGCTATTGGCGGTCAGCGCAACCGAGCGAATCG
This sequence comes from Petromyzon marinus, assembly GCF_048934315.1. NCBI lineage: Eukaryota > Metazoa > Chordata > Hyperoartia > Petromyzontiformes > Petromyzontidae > Petromyzon > Petromyzon marinus. The sequence goes on along the minus strand of NW_027423699.1, from coordinate 110,421 downwards.
TGAGCCTGTTTCCCTTCAACGTGACTTTACCGAAAGAGCTAAGAATATGAATTACTGCAGTCACGAAAGCTTTAAATCAAAATTTAATGTGTACGAGTAATTGCATTGTTCCAATTAATAACCAACCTTTGTTACCGAGGCTGGGCCCGATTATCATAACGACCTGCATTATCATAACCAAGCCCACTCGCATAAATTAATAAGGTTACCTCTAATTAGTATAATTTATGCACATAATCACCCAAATTAACACAATTTCGGATGAATTATGTAAATTTCACATTTCAATTTTCATTATTTTCTAATTTTCATAACCCACATATACAACAGAACCTACCCACATGCCAAATTTCAAGTGTGTAGCATGTTGGGAAGTATGCTGAACATTTCAAACAGACATAAATTGACAAATTTCCCTTTTATATATATAGATAAATCAGCATTTTGCGACCCCCACTGCCACCGTGTGGCATATTATTACGTGCCAGGGACTCTATGAGAGGACAACAGTCCAAGTCCATCATTGGCAATAAGTAACGGCAAAGCAGTTACAAGCGACTCACAGAATTGTGTGCAGTTGCGTATACAGTACACGACTTCCCTGATGGCAAACACCTTCAGCGAGCGCGATGCCTATCACACGCGTCCAATAAAAAGCATAGGACAAGTCCTTGGTAACAACTCCTTAATAACAGCTCCTTAATAACAACTCCTTACTTAATAACAACTCCTTACTTAATAACAACTCATATGTTTCATTGCTGGAGGGGTTGCTCATGGCTCCACCTCTGAGTGTGTGACACGGTCAAGTTTGTATTTGCAGTAAAGTCTATTAACTCTATTGAGCGTAGAGGTTATATCAAAACAGTTTATTTTTGTTTTCCTCTGGAACTCTTTGTTTGAATGTAGTCGGGAAGTTATCACAGCACATGTGCAGCTGAAGTCGGAACTGTTCATCCCAGCATTCAAGGACATCTATGCCTGGCTTCACACCTCTAAGTTGCGATTGAACATTAATTTACGCATTTCTGCATAACACAAATAGTATTATTTTCAACACCCTTTGCTATGTCAGCTGAATTTAGCTTTCATAAATATTCCTTTTGAAGCCAGACAGCCGAAATTGTGTGCTCGGAGTTTTGGGTTAACATTCATTTTGAAGATGCTAGGGCTTCCAGGCACATTTATGACATTTGCCCTCTCATTGTGTGCCATAACAGCCCTTGTGATGAATTTGGGACACTTTTTCACTATAACATGAATATATGAATAAGTATAGACGTGTTAGCTACGTGTTACTGTGTGTATGAATTCCTCTGTGCATCGATACTGACGTGTAGATGATGTGGATATTCTTTTTTTCTTTCTGCAGCTGACGCTTCCTCTGTTGCTTCCTCTGCAGAATTTGTCTGATGGAGCAAAGGCACTCGGCGCGGCTCGGTGCAAAAAGGCAACAATGCGAACAGGGTGCAAACAACACGGATCGTACTGGAAATTTGATACGGCACCAGAGAACTCACACGGGAGAGAAACCTTTCAAGTGCAGTGTGTGTGGGAAGGCCTTTTCACTTTCACAAAATCTTCAAAGACACCAGAGAACACACACGGGAGAGAAACTCTTCAAGTGCAGTGTGTGTGGGAAGGCGTTTGCACATTTATCTACTCTTAAAAAACACCAGAGAACACACACGGGAGAGAAACCCTTCAAGTGCAGTGTGTGTGGGATGGCGTTTTCAGTTTCATATACTCTTGTAACACACCAGAGAACACACACGGGAGAGAAACCCTTCAAGTGCAGTGTGTGTGGGAAGGCGTTTGCGCGTTCATCTGCTCTTACAAAACACCAGAGAACACACACAGGAGAGAAACCCTTCAAGTGCAGTGTGTGTGGGAAGGCGTTTTCACTTTCACCAAATCTTCAAAGACACCAGAGAACACACACGGGAGAGAAACCCTTCAAGTGCAATGTGTGTGGGAAGGCGTTTGCACTTTCATCTACTCTTAAAAAACACCAGAGAACACACACAGGAGAGAAACCCTTCAAGTGCAGTGTGTGTGGAAAGGCATTTTCACAGTCACCACATCTTCAAGGACACCAGAGAACACACACAGGAGAGAAACTCTTTAAGTGCAGTGTGTCTGGGAAGGCGTTTTCAGATTCATCTGCTCTTGTAACACACCAGAGAACACACACAGGAGAGAAACCCTTCAAGTGCAGTGTGTGTGGGAAGGCGTTTTCACGTTCACCAAATCTTCAAAGACACCAGAGAACACACACGGGAGAAAAACCCTTCAAGTGCAGTGTGTGTGGGAAGGCGTTTTCACTTTCACCAAATCTTCAAAGACACCAGAGAACTCACAAGCATCAGAAGATCCACAAGGAGTGGAATCTGAAATCAGCTTGTGAAAGTCAAAGTGCCGGAATGAGCCCATCCCTCATGAAACAAGAACCGGAAGAAAATCCCAGCTTGGACACTTTTAAAGGTATCGAGGTGAAATATGAAGAGGTGAAGGGCAAATGTGAGAAAGTGATGGTGAAGAGTGAAGAAGTGAAGGTCAAATGTGAAGAAGTGATGGTGAAGAGCAAAGAGGTGAAGGTAAAATGTGAAGATGAAGATTCAACTCCAAAATCGGACCTTCACATCGATGGAGGCAACGTGAAGCAGGAGGAGAATTCTGACTGTGAGGCAGAGCGAGGCAACTCCCAGCAGTTTGTGGAAGTGGAGGTGTGGGTGGACTTCCTAGACAATACAAAGTCAAATGGAGACCCGGTAGATGTGTAAGGCAGAGACGATGTCGCTCCAATAGATGCACCTTTGTCACAGGCCTTTAATGACAAGAATGTGAAGTTGAACTCTCAATTCCTAGGTTCAACCAGCAGGGTAAGAGCGGCCAGTCTTTGTGGACCTGTGGGTTGTGTAGATCTCTAACCAGGAGCGAGAACCAATAAGCTCCCAAGCATTCACAAGGTTCTAATAATTCCATTCATATGGTGCTTGCTTAATCGCCTCTGGCAATTCGGAGTTTTGTGTCGTATCTCGTCTCAAACACTCGAAGAGCACCCCCAAGTAGCAGCTGCCCCTGTGTGGCACAAGGTGGTGGCCCTGCACCGGCCTGCATGTGGCCAAGAGCCTGTCCGTAGGGGGCGATGGTTGATGTGGCATCTTGGTTGTGGAGTTTGTAGGTAATGTTTAGAATTTGATCAATTTTTACCCAAACGCCAGCATGCAATGGCCTACTCGTTTTGAATGGCGCAATAGTATGTTGTACATACACTGTTAAGCGTATTTTTTTAAATAGTTTATTGTTACTGCGATGTAACCTGATGCAGTATATTACACTGCAGTAATTCAATTTTGGTAATATGCCTGTCAATAATTTAGAATTAATACTTGTCTGATTGTGTGCGTACATGTAACATTTTGTCTATAAGGGTCAAATATTGAATAAGTGATGTTAGGACAAAGTGTGTGTTTTGGAAGTAACCTGTACAGATAACTCAGGTGAGACTCATTGTCCTTGTGATACAGGTCAAAGGGTATTTTTGTGTTTTCAGGACGCATCTCCCTCTGGAGCAACTCATTGTCTTTGAAATAGGGAGCACACTCGGATCATTCATCAGTTACAAGGCATACCACTGAAAAGTTACACGTAGAGGAGATACATTCTCTACAACACGAATTATAATTTTTGTATTACGTGTTGACGTAAATTTTGTCTAACTAGGTCTAGAAATGCTCCTTGTTGATTAACGTCTGGATGTTCGAAACTATCGGTTGAAGCAGCCCGGCTGCTTTTGAGACGCTGTGCACCAATAAGAGTCCGCAGGTGGCTTGTACTGAATCAATGATGTACTCTCAGAAGGCTGTGTTAGTTATAGTTTGTGTAAAACATTCCTTTGTTTCGTGGAGAGATCGATAAATGAAAGATGTCGTGTCTGCTGATCTGCTTCATAGCAAGGAAGTAATTTTAAGAGCACATTTGAAATTCATTTTTGGTACAGATTTGTATTCGGTTACAAGGCAGAGCACATCTAGTAGATACATTCTCCACAACAACACTCAATAGATTTTGCATGACGTCTTATATGTTGGTGAACTAGAACAAGAAATGGTCCTTGCTGATTAACGTCTGGATGTTCACAACCAAGGGTTGAAGCAAGCCGGACGGCCTGCGGCGCCACTCGCAACCGGGTAAGGCCGGGAAGCACCCGGCGGTACCCGGGCGAAAAAGACAAACATCGACCCACACACACATCGACCCACACACACACATCGACCCACACACACACACACATCGACCCACACACATCGACCCACACACACATCGACCCACACACACACATCGACCCACACACACACATCGACCCACACACACACATCGACCCACACACACACATCGACCCACACACACATCGACCCACACACATCGACCCACACACACACATCGACCCACACACACACATCGACCCACACACACATCGACCCACACACACATCGACCCGCACACACACATCGACCCACACACACATCGACCCACACACACATCGACCCACACACACACATCGACCCACACACACACATCGACCCACACACACACATCGACCCACACACACACATCGACCCACACACACATCGACCCACACACACACATCGACCCACACACACACATCGACCCACACACACACATCGACCCACACACACATCGACCCGCACACACACATCGACCCACACACACACATCGACCCACACACACATCGACCCACACACACACATCGACCCACACACACACATCGACCCACACACACACACATCGACCCACACACACACATCGACCCACACACACACACATCGACCCACACACACATCGACCCACACACACATCGACCCACACACACACATCGACCCACACACACACATCGACCCACACACACACATCGACCCACACACACATCGACCCACACACACATCGACCCACACACACATCGACCCACACACACATCGACCCACACACACACACATCGACCCACACACACACACATCGACCCACACACACATCGACCCACACACACATCGACCCACACACACACATCGACCCACACACACATCGACCCACACACACACATCGACCCACACACACACATCGACCCACACACACACATCGACCCACACACACACATCGACCCACACACACATCGACCCACACACACATCGACCCACACACACACATCGACCCACACACACACATCGACCCACACACACATCGACCCACACACACATCGACCCACACACACATCGACCCACACACACATCGACCCACACACACATCGACCCACACACACATCGACCCACACACACATCGACCCACACACACATCGACCCACACACACACACATCGACCCACACACACACACATCGACCCACACACACACACATCGACCCACACACACACATCGACCCACACACACACATCGACCCACACACACACACATCGACCCACACACACATCGACCCACACACACATCGACCCACACACACACATCGACCCACACACACACATCGACCCACACACACATCGACCCACACACACACATCGACCCACACACACACACATCGACCCACACACACACACATCGACCCACACACACACACATCGACCCACACACACATCGACCCACACACACATCGACCCACACACACATCGACCCACACACACATCGACCCACACACACATCGACCCACACACACATCGACCCACACACACACACATCGACCCACACACACACACATCGACCCACACACACACACATCGACCCACACACACACACATCGACCCACACACACACACATCGACCCACACACACACACATCGACCCACACACACACACATCGACCCACACACACACACATCGACCCACACACACACACATCGACCCACACACACACACATCGACCCACACACACACACATCGACCCACACACACACACATCGACCCACACACACATCGACCCACACACACATCGACCCACACACACACATCGACCCACACACACACATCGACCCACACACACACATCGACCCACACACACACATCGACCCACACACACACATCGACCCACACACACACATCGACCCACACACACACATCGACCCACACACACACATCGACCCACACACACATCGACCCACACACACATCGACCCACACACACATCGACCCACACACACATCGACCCACACACACATCGACCCACACACACATCGACCCACACACACATCGACCCACACACACATCGACCCACACACACATCGACCCACACACACATCGACCCACACACACACACATCGACCCACACACACACACATCGACCCACACACACACACATCGACCCACACACACACATCGACCCACACACACACATCGACCCACACACACACACATCGACCCACACACACATCGACCCACACACACACACATCGACCCACACACACACACATCGACCCACACACACACATCGACCCACACACACACATCGACCCACACACACATCGACCCACACACACACATCGACCCACACACACACATCGACCCACACACACACATCGACCCACACACACACATCGACCCACACACACATCGACCCACACACACATCGACCCACACACACATCGACCCACGCACACATCGACCCACACACACATCGACCCACACACACATCGACCCACACACACATCGACCCACACACACACATCGACCCACACACACATCGACCCACACACACATCGACCCACACACACACATCGACCCACACACACACATCGACCCACACACACACACATCGACCCACACACACACACATCGACCCACACACACACATCGACCCACACACACACATCGACCCACACACACACATCGACCCACACACACACATCGACCCACACACACACACATCGACCCACACACACACATCGACCCACACACACACATCGACCCACACACACACATCGACCCACACATCGACCCACACACACACACATCGACCCACACACACACATCGACCCACACACACATCGACCCACACACACACATCGACCCACACACACACATCGACCCACATCGACCCACACACACACATCGACCCACACACACACATCGACCCACACACACATCGACCCACACACACATCGACCCACACACACACATCGACCCACACACACACATCGACCCACACACACACACACATCGACCCACACACACACATCGACCCACACACACACACATCGACCCACACACACACACATCGACCCACACACACACACATCGACCCACACACACACACATCGACCCACACACACACACATCGACCCGCACACACATCGACCCGCACACACACATCGACCCACACACACACATCGACCTACACACAATCGACCCACACACACACATCGACCCACACACACACATCGACCTACACACACACATCGACCCACACACACACATCGACCCACACACACACATCGACCCACACACACATCGACCCACGCACACATCGACCCACACACACACATCGACCCACACACACACATCGACCCACACACACATCGACCCACACACACATCGACCCACACACACATCGACCCACACACACATCGACCCACACACACACATCGACCCACACACACACATCGACCCACACACACATCGACCCACACACACACATCGACCCACACACACATCGACCCGCACACACACATCGACCCGCACACACACATCGACCCGCACACACACATCGACCCGCACACACACATCGACCCACACACACACATCGACCCACACACATCGACCCACACACACACATCGACCCACACACACACATCGACCCACACACACACATCGACCCACACACACACACATCGACCCACACACACACACATCGACCCACACACACACACATCGACCCACACACACACACATCGACCCACACACACACACATCGACCCGCACACACATCGACCCGCACACACACATCGACCCACACACACACATCGACCTACACACACACATCGACCCACACACACACATCGACCCACACACACACATCGACCTACACACACACATCGACCCACACACACACATCGACCCACACACACACATCGACCCACACACACACATCGACCCACGCACACATCGACCCACACACACACATCGACCCACACACACACATCGACCCACACACACATCGACCCACACACACATCGACCCACACACACACATCGACCCACACACACATCGACCCACACACACACATCGACCCACACACACACATCGACCCACACACACATCGACCCACACACACATCGACCCGCACACACACATCGACCCGCACACACACATCGACCCGCACACACACATCGACCCACACACACACATCGACCCACACACATCGACCCACACACACACATCGACCCACACACACACATCGACCCACACACACACACATCGACCCACACACACACACATCGACCCACACACACACACATTGACCCGCACACACATTGACCCACACACACATCGACCCACACACACATCGACCCACACAACAACAACAACCGCCATTCGCCACTAAGTGGCGGTGACGTCACCACGAGGATGTACCGGTCGCCTCGGTGGGTTTGTGGGAATGGCCCCTGCAGGTCGATCCCAACTAGCTGGTCCGCCCGGCTGACACGGATCGGACTCGGAGGCACCTGATACCGCACCGATTTCTGCCCACACTGCTGACAAGCGCGGCAGCACTGCACCCAGGCGGCCACGCCTTGTGCCAGTTTGGGCCAGAGATACTGGCGACGCAGGGTCTCCCGAGTGCGCCGTTCCCCGTCATGGCCCCCGAGCGGGTGGTCGTGCACCAGCCGGGGCCGCACCTGGGCGGGGACACAGATGCACCCCGGCTGCCCGGCTTCGGTTAGCACCCTGTTCTCTACACGCATCCGGGCGTACAAACCGCTCCAGGGTCCCTGCAGGGCGACCTTTTCCTCCCGCAGGCCCGCCGGGGGCCCGTCCCGGCTGCTCGTCGTCCAGGCCCGGCAACGCACAGCCGACGTCCTCTTGGATCCGACCGGGCGGGGCCGGAGCGGCCCGTCGGGGTCCCTGGCTCCTTCTGCAGGGACCTCCGTGGCACACACAAAACCTTCTCCCAGCGGAGGGGGGCGAGTCTCGGGGGGGGCGCTCCAGCGGGGCTGTTTGCCTGTCGGCAGCGTCCCCCCCATCAGGCACGGGCAGTCCTCCTCCTCCTCCCTCGTCTCCGTGGGTCGCCTCGACAAAGCTTCCGCATTTGCGTTTGCGTCCGCGTGCGTACGCCCGGCGCTGCACTCGATCTGCAGGTTGTACTCCTGCAGCTGCGTCAGCCACCGGGGCCATCTGACCCCCCCCCGCGGTTCCTCGAATGTTGAGGAGGAACTGCAGGGCATAGTGGTCGGACATTTTCTGCCGTGCAAGATGCGGCCGGAACTGCTTCCGCGCGAAAATCACGGCATACAGCTCCTGAAGGGGTCACGCAATAATTCAGCTCGGGGCCCCGCTCGGGGGTCCGGCTGGCGAATGCGATGACCCCGCTCCGTGCCACCCTGCACCTGTGACAACACCGCGGCCCAGCCCACTGCCGCAGGCGTCTGTGTCCAAAATAAAATCGGTGGGAAAGCCGGGGTCGGGGTGGGTATGGGCGAGGTGGTCCTGCGTCCACCGATAGGGGTTCTTAGGGGAAGCGAGTTGGGTGAGGGGGCGTGCAACCTCGCCGAATCCCTTCACAAGCCGGCGACGATAAGTGGCTAGCCCCACGAGCGACCTGATCTCCGTCAGGTGCCTCGGTCTTGGCCATTCCACTACGGCGCGAACCTTCTCCGGGTCGGTGCTCACCCCTCCCCCCCCGCCTCGCTGACGCGGTGTGCGGGGTGCTACCCAACCTCGCGCTGCGCAATGACACGCGGCTTGAGCTCGAGATGGGCTGCCCGCGATCGTTGGAACACCTCCCGTAACCTGGACCAGTGCTCGGACAGGGACCTAATGAACACTATCACGGCGTCCAGGTAAATCAGGCACTGTTCCCATTTCAAGCCCTGCAGCACCAATTCCATCGAACGTCGCCGGCGCGTTAGCGAGTCCGAACGGGAGCACCTGGAACTCAAAACAGTCCCATCGGGGTGGTAAACGCGGTCTTTGGCCGATCCTCCTCCCGCCATCCCCACCGGCCAGTACCCTGACGCTAGGTCGAGGGTGGAAAAATTACCGCGACCCTGCGAGGGGCTGTCAAAGGTGTCGTCGATGAGGGGGATGGGGAAGGCGTCGCCGAGGGTGACCGCGTTCACCTTCAGACCCGTCCTCCTTCGTCACCAGCACGACCGGGGCAGACCAGGGCCTCGCCGAGGGCTGGATTGTGTCGTCGCGTAGCGCATCCACGACTGCCTCTGTAACCTGGGCCCGCTCGGGCGCGCCCACCCGGTACGCGGGGAGCCCAACGGGGTCGGGCGGCACCCGTGTCGATTTGGTGTTGAACGAGAATCGTGCTCCCGCAGGGACCCCCCCCCGCTCGCGCCTGGTCGGCCTCCCCCTCGGGGTAAATCTTCCCAGGGTGTCGCGTAGCGCGTCAAGCAGGCGGACGACCTCGGCTCTGGGAGTCGGGCCGACCCGCCAAGGCCGGTGTCCTGCTTGTCCTCGGAGCGGCAGGGGTCCTCATCAGCCCCGAGGGCAAAAACACCGAGCTGTTAAAGAGCGGCGCGCGCGTGCAGGGGGTGGTACGTGAACCCCGACCGCGTGAACCCCCGACCACGTGAACCCCCGACCAGGTGAACCCCGACCGCGTGAACCCCGACCACGTTGCAGTGTGCGGCGCTCACGAGCGAGGTACGGATCTTCTCGTGTGCGTGTCCGTGTTTAGTGGGGGTGTGTGTGTTTAGTGGGGGTGTGTGTTTAGTGGGGGTGTGTGTGTTTAGTAGGGGTGTGTGTGTTTAGTGGGTGTGCGTGTGTTTAGTAGGGGTGTGTGTGTTTAGTAGGGGGGTGTGTTTAGTGGGGGTGTGTGTGTTTAGTGGGGGTGTGTTTGTGTTTAGTGGGGGTGTGCGTGTGTGTTTAGTAGGGGTGTGTGTTTAGTAGGGGTGTGTGTTTAGTGGGGGTGTGCGTGTGTTTAGTCGGGGTGTGTGTTTAGTGGGTGTGCGTGTGTTTAGTGGGTGTGCGTGTGTTTAGTCGGGGTGTGTGTGTTTAGTGGGTGTGCGTGTGTTTAGTGGGTGTGCGTGTGTGTTTAGTCGGGGTGTGTGTGTTTAGTGGGGGTGTGTGTGTGTGTTTAGTGGGAGTGTGCGTGTGTGTTTAGTAGGGGTGTGTTTAGTAGGGGTGTGTTTAGTGGGTGTGCGTGTGTTTAGTGGGGGTGTGCGTGTGTGTTTAGTAGGGGTGTGTGTGTTTAGTGCGTGTGTGTTTAGTGGGGGTGTGTGTTTAGTGGGGGTGTGTGTTTAGTGTGTGTGTTTAGTGGGGGTGTGTGTTTAGTGGGGGTGTGTTTAGTAGGGGTGTGTTTAGTGGGTGTGCGTGTGTTTAGTGGGGGTGTGTTTAGTGGGGGTGTGTGTGTTTAGTAGGGGTGTGTGTGTTTAGTAGGGGTGTGTGTGTTTAGTGGGTGTGTGCGTGTGTTTAGTGGGTGTGTGTCTTTAGTAGGGGTGTGTGTTTAGTGGGGGTGTGCGTGTGTTTAGTAGGGGTGTGTGTGTGTTTAGTGGGTGTGCGTGTGTTTAGTAGGTGTGTGTTTAGTAGGTGTGCGTGTGTGTTTAGTAGGGGTGTGTGTGTTTAGTAGGGGTGTGTGTGTGTTTAGTAGGGGTGTGTGTGTTTAGTAGGGGTGTGTTTAGTAGGTGTGCGTGTGTTTAGTAGGGTGTGTGTTTAGTGGGTGTGCGTGTGTGTTTAGTAGGTGTGCGTGTGTTTAGTAGGGGTGTGCGTGTTGTTCAAAAGAAAGAGCCACACCCTGTTGTTTGGCAGTCTCCGGCCCCGAGTAGAGGACTGTCCACCCCTTCCACCCACCCACTCATCCACCCACCAACTCACCCACCAACCCACCCACCAACCCACCCACCAACCCACCCACTCACCCACCAACCCACTCACTCACCCAATCACTTAAGAGGACGCATCACACCACAGCAAAGTAGTTTGTAGGTTTTACGGGGGGGGGGGGTTAATATCGTAGGGGAGAAACGGAAACTTTGTCCGATGATGAACACGAAGTTAACAAGCAGCAAATAGCTCGCGACTCGAGGGACGGAACTACTTTCACCCACCGCGACTACTAAAAGTAGTGCCGGCCGCCGTGGGGAAAGAAAAAAGCACGGAGGGATATGGTGCGGTGAGACGGCAAAGGATGGTTACGGATTACCGCATCACACCACCGTAACACTCCACCACCGCGTGACCGTATCACTCCACCGTATCACTGTACCGCTCAGAACCCCCCGCGGCAGAAGAAAGTAGTTCCTAAAGTAGTCCACTCAGAAACGGCGTTGTTATAACAAGTGGAGCGTTATAGCTGGGTAGGTAGATGGGTAGGCAGCTGGGTGGGTAGGTAGTTGCGTGGGTAGCTGGGTGGGTAGCTGGGTAGGGAGCTGAGTGCGTAGCTGGGTAGGGAGCTGAGTGGGTAGCTGGGTAGGGAGCTGAATGGGTAGCTGGGTGGGTAGCTGGGTAGGCAGCTGGGTGGGTAGCTGGGTAGGCAGCTGGGTGGGTAGCTGGGTAGGCAGCTGGGTGGGTAGCTGGGTGGGTAGCTGGGTAGGCAGCTGGGTGGGTAGCTGGGTGGGTAGCTGGGTAGGCAGCTGGGTGGGTAGCTGGGTAGGCAGCTGGGTGGGTAGCTGGGTAGGCAGCTGGGTGGGTAGCTGTGTAGCTGCGTAGGTAGCTGGATAGGTAGCAAGGCAGGTAGCTGGGTCGGTAGCTGGGTAGCTGGGTAGGCAGCTGGAGGGGAATGTGTGAGGGGCGATGTGAAAATCCGTGCCCGAAATTTTCCCAACCGCGCGAGCCTCTACGTGTCTGTGTGTCTGTGTTTGTCTGTGTCTACGTGTCTGTCTGTCTCTACGTGTCTGTGTCTACGTGTCTGTGTGTCTGCCTGTCTGTCTGTATCTGTCTCTACGTGTGTCTGTGTCTACGTGTCTGTGTGTCTGCCTGTCTGTGTGTCTGTCTGTATGTCTCTACGTGTGTCTGTGTCTACGTGTCTGTCTACGTGTGTCTGTGTCTACGTGTGTCTGTGTCTACGTGTGTCTGTGTCTACGTGTGTCTGCGTGTCTCTCCGTGTCTATACCATAGTCACTCACCCCGACCCAGCCAAGATGTTGACTGCCTCACCTGGTATACAGGAGGTCGTGGGTTCAATCAGGGCCCAGACGAGATGTTGACTACCTCGCCTGGTATACAGGAGGTCGTGGGTTCAATCAGGACCCAGACGAGATGTTGACTACCTCGCCTGGTCTGCATCTGGAGTCCTGCGTCCGCGTGAAATCATTGCCACGCATCGGTTAGGTTGGGTGGAGCTATCGAGATGATTTGGCGGCTATAAAATGTCCAAGTGATGATTGCCACTTCTGTTGGGACAGCACGTTGGGGCGCTTCTGAAGCACCAACACCACCACCACCGCTGGCGCCGCCGCCCTTCATCATCTAGCTTGACAAACTCGTTCCTTCACAACTGCTGTTGGTTGTTGTGTTGTTGGTTGTTGTGTTGTTTGTTGTCCTTATCTCTCTCCCCCCTCACCCACGTCTGATTACACACACATACAGACACACACACACATACAGACACACACACATACAGACACACACAGACACAGTTACACACAGACACAACAACAACCGCCATTCGCCGCTAAGTGGCGGTGACGTCACCACGATGCTTGTGCCAGGCTATGTGCACCCTGAGGCCACGTGAAGTGTCGAACGCCCGCTGGCAGGAGGTCACGGGACAGACCCAGGTGCCACGGGTCGACTGACTGAGATGACTGGCTGATGCACCACCTGTGCCCCCTACTGTGGCAACCTGCTGTAATTTAGCCACCCGGCGCTCCGCTCGTTGTTGTGAGCGTCGCTCCTCCGCCCTCCGTTGTTGTTGGAGGGCGACTGCCTCCAATTGCCCAGTAGCGTCCTTCACGAGCCTCCTCCACAGAGGCCGATCTTGACACCGCTGGTTCCAGTCATCGGCAAGTCCACTCAGCTCCACGTCCTCCTGTACCACATCACTCCATCTCTTCTCTAGCCCGTGCCGCGCCCGTTTAGGCCCCTCGATCCGGCAGAACAAAAGCCGTTTCGGCATGCGGTGGCTGGGCATGCGGGCTACATGACCCAGCCAACGCATCCTTGCCTGCAGGAGGAGCTCACCGATGGGACTTTGTCCAGATCTTTCAAGGATTTGTGAGTTCCTCACACAATCCAGCCTGGTTAAACCCAGGATGGATCGTAGGCAGGCTAGACAAGCAGTCACACACAGTCACACACACAGACACACACACAGATACACACAGATACACAAACAGTCACACACACACAGATACACACACAGATACACACAGATACACAAACAGTCACACACACACACAGATACACAAACAGTCACACACACACACAGATACACAAACAGTCACACACACACACAAACAGTCACACACACACACAGATACACAAACAGTCACACACACAGTCACACACCGTGACACACCGTGATACACACACAGACACACACACACACACCGTGATACACACACTGATACACACACACACCGTGATACACACACTCACCGTGATACACACACACACACCGTGATACACACCGTGATACACACCGTGATACACACCGTGATACACACCGTGATACACACACACACACAGTCACAGACACACAGATACACAAACAGTTACACCCACAGTCACACATACAGACACACAGAGACACACACACAGACACACACACACACCGTGATACACACACACACCGTGATACACACACACCCCATGACACACACACACACCATGACACACACACACACCCTGATACACACTGATACACACACACCGTGATACACACACACACACACAGTCACACACACAGACACACACACACACTGATACACACACACCGTGATACACACACCATGATATACACACACACACTCTGTGGTACACACACACACTGATACAACAACAACAACAACCGCCATTCGCCACTAAGTGGCGGTGACGTCACCACGACGCTTGTGCCAGGCTATGTGCACCCTGAGGCCACGTGAAGTGTCGAACGCCCGCTGGCAGGAGGTCACGGGGCAGACCCAGGTGCCACGGGTCGACTGACTGAGATGACTGGCTGATGCACCACCTGTGCCCCCTACTGTGCCAACCTGCTGTGCTTTAGCCACCCGGAGCTCCGCTCGCTGTTGTGAGCGTCGCTCCTCCGCCCTCCGTTGTTGTTGGAGGGCGACTGCCTCCAACTGCCCAGTAGCATCCTTCACGAGCCTCCTCCACAGAGGCCGATCTTGACACCGCTGGTACCAGTCATCGGCAAGTCCACTCAGCTCCACGTCCTCCTGTACCACATCACTCCATCTCTTCTCTAGCCCGTGCCGCGCCCGCTTAGCCCCCTCAATCCGGCCAAACAAAAGCTGTTTCGGCATGCGGTGGCTGGGCATGCGGGCTACATGACCCAGCCATCGCAGCCTTGCCTGCCGGAGGAGCTCACCGATGGGACCCTGCCCAGATCTTTCAAGGATTTGTGAGCCCCTCACACAATCCAGTCTGGTTAAACCCAGGATGGATCGTAGGCAGGCCAGCCTAAATGTTTCTAACCGGCGAAGATGTTCCATTAGGGGGGTCCACGTTTCGCAAGCGTAGAGAAGGGAGGGAATGACCGTGGCCGAGAAGACCTGAAGCTTAGTGCGGAGCGACAGACCAGGTAGCTTCCACACAGCGTTACGCAACCGATGAAAAGATATTGCCGCTCGACTGATTCGGAGTGAGACCTCTGCTGTTAAACTGGAGCCAGTCATAAGCACACTGCCCAGGTATGGGAAACTCTCCACTCTCTCCACAACTGCCCCATCACCGATTGGGAGTTGTGGGGGTGGAGTGTCCGATGGTACAAAATACCCAGGCAGGTGCTTAGTTTTGGTGGGGCTGATGGTAAGGCCCCACCTCTTAGTGGCACGCTCCAGTCTCAGCAGCAGCGTCTCCAACTCCTCCTCTGACTGAGCAGCTATTACCAAGTCATCAGCATACATAACGTGGTTGAGCAGTAGGGAGCCATCCCTTGACCGCACCCGGGCATCGATTAGCCTCCCATTATATCTGTACCATATGGAGATTCCCCCGGTACAGCTATTGAAGGCTTCACGAACTACGTGGTCAAAATAGATGTTAAATAATGTGGGAGCCAGAGGACATCCCTGTCGCACCCCAAGGTGTACAGGGAATGGCTCTGACTCCCGGCCAGGTAGTTTTACCCGGGCCCGCTCACCATCATGAAGGTCCTTAATGATCGTGAGCAGAGGGTCAGGTACTCCAAAAGCACGAAGAACGACCCAGAGCCCAGGCCTACTGATGGTATCATAGGCCTTGACCAGGTCAATAAAGCAGAGATGTAGGTCTTGTTGGAATTCCCTACACCTCTGCTGTAGCAGACGGACAGAAAATATGGCATCTGTGCAGGACCGCCCTTTCCTGAAACCGCATTGGGGCTCCGCAAGCCTCTCCTCAGCGTGCCTGGCAAGGCGATGCTGAATAATCCTTGCCAGGACCTTTCCCGGCACACTGAGGAGTGAGATGCCCCTGTAGTTGTTACAGTCTGTGCGGTCCCCCTTCTTAAAAAGGGGGACCACCAGGGCATCCTTCCAATCCTGCGGAACCCGTCCAGTGGTCCAGACTGTTGTTATGATGTCATATAGGGCAGTCTGTGCACAAACGCCACCCTCCCTCAGCATTTCGCTTGGGAGATCATCTCTGCCCGCTGCCTTTCCTGGTCTCAGACTCCGGATCGCCTTCAATACTTCATCAGCAGCTGGCACCTCAGCCAGCCACTCACAGGGGGTGACTTCATCCAATATTTGAGGCACCGCAGCCTCAGCAGGGTCATCCTCACTTTGTGCCACGATGTTTTCCTGGCTGAGGGATTTTCCCTCCCCCAGGACCTCACAGAAATGCTCAGCAAATCTGCGAACCTGTTCCTGGGGGTCGGAAATTGGATCACCGTTTTTTCCCCTAATGATGGTAATAGGTGTGGCGCTGCAGGTTACTTTTTTGATGGAGTTAAATAGAGATTTGTGATCACGGGCCACTGAGGCAGACTCCATCTCCTCAGCAACCCGCGACCACCACCCATCCTTGCAGCGCCTCACGGCTCTCCGAACCTCCGAGCGAAGGCTGCGGTAAGCCTCCTCATTCTCTGACGTGGGATTCTGTAGCCGATGACAGTGGGCCTGTCGCTTTTTCTCAACCATCCTGAGCAACTCCTCTGTCATCTAGGGTGTCTGGGGAGGTCTGGACCGCGTACCCAAAGCAGCCATTGCAGCTGCATGAGTCACAGTCCTAAACCTCGCCCATTTACCCTCGACATCAGGAGGAGTCGGGGACGATGCCAATCCCAGCCGCAAGCGATGATGAAATTCTCGCTTGCAACTTTCATCAGATAACTGAGACCAGGCCACTTTAGGTTGGAATGGGGTCCTGGGTGTACACCCACCACCGGAGTGGAAGAATGGCAGGCGCATCTTACAGATGACTAGTCGATGGTCAGAGGGCAGATCAGCTCCACGGTAGGTCCTGGTGTCAAGGACATGGGCTCGCATTCGCTGGTCCGTCACTATGTAGTCCAGCAGATGTTCTTGCTTGGACCCGGCATGCATCCATGATGTTGTGTGGATGCGCCGATGCCGGAACAGCGTGTTGGTAATTACAAGCCCATGGGCTGCACAAAAATCTAGCAGCCTCCTACCGTTGTTATTGAGCTGATCTGGCCCATGCCCTCCAATCACTCCAGACCAGGTGCCAGTATCATGACCAACTTGGGCATTGAAGTCACCCAACATGATGACTCTATCCCGAGGGGCCACTTTAGCCAGCACCTGTGACAGGAGGTCATAGAAGGCATCTGACTCATCGGCTTTGCCTGCATCCCTCCACGGATGTTCATCTTCGGTGGGGGCATAAGTAACCACGACCACCATTCCTCGCCTCCGGTTGATGGGAAGGCGAGCCCAAAGTAGCCTGGGGCTTACAGCTTCCCACACCTCACCGCCACGCTCCCACACCCCCTTCATTCTTTTGTTCAAAAGAAGACCCACACCCTGTTGTTTGGCAGTCTGCTGCCCCGAGTAGAGGACTGTCCACCCCTCATGGTGGCAGGAGCCAGAGCCGGTCCACCGGACCTCCTGAATGCCGCATAGATCCAGGCGGTACCGGTCCAGCTCCCGACAGACTGATACACACACAGATATACACACACACACCATGACACAAATATTCCAGGGTTGAAGGTAATGCCCCCCAGACCTCTTAAGTGGCACGCTTCAGGTTCAGCAGCAGAGCCCCGAACTCTTCCTCTGAGCGATCACCAGATGATTGTTAATCAAAGCATCCGACTCATCGGCCTTGCGGTACCTGTGCAGCTCCCGAAGGAGGAGTGGCAGCCTCTCTTCCAAACACAACGGAGCCAGTCCACCGGACCCTCCTGTATTCCACAGAGGTCCAGGTGGTACCGGTCTAGCTCCGGACCGAGCGAGTGGCAGCCTCTCCTCCCCACACACACACACAAGAGAACCAGTCTACCGGACCTCATGAATAGTCTAGGCGGTACCGGTCTAGCTCCGGACCGAGCGAGTGGCAGCCTCTCCTCCTGTCGTTTACCAAGGTAAAGTCTGGGCTTCCCTCGCCCGGCGAGGGAGTCTCTGTCCCTCCGCCGTGGTGTTGTCTATGTGGAGTCTGTCTCTGTCTCTCTGTCTCCGTGGAGTCTGTCTCTCTGTCTCCGTGGAGTCTGCCTCTGTCTCCGTGGAGTCTGTCTCTCTGTCTCCGTGGAGTCTGCCTCTGTCTCCGTGGAGTCTGCCTCTGTCTCCGTGGAGTCTGTCTCTCTGTCTCTCTGTCTCCGTGGAGTCTGTCTCTCTGTCTCCGTGGAGTCTGTCTCTGTCTCTCTGTCTCCGTGGAGTCTGTCTCTGGCTGTCTCTGGCGGTGGTCTCTGGGTCGTCTTGTGCCTTGTTGTCGCCTTCCCACGTTTAAGAATCGCCGTTATGAATTCTCACACGACGATCATGACGATGACGACGATGATGATGATGGTGACGATGATGATGGTGACCATGATGACGACGATGATGATGATGGTGACGATGATGATGGTGACGACGACGACGACGATGACGACATCGGCCAACTGGTTGAGCTGCTATCGTGTGCGATTGGCCAGGCTGCTTTACCGGCTGGCTGGCTGGCTGGCCGGCTGTCTGCCTGCCTGGCTGTGCCCGCCAGCGTTATTGATACTCCCGCTTGACGTTGGCCAGGCTGAAGGGGTCGTCCCCCTCGGCACCGCGGCGCTCCGCAGGCCAGAAGTGCGAAGCCGAGTCCAGGGCCTGCAGCTCCTGCTTCACCAGAGACGGAGGAGCGCCACCACCACCACCACCGCCACCACCGCCGCCACCACCACCACCACCACCGCCACCACCGCCACGGCGGCCGCCACCGCTCACCGCTGCGCTCTCGGCTCTGCCGCTGTTGGCCCGCCGGCTCTTCCGACGCCCTTTCCCGAATCCCGTCTGGGCGGCTGTGCCGGTGCTGCCGGCGTCGGCGTCGGCGTCGTCCGCGTCCGCGGCGATCCGCTTGGCCCTTTTCGCCGCCGTAGATTTGGCAGCGGCCCTCCCCCCCTTGGCCTTGCCCTTCGGGGGGGCCTTCCCGGCCTTCGGGGCGGCGCTCGTCTCCCCGGTGTGCCCCTTCTGGTGCCGGCGGAGGTGGGTGGACCTGGTGAACGTCCCCTGGCACACGGTGCACACAAACGGCTTCTGCCCGGCGTGCGACTCCTGGTGCCGCCGCAGCTCCCCGAGGCCGGCAAACCGAGCGGAGCAGACGGAGCAGCGCACCGCCCTCGCCGACGCCGGAGGCGACGCTCCGCCTCCTCCTCCTCCTCCTCCTCCGCCGCCTCCTCCGCCGATCCGGTGAAGCGCACGCCGGTGCCTCCCCAGCTGCCCCGACTCGGCAAACTCCCGCGGGCAGTCGGCGCAGGCGTACGGCCGCTCGCCGGTGTGCGTGCGCCGGTGCTTGCGCAGGTTGCCGCGGTCGGCGAAGCGCCGGCCGCAGTCGGCGCAGGCGTGCGGCCGCTCGCCGGCGTGCGTGCGCCGGTGCTTGCGCAGGTTGCCGCGGTCGGCGAAGCGCCGGCCGCAGTCGGCGCAGGGGTAGGGCCGCTCGCCGGTGTGCGTGCGCCGGTGCTTGCGCAGCGAGCCCGGCACGGAGAAGGCCCGGCGGCAGTCGGCGCACTCGAAGGGGCGCTCGCCGGTGTGCGTGCGCCGGTGCTTGTGCAGGGTGCCCGAGTCGGCGAAGGCCCGGCCGCAGTCGGCGCAGGGGTAGGGCCGCTCGCCGGTGTGCGTGCGCCGGTGCTTGCGCAGCGAGCCCGAGACGGCGAAGGCCCGGCCGCAGTCGGCGCAGGCGTAGGGCCGCTCGCCGGTGTGAGTGCGCCGGTGCTTCTCGAGGTCGCCCCGGTGGTCCGTGCCGTAGGGGCAGTCCCGGCAGCGGTGGCGCTTCGACGGCGAAGCCGAAACCGAAGCCTCGCGGGGCGGTGGCGGTGGGGAGGAGGGGGCGGGGAGGGGCAGGAGCTGGGAGCACGCCGGGAGATCCATCGCTTTGTGCTGGTGGTGGTGGTGGTGGTTGTGGTGGTGGTGATGGTGGTGGTGGTGGTTGTGGTGATGGTGGTGGTGGTGGTGGTGATGGTGGTGATGGTGGTTGTGGTGGTGATGGGGGTGGTGATGGTGGTGGTGATGGTGGTGGTGATGGTGGTGGTGGTGGTGATGGTTGTGGTGGTGATGGGGGTGGTGATGGTGGTTGTGGTGGTGATGGTTGTGGTGGTGGTGGGGATGGTTGTGGTGGTGGTGGTGATGGTGGTTGTGGTAGTTGTGGTACCGGGGGGATGGGGGGGGGGAGACTTGAAGGGGGCTGCAGAGAAGGACGGAGAATCAACAACTTAGTGATGGTGACGATGGTGGTAATGATGGTGGTAATGATGGTGGTGACGATGGTGATGGTGGTGATGATGGTAGTGACGATGGTGGTAATGATGGTGGTGACGATGGTGGTGGTGATGATGGTGATGGTGGTGGTGATGGTAGTGACGATGGTGGTAATGATGGTGGTGACGATGGTGTTAATGATGGTGGTGACGATGGTGTTAATGATGGTGGTGACGATGATGATGGTGATGATGATGGTGATGATGATGGTGGTAATGATGGTGATGCCGTAAGCTGTTTCCACGTAACTCACTCGCCCACCCACCCACAGACCCAGCAGGTGCTGTCAATCCGGAGCCGGTCATGAGCACACTGCCCAGGTAAGTAGGAAACTCTCCACAACTGCCCCATCACCGATTGGGAGTTGTGGGGGTGGAGTGTCCGATGGTACAAAATACCCTGGCAGGTGCTTAGTTTTGGTGGGGCTGATGGTGTTGTATATATGCCCCCTTTCTCCATCTTAATATTAACAAGTAATTTTCCGATACATATTTCTATTGTTTAAAAATATATATAACGAATAAAAACAACACCAACCCAGGCCTCAGCATGGCACGTGGAGGTCATGAAAAGCCATTTGCCATGACCTACTGGTGACAGTTCACAAACTCCCAGGGTCAGAGGGAGCAGACAGAGCAGAGCACAGCGAATTGCAGGAGACGGACGTAAACGCAAAGGAGCCTAGGGTCACCAGGAGTACGCATTAGCCTAGACATAGTTAAGTAAAAAAAACTCATCCATTTATCCTGTGGTACTATTAAAGTAACGTTAAAGTTTGGGATTCCACGACAGAAGTGGGACATGGTCAATCTTCACACCCACTCCAATTGGCAGCCAGGCCACAAGCTATGTCAGTGAACCATCACCCGTCTATTAATTCAATATGAAATGTTATTTCCATATTTTAATAATTTCTATACAACTTGACCCGAAGAATATGACAATCAGAATTTTCCTAAGTCAAAATGAATTCTCTAACCTCCGGCCATAAGCGAATAATGAGCAGAGTTAAAATAAGGTTAAAGAGCACAGCAAAACTGCAAACGCAAGCAAAGAGCCGGGAAAAACCAACCCAGCCACAGCAACAGCAAGCCGGGGCTTAGCAGTGCCAGTGAATTGATTAGATGATAACTTCCAGGGTCAGAGGTCACAGACCAAGTGCTGAGCATGTTGACAAACACCAGAACACTCCAGGGTCGACACTCCTCACCACGGGGCCACCCCGCGCGAGCAGGAATAAGGGCGGGGGCTTGGAATGTCAGCGTGTCAGCGAAAACCCAAGCAAGTTTTTAAGTAAGATAAAACAATACATAATTTCATAAATAACGTTAATGTAACGCTATTCGCCGTAGACTATACTCCGCTTGCACAGCTTTGTTGAGCATGGGCTGCATGACTTGAGCGACGTTAAACCCAGGGTCAGAGAGAGAAAGAGATCCCGGCCGTCTTTGTCTCCCCGCAGCACGGGGTAGGAGTGCGTATACGCTCGGGAAAACACCTTCCCTTGACAAGAGTCAAACACCACTAACGGAAAGCTGACACAGACCTTGGGTTACTTCCGAATCATAACTGTGGAACTTTTTAACCATTCCCTTGTGTGTCGGGGACATGATGCAGGGAGGGAAGCTTGCCCTCCCTCTCGCACCGGCAGACAGAGAGGCAGACAGAGAGACGCCTTCGACGATTTGTAACGTCTGTTTGTTTTTACATTTTGGTGTTTTATGGAAAGAGGAGGACAACAGAATATGCCGTAAATGACGCACACAAGGACACACACTGACACACGTACGGACACACACATACGGACAGATCATGACACAGCAAAATCGGAAGAACCTCCGCCTTGTGAGGAGGGTCCAAGTGAAGGGATTCTTGGCATAAAAGAGAAGGCTACAACACTGGGAACTCGGTTCGTCCGGAACTCAGCCGAGTTCGGTCGGCTCCCCGGAGCCGGCCCATGGGGCTCCACTCATCGGAGCTCGGCTGCCCATCTCATCTGCAGGCGGGCGAGACCCGCTTGACAGCTCAACTCGCCCCTACGTGGGTCGCTGTTTGGCGACGAGGCTACGAACGTGCGTCGCCGGCGCCGATTGCGCAACCGGGTCAACCCTCAACACCACCGTGCAGGCTGCGAGCGAGCTGTGGGCGCCATCTACCGGCCGAGTTCCGCCACTGCAACAGCGTGTGTCAACTCGGTCATCCGAACCAGTTCACCACGGTGACAGGAGAATCGACCGATACGCATGACGCGCACCGCCCCTACTCGCCACACGACAACCAGGCGTCTGTTTGACGTAAAGAATCAACTCCGAACACTGACTATTCAGAACAATTTATATCAGGAACAAGGACAATCCCAAAACGAGAAGCATCTAAACGTGAAGGCATCGCTACAGATCGGGTGATGATGGTGTGTTCGTTTTACAAGTATAATAATTTCCTCCTTGATATTTAGTGGGCTGTACTCTTAATCGCATAAATTCCCA
The DNA here is from genome assembly GCF_048934315.1 of Petromyzon marinus. NCBI lineage: Eukaryota > Metazoa > Chordata > Hyperoartia > Petromyzontiformes > Petromyzontidae > Petromyzon > Petromyzon marinus. Next base: position 86,693 of record NW_027423699.1, on the reverse strand, counting down.
ACAGATCCATCAATACGAATTGATTCTTGACACCTTCTTCCGCAGAGCCACGCTCACGTGGGGAATGGTGTGTCCCACCAGATCCTTATCAGGCGATCTGGTCCACAATTAATTAAACTTGGTATAAGATAAAGATCTTGGGGAAAAAAGTGCACACCATCGCCTGCCCTTACTCCAAGCCATTTCTGTAGTCATATAATCTTGCCGATGGATCTATTGAGATTTGTGCCTTTGAGAATAATAACTGTTTTTGATAATCTTTTTTGTATGATATCGCCGTATAATTTTTAAAGTACCTTTCGTTCACAATCGCCGCACGTACTCGCGTACTCTACAGAATACTCAACTGTTCCGTGACCCAATGTGCTAACAACGTGATAAGGGTTGCATATGATCAATAAGGAGTGCGGTACTGCGGGAACAATTCAAGTATAATCATTGATTATAAAGTTAAGGTTTTTGTTTGAATAGCTTGCAAGCATGTTTTAACGACTCTCTCTCTCACTTACAACAATCGCCTTATGCGGGATCCATGTGCCGTTGTCAAGGTGAAATCGTACAGTCGTTGATAATACTGTATTGATACCGTGTTGAAGTTCCGAGATTGAGAGTTCACATACTATATTATAGTTAAGGTTTAATTAGAAAATAAATTGATTAATGCAGAAGTGGTCGTGTGATTCTTTCCGGAAATGTTTGCATAAGATCTGATTCTGCGACGAGATATGACCCTGGGGACCTAAAACATAAACACTAAATTTCGATTTAAAGCTTTCGTGACTGCAAGGATTCATCTTCTTTGGTTCTTTCGGTAAAGTCACGTAGAATGAGAAGAAAATAATACATTGATAAAATAAAATAACACAATAATATTCTCACGACGTTTCGGCCACAACACAAGCGGCCTTCATCAGGTGAAGGGGACGAGACTGTCTGGAGGACAGCGCTCCAGACAATCTCGTCCCCTTCACCTGATGAAGGCCGCTTGTGTTGTGGCCGAAACGTCGTGAGAATATTATTGCGTTATTTTATTTTATCAATGTATTATTTTATTCTCATTCTACGTGACTTTACCGAAAGAACCAAAGAAGATAAACACACTAATCCATACTCAGTAAATGTTCATATCATTCTCGCATTAATCCGCCAGACCATGAGTAACCTCCCTGCCAAATAGGGTCAAGAGCGATTTCAAGCAATTAAGCCGAGCAGTAGTTAAAAGATTTGGGGAATACTCCACACTATCTGAAGGACTGAACGCGGCAAAATTGATGACTCAGCGTGCGGACGAAGACCCACGAGATTATCTCCTACACCTCAAGAGAGCAAATTCCGCAGGTGACGTGGACAACGCCCAGGAAGAAGGGAAAATATTAAAAGTTATGTTCTTCCAATCACTAAGACCTGAAAGAATGAGGATAGTAGCAATGATGCTAGACCCCGAGACTGCCTCCCTACACCAGATTGAAAGCAAGGCCCGCACGGCCTGGGTGAACGGACGGAGAACCACCAGCACAGCCAAAACACACATCGTCACCAAAGATAAAGAACGCCTCGATCTGGGGAGAAACGAATTTCCAGGAAATAATAACAGCACCACACGGAACGAACATGAAACCCCCAGGAGAGGGCGCCAAATCCACTAGAATCAACACCCATCAGCAACACGCTGGACAACGTTTCACGGGGCGGGGGGGGGGAGAGAAGTGAAGCCAGAGGGACCTGGCACCCACAGCCGCCACAGCCCTGGAATACAGAAGAGGGCGGCTCTTGGAACTATGGAGGATGGAGAGCGAGGGACGGATCATACCTAAGAGGCCGACGCCCACCGAACCAATCACCATATTGTCTCCCACTGCCGCCTCCGCTAGCAATGGGGCATAGACCACAGGCAGCCAACAGGAGTGGATACACGTAGGCTTTCGCGACCAATATTATTCATAATAAAGGTTTTTGGGTTAGATCGCGTTTACTTATAAATGTGTCGTAACCCTCCACCACCCGACACGGCCAATCAGCAAAAAAAAAGGTGTCACGTTGACAAAAGACAAAAATAGTTCACTACTTTAGCCCACCGGTGTGTTGAAGAGTGAATCCACATTTACAGTTTGAGCACGACGTTTCGCTGGTAAATACATCCAGCATCATCGGGCACCACACGGAACCATTCTGGCGAATTGCCCGATGATGCTGGATGTATTTACCAGCGAAACGTCGTGCTACTCAAACTGTAAATGTGGATTCACTCTTCAACACACCGGTGGGCTAAAGTAGTGAACTATTTTTGTCTTTTGTCAACGCGACACTTTATTTTTGCTGATTGGCCGTGTCGGGTGGTGGAGGGTTACGACACATTTATAAATAAACGCGATCTAACCCAAAAACCTTTATTATGAAGGAGTCGATACGCTCACTACATTCGGATGGAAAGAGAACCCCAGGAGAGTATGAAGACTCCCATGCGAACAGCCAAGGCAAGAATACCAACGGAACACACACAGGAAGAGGACGCACCCAACGCAAAGATAGCCCAAGTGAACATAAGAAACTCAAGAAACACCAAAGCAGTCACCGAAGTGGTACCAGAGGGCAAAGGGTACCATCTGGGGGAATTAATTCCCGTAGCACCGGTCGGACGAGTCCACGTGGAAGTAATACTGTAAGACACCGTGACCAGCCAGGGCCTTTGTGATACGGTAGCAGAAATATCCATGATATCCAGAGACCTATTTTGATGAACTCCAGACTGCCCTTCAGAGGAAGAATGAAACGTTACGGATGATGCCAAGTAGGCTCACCTACTCAGGATGCGAAGGGACCCACATGCGGTCATTGGGCAAGGTCACGATGAAGCTGACGTTCAACGAAATCAACATGAGCCATCCACTATATGTCGTGCGGAACCCAGGAAAAGAGCTGATCATTGGGATCGAACTACTGAATCGTCATTAAACCCATTATGAACCTTGAATCCCGACAAATATGGGCACAGTCAATGCCGGAGCAGCATAAGGATCCAGAAGATGAAGAAGTTAAAGACTCTACGGGAATTCAAATGATAACACAATATCTCAACGACCTGTCACAGACAATCAAGGACGAAACCAAGCGCCCAGCAAGAATACGGACCACTCCCCCCCCCCCCCCCCCCCCATAGGCCTTTGTGTCTCGAGAGACAATTATTTTTTGCGCCTTACGAGGTCAGCTGTAGGTTTTGCAGCACCTAGAATGACTTAGTAGGCCAATCCTTGAGTGACAATCCTTGCCACAGCAATTGCAAGTGAATGTGCGGTGGCAGCTCCAGAGGTGTTTGTTGCTTGTTCTTTACGTCGCTCCCTCTTGGTCTGCCAAGCTGTGTGGTCTTTTCTCCTCCCTGCTCCTGAGGCCTGTCTTCACAGCCTGCTGCCAGCTGAGTCCGTCGCCGGCAGTTTTCTCCCAGTCATTTGGGTTGATGTCGCAGCTCTTCGTGTCCCGTTTACAGACATCTTTGAAGCGCAGGACCGGGCGACCAGTGACCCGTGTGCCTAATGCCAGCTCGCCGCACAAGACATCCTTGGGTATTCTGCCATCCTGCATGCGGCGCACGTGTCCAAGCCATCTCAGGCGCCTATGACTGAGCAGAGAGCACATGCTGGGAATGTTGGCCAAGTTGAGAACTGAGGTGTCGGGAATGCGATCTTGCCATCTGATATCGAGGACCACTCAACTACTGACCAACAGACTGGGAAAGGGCCTTGAGGAAGCCGACCTACGACCAGTAGTTCCCAAGGACTGTCCCCTCATGGAGTACATACCGCCCACTAGTGGCCAAACAGGTGAACAGGGGACGGGTGAAGGAGAACCCAAGGCCGGAAGCATGTTCCCCTCGGGTGAGGCAAAGGTCATTCAGCCGATAATAACACAAAGGAAACATGAAACTGAGCAACCAGGAATCACGGAAGCCTTAGACCCAGACCATGGAAACAAAGTCCCCACAATAGAAGAACAAACAGAACAACAAATCGGAGCGGCAGACGCCCTCGAGAATGACACTCAACAAAGCGAGCTCCGACAACTGCTCCAGAAATACCACTTCCTGTTCTCGGAAGACTTCTATGACTGCGGCCAGACCGACCTACATGTGGTATCTATTCCCACACTGGAGGGAGCACCAGTGGTATACGTGAAACAATACAAGATTCCACTGGCCGCCTACGAATCGATCCAAGCAACCTTGGAAAACCAAGTCAAGAAGAATATAATACGGGAATGCAACTCAACCTACAACTCACCGATTTGGCCTGTGCTAAAACCCACGGGCAAGTGGCGACTCACCATCGACTGTGGGCAACTCAACAAAACGGTTCCCCGATCTCGACGGCCAATGGCAGAAACCGATAAGAGTCTCAACCAAGTAAAAGGCGCAAAAGTACTCACCACAATGGCCCTATCGAATGGCTTCTGGACCATGCCCGTGAAAGAAGCGGATCAATACATTCAACGGGATACAGTATACCTGGAACCGACGCCCATTCGGATACTCAAACTCACCTGCGGACTTTAACATATTCCTACACAAGGCAATGGGCGACGCAAAAGAGCGAGGTACCATCGTCTATGTCGATGACATTCTGGTCAAGGATTCCTCCTGGGAAGAACACCCCGAGAGCCTCCAGCATACCCTCGAGCAGTTAAAGGAAGCAGGCGCAAAGATAACGATACAAAAGGGACAGTGGGCACGCAAAAGGGTGGACTACCTCGGGCTCCAGATCGGCACTGAGGGAAAGTTACCCCAAACGAAGAGACTTGAAGCCCTCCTCGCGCTCAAATCGCCCACCGCAGTCACGACCCTTCGGAGCTTCTTGGGGATCTGCAACTACCTTCGACAGTTCGTGGACGACTATGCAGGGATCATCTTCTTTGGTTCTTTCGGTAAAGTCACGTAGAATGAGAATAAAATAATAAATTGATAAAATAAAATAACACAATAAAATTCTCACGACGTTTCGGCCACAACACAAGCGGCCTTCATCAGGTGAAGGGACGAGACTGTCTGGAGGACAGCGCTGGAGCTTGGCTGTGTTCGCTCCAGCGCTGTCCTCCAGACAGTCTCGTCCCTTCACCTGATGAAGGCCGCTTGTGTTGTGGCCGAAACGTCGTGAGAATTTTATTGTGTTATTTTATTTTATCAATTTATTATTTTATTCTCATTCTACGTGACTTTACCGAAAGAACCAAAGAAGATGAATCCTTGCAGTCACGAAAGCTTTAAATCGAAATATGCAGGGATCGCTCGACCCTTAGTCAAACCACCACAAGAAGACAAACCATGGGAATGGGGACAGGATCAGGAGGCCGCAGTGGAAGAATTAAAACGGCAGATCACCGGGGCATCCTGCCTGGCGTACCCAGAGAAAGGAAAAGAATACTACCAGGAGACAGCATACTTGGATCATAGTATCAGCTCGGTACTGCACCAGATACAGGAAGCAGAGAAACGAGTTGTTATTGCCTACGCCAGCAAAGCCCTCCGGGGGAGTGGAGACGAAGTTCTCCGAGTGTGAGAAGGCAATATTCGGAAACATCTGGGCTAACACAACATTTTCGAAACTTGTTGAACGGAGGGAAGATCATCCGAGAAACGAATCATTAATCCCTGGCGCACCTCAACAGCAAGAAGATTCGAGAAGGCCGCGTAACCAGCAGCCGGATAGCCAATTGGGCACTGACACTCCGAGGCCGACCAATCACAGTGAAATACGCAAAAAAACAAGAAAAGTCCAATGGCCCAAGGTCTTGCCGATTTACATGATTGCGCCCTAGACAGCGTAGAAGCAGGGGCCGTAAAGACACCTCCGGAGGACAGCAGGCACCTGCCCTTCAGGAAGGAGACATGTGCCGACCTACCAATGGTGTACATCGATGGATGCTCCAAAATGAAGGCGAACAAACTCCGCGCCGGGTCAGGAGTCGTTTGGGAAACTGGCCCACTCGCAGGGATTCAAGAGTGGTTGCAGCTGGGATCAAAGTCAAACCAGTATGCAGAGTTGGTCGGGGTACACATCGCCATCCAAATGGCATCCGATAACCAAATACAGACCATGGTGGTGTGCACCGATTCCAACTACGTACAGCACAGCTTCCTGCACCGCCTACCCATATGGAAAAAAAAAACGATATGAAGAACCATAGGAATAAAACCAATTCGCCATCGACAACTGTTCGAGGCCATAGATAAGATGGTTCAGAACAAGGATAAGAAGATATTTTGGAAGAAGGTCAAAGGTCACTCCAAGATACCTGGTCAAGAGAAAACTGGGAATGACCGGGCGGACGCCCCAGCAAAGGCAGGAAGCCTGGCAGGCACCCCGTGGAAGCTAGAAGACCAAACCGAAAGAGACGGACAACAAGAGTCGACGAACCAAGACCTCGTCGTGATAGGACTGGTCACAAGAAGCGGGAGAGGAACCCTGCAGAAGCTGGAACCAGGGCCAAATTGAACAGTGCACACGGCCTTCCGAAGACCTGGTTAGAATGCAACAAGAGGACGAAACCCTAAAAGGCACTGGCTGATCACGTCCAGGATCCAACCAGAAAACCAATCACTACCGACAATCTGAACGATAACAAAGAGCTCGAGACCATGCATAACCAAATCAAAGGGTTCTCAATGCGGAAAGGGCTACTGGTGTATACGAACGAAAGGGACGGTAATACTAGATGGGTAGTCCCCTCGCAATATCGAGAGATAATGTTACAACACGCCCACGACGAGCCAAGCAGCGGCCACCGATGCGAGATGAACACGGGACAGATGCTGCGGCAGGTGGCCTACTGGCCTAAAATGGGTGAAGACATACACAACCGTGTGTCCAATTGCCTCGTGTGTTGTAAGTACCAGCCAACGACCTCACAGCACAGGGCACCCCTACAGAGGAGGGGAACAGACTACCCTTGGTCCAACCTACAAATCGACTGGATAGGTCCTGTCAACCGATCAACCAACGTAAATAAGTACATGCTGTGACCTGTGCATTCTCCAAATGGATAGAGTGTTTACCAGCACCCAACAACACCGCGGAGACGACAGCCGTCCTACTTATCAACCAAATATTCAGTAGGTGGGGCCTACCGTCAACAATCGATTCAGACAAAGGAAGCCACTTCACGGCCGAAGTCATCGCAGAAGTGTGGAAGATGCTGGGAGTAAAAAAGACGACTACACGTCGCCTACCATCCACAATCCTCAGGGCAGGTGGAAAGAGCCAACAGGACCATCGTGAGCCTCCTAAAGAAATATGTCCACCACGGGACGCGACTGGGATACGAAACTACCCCTGGTCTTGATGGCCATGCGAGCCACGCCCAACCGAGCTACGGGCAGGACACCATTCGAGATCACGACAGGGAGACTCATGACCCTCCCGGTACGCCTGCTGTATGTCCCAGCGGAGGACGAGACCCCGACGGCAACGACGCCCTCTGAATACCTGACGGGACTGGACAGTCACCTACGGAGCACGTTCGCTATGGTCAGAGACCAGTGGCAAGCAGAGGCTCAGGGGAGCAAGGCATACTACGACCAAAAAGGCAGCCACGCAGACTGCCAGCTAGGAGACCAGGCATTGTACCTCAATTCCTCCCTTCCTGGACAGGACCACATGAGACCGTCGACAAAATGTCCCCAAATTTTGATTTAAAGCTTTCGTGACTGCAGTAATTCATATTCTTAGTTTTTTCGGTAAAGTCACGTTGAAGAGAAACAACAAAATAATAAAATATATATAAAACAATAAAAAAATTCTCACGACGTTTCGACGATAACTCAAATGGACCGTTTGAGACCGTTTGAGTTATGGTCGAAACGTCGTGATAAATTTTTTATTGTTTTATATATATTTTATTATTTTGTTGTTTCTCTTCAACATGACTTTACCGAAATAACTAAGAATATAAAAATGTCCCCAGTCGTGTATCAGCTAAAAATTCACAAAGGCAGGAAGAGAGCAGCAGTACAAGTGGGTGCACATCAATCAAATCAAACCGTACCCTGTGCTGGTGGAGCAAGAGAAATAATAAAGAGGTAAAAATTGGGCATGTCACACTAAGATAATGTCTAAAATGTAATAATAGGGTTTTTTCCCCATTTTTTTCTGGCAACAAAACTGAAACCTTTTTACGAGGATTCGTGTCTGCATTAACCACAATACCTGCAGTCAAAATGCAAAAAAAAACATACTAAGATAATATATGTGGCATTGTCCTTGAAACTGATTGGTCCACACCAAGGTATTGTGGTTAATGCAGTAACATGAATCCTTGTAAGAAGATTTCAGTTTTGTTGCCAGAAAAAAAGGGGAAAAAACCCTATTATTACATTTTGGTACTGGCAAAGGAGGTCTAATAATATTCTTAGTTTTTTTCGGTAAAGTCACGTTGAAGGGAAACAACAAAATAATAAAATATATTATTGTTTTATATTATTGTTTTATATATTTTATTATTTTGTTGTTTCCCTTCAACGTGACTTTACCGAAAAAACTAAGAATATGAATTACTGCAGTCACGAAAGCTTTAAATCAAAATTTGAGGTCTAATAATGTCTAAAAAATTTTCCAGGAAACGGCAGCCCCCCTTGCTCACGCTCCTGCTAACTCGCTTTGCCAAGCCGCCAGAGGGCAGCCAAGATCTGCTCAAGCCAGGACCAGAATCCGGGGTGATGCTGAGAGACCCTTCCGGCCTCCTAGCGACCGAAACGGAAATAGTAACATAGCAAGTCCGTGTCTCCTTAGAACCTGCCGTGGTAGTAGAAGACACCACCCTCGACTACCAGAGCAACCCGGAACTGGTACCACGGACTTCCTAAGAAACGGTGAACAGAATGTCGGCACGATCCTGAAGCAATTACAAAGCACCATGATACATTCCCCCCCCTTCCCCCACCATTGTCAACACAACACGCTCCAAGAGATCAATCGGCCTGGGAGGGGCATTCGGAATACTATCCGGCTTTAGCTCCTAAATCACGCTAGGAGTATCCATATCCAACGCCGTGAAGATTGGACACCTCACGCAAGGCCAAGCCGCGACATTTACAATCTGAGCCGAGCGTTAAATTGCCTCGGTGGTTGTGAGCGGGACGCGGCGATCCAGGCCCAAGAGGACGCGGAATGAGCCTGGGACCAACACCAAGCAGGGGATTGGAGACGCGCACCAGACGTAGCGGTGATCACATGGGTCTCTGTGGCACCATCAACACCATCACCACCACAACTATCATCATCATCACCACACGTAGCGGTGATCACGTGGGTCTCTGTGGCACCATCAACACCATCACCACCACAACTATCATCATCATCATCACCACACGTAGCGGTGATCACGTGGGTCTCTGTGGCACCATCAACACCATCACCACCACTATCATCATCATCATCACCACACGTAGCGGTGATCACGTGGGTCTCTGTGGCACCATCAACACCATCACCACCACAACTATCATCATCATCATCACCACACGTAGCGGTGATCACGTGGGTCTCTGTGGCACCATCAACACCATCACCACAACTATCATCATCATCACCACACGTAGCGGTGATCACGTGGGTCTCTGTGGCACCATCAACACCATCACCACAACTATCATCATCATCATCACCACACGTAGCGGTGATCACGTGGGTCTCTGTGGCACCATCAACACCATCACCACCACAACTATCATCATCATCACCACACGTAGCGGTGATCACGTGGGTCTCTGTGGCACCATCAACACCATCACCACCACAACTATCATCATCATCATCACCACACGTAGCGGTGATCACGTGGGTCTCTGTGGCACCATCAACACCATCACCACCACAACTATCATCATCATCATCACCACACGTAGCGGTGATCACGTGGGTCTCTGTGGCACCATCAACACCATCACCACCACTATCATCATCATCACCACACGTAGCGGTGATCACGTGGGTCTCTGTGGCACCATCAACACCATCACCACCACTATCATCATCATCATCATCACCACACGTAGCGGTGATCACGTGGGTCTCTGTGGCACCATCAACACCATCACCACCACAACTATCATCATCATCATCACCACACGTAGCGGTGATCACGTGGGTCTCTGTGGCACCATCAACACCATCACCACCACTATCATCATCATCATCACCACACGTAGCGGTGATCACGTGGGTCTCTGTGGCACCATCAACACCATCACCACCACTATCATCATCATCATCATCACCACACGTAGCGGTGATCACGTGGGTCTCTGTGGCACCATCAACACCACTATCATCATCATCATCACCACACGTAGCGGTGATCACGTGGGTCTCTGTGGCACCATCAACACCATCACCACCACAACTATCATCATCATCATCACCACACGTAGCGGTGATCACGTGGGTCTCTGTGGCACCATCAACACCATCACCACCACAACTATCATCATCATCACCACACGTAGCGGTGATCACGTGGGTCTCTGTGGCACCATCAACACCATCACCACCACTATCATCATCATCACCACACGGAGCGGTGATCACGTGGGTCTCTGTGGCACCATCAACACCATCACCACAACTATCATCATCATCATCATCACCACACGTAGCGGTGATCACGTGGGTCTCTGTGGCACCATCAACACCATCACCACCACAACTATCATCATCATCACCACACGTAGCGGTGATCACGTGGGTCTCTGTGGCACCATCAACACCATCACCACCACTATCATCATCATCACCACACGTAGCGGTGATCACGTGGGTCTCTGTGGCACCATCAACACCATCACCACCACAACTATCATCATCATCATCACCACACGTAGCGGTGATCACGTGGGTCTCTGTGGCACCATCAACACCATCACCACCACAACTATCATCATCATCATCACCACACGTAGCGGTGATCACGTGGGTCTCTGTGGCACCATCAACACCATCACCACAACTATCATCATCATCACCACACGTAGCGGTGATCACGTGGGTCTCTGTGGCACCATCAACACCATCACCACAACTATCATCATCATCATCACCACACGTAGCGGTGATCACGTGGGTCTCTGTGGCACCATCAACACCATCACCACCACTATCATCATCATCATCATCACCACACGTAGCGGTGATCACGTGGGTCTCTGTGGCACCATCAACACCATCACCACCACAACTATCATCATCATCACCACACGTAGCGGTGATCACGTGGGTCTCTGTGGCACCATCAACACCACTATCATCATCACCATTAACATCATTGCTATCATCATCACCATCACCACCACTATCATCATCACCATCATCACCACCATTAACATCATTACCACCACTATCATCACCATCACTACCATCACCATCACTACCATCACCACCATTAACATCATCACCACCACCATTAACATCACCATCATCACTACCACCATCATCACCATGACCACCACTATCATCACCATCACCATCATTAACATCATTACCATCACCAACATCACCAACACCACCATCATCACCATCACCACCATCACCACCATCACCACCACGATCATCATCATCATCATCACGACCATCATCACCACCATCACCACCACCACCATTAACATCACCATCATCACTACCACCATCATCACCATGACCACCACTATCATCACCATC